>NC_140931.1:140025328-140620328 GCF_014529385.1 Adiantum capillus-veneris | reverse complement strand
TGGATGTACAATTTTTCTTCTCCAAGAAACTGAGAGCGGCCCAAGCTCATAGGGCCATTGCTGTGGAAGACAGAGAAATATTTATGGAAAATGCTCCTGCTGACTACTTGGATAGCACGCTTAGAAATTCTTCATGTACTTTTTCTATTGGTGTTGAGCATGATACAATCTTGCACCTTGCTACACTAGGGCGTGGATCTTATGGAAAATGCCAAAAAGTGCAACTAAAGGGTATCTCTTTCTTTCCGAGAGGTACATTTTATGTTGCAAAAATGTACTTGGGACCCCCTGAAATTCGCCTCAAGTCATTTGAAAAAGACTTGAGTGTGGATCTTGTGCATAATGGGATTGTTCAAAGCAACAGACATACACGAAAAGTTCCATGGATAAGTATGTTCCCTTATTTCAATGGAGATTCCATTTGCAATATGCTCATGTCTCTTCCTTATGAGAATGGAACTTATATCAGAATTATAAGAAAGCTTCAAGGAGATGGCCGAGGAATTCATAGAGGTTCTGATCTAGTATTGTCTGAAGCTGAAATGTGCCGCATTGAGGCCTTTTGTAACAATGCACCATCTCTCATTCATGCTATGGTACAGACAATAGCTTTTGCTCATAGCAAAGGCCGTGCTACATTGTGACTTGCATCCAGGAAATGTTGTGTTAGATTTCACCCAGGATCACCAACCTCGCATTGGTATCATTGACTGGGGTTTGGCCATGAGACTAGGTTACGAGAAGCGTGTGTCCCAAACTCCACATAGGAAGGATCATGACTTGAGACCATGGCTGGCTCCAGAGCTAATGGGAACCGATGATGAAGATGTCTACACAAAAGGTGTGGATGTATATGCTTTATCTTGGATGATTTTGCAAATTTTCACTTTTTGTGAAGAGTTTGCTTCACTCCATGAGACCGGCTGGGAGGATACTGATGCAGCAAGTCAAATACAACACATTTCTTTCATTATGAGAGCAAACTATTTCCGATTTAGTGAAAGAAAGTCATTGGTGGACCTTGATAAGAAGCTCCATCCTATGTGTTTGGAGCCTTCCAAGTGTTTAAGGCCATTGACAGAAATGATGCCTGCCTTTTTTAGGATCTTAGAAAATGCTTTAAGGGTTTCAAGGAAATAAAGTATCTAAGTCTATTATGTAAGGTAGACTAGGTAGCTTGGGAGTCAACAAAATGTTTTAGAGTTTCATACTAGATGAGCTTTTTTTATGTAAGCTAGCCTCCTGAGTTTGGAAAGAATTTGGAGCTTTCATTTAAAAGTTTTCTCTCTCTCTCTCTCTCTCTCTCTCTCTCTCTCTCTCTCTCTCTCTCTCTCTCACACACACACACACACACACACACACACACACACACACACACACACAGATAGCAAAATTTTGTGTGTGTTGTAGATAGCAAAACGAATTGTTTGACTTGGTTGTATCATGCAATGGATTTAGGGACATCCATGCTCTGGATTTGGTGTAGTTTGCTCTTCTAGCATTTACTTTCAAAAGTTGTAAGATTGGAAATCGATGATGGTATGTGTTGTCAATAATGTGTGACATTGTGTGCTCTCTCTCTCTCTCTCTCTCTCTCTCTCTCTCTCTCTCTCTCTCTCTCTCTCTCTCTCTCTCTCTCTCTCTCATGATTGTGCCATAATTAAGAATGTGTTTCTATTAGGATATGTCTACAAAAACTGCCACATATATGAGCGTAATTGAAGACCTTGAAAAGAATCAATTGACCAATGGAAAGCTTGTAGTTGCACACAATCGATGCCCCCACCATAAGCGTCATAGAGTGATAGCAAAACGTGATTTTCCAAAACATCCGAAATGTTAGGACAATGGTAGGACCAGTCTGGGCCAAGGGCCAGGACGGACATGCAGTCAAGGGGGTGCCTATATTTAGAAGGCCAAGGGCCTATATAGGGCATGGCTGGGTGGTGATTAGTATGTTCAGTTCCCTTGTCCTTTCACTGGTATCAGAGCTCAAGGGAGAAGGGGGAGGAAGAAGAAGGAGGCAGGGAGGAGCTTGCCATGGATCTTCGATTTCTCTCTCTCTCTCTCTCTCTCTCTCTCTCTCTCTCTCTCTCTCTCTCTCTCTCTCTCTCTCTCGTTAGCCTTAAGGAAGAAGATGGTCAGAGGGATTGTATGCAAGTTCTCGATTTGAATCACAATCGATGCAAGAGCTTGTTTTCTCTCAACCAATGCTATGGAATTTGACAGAGGGTAGAAGTTGCGAGACCGAGCCCTTGCATGAGCCCTTGCACAAGCCGCAGAAACGCCTCTCTAGTGGCGGAATCCGGGATATGGGAATGCAGTCTTGGCAGGAGCCTTGCTCAACCGACCTGTGCAGAACTCGGAGCTATGGAGCTCGACGGGAGCGCACCGGCATGGGGAGGAAAAACCGTCACAACAGCGCCTTGCAAGCGGCATCTGCTCGCGCTGTATCCGTGGATCGGTCTGCGTGCAAGCGGTTGCTCTAACCATCGCTGCAGTAGGTTAAAATTATTTTATTTTATTTTTCATTCACCAAATTCAGCAGGTAATCATTCCCATAGGTAGCAGGGTCTCTTCTCTCGCATGCATGGCCAACACAAGGCATGC
This sequence comes from Adiantum capillus-veneris, assembly GCF_014529385.1. Classification (NCBI taxonomy): domain Eukaryota; kingdom Viridiplantae; phylum Streptophyta; class Polypodiopsida; order Polypodiales; family Pteridaceae; genus Adiantum; species Adiantum capillus-veneris. Next base: position 140,617,718 of record NC_140931.1, on the reverse strand, counting down.
ATACCTTATCAGATGCCATACTCGTGCCATGCAAGGGCCTGCAGGCACGGGCATGCAGGCCAGGCCTCAACAATGATCACTTTTGTGGCCTCAACGATGATCACCACTGTGGCCGATAATAACATGTGCCAAGCTCGACCAAATGTATGCATGGCTCGCATGGCGACATAACTACTTACAGTCGGCAAGATATAGGGTTCGACGCGCAGGAATGGACATGTAGACAGGAATAGTAGTCAAGAATTCCGGCGGAATTGATAATTGCTGAAGGTCTTTTGGCATACTACGGAGCATACTAGAAATCTGACAAACTTTCAAGGTACTCGTTTGTCTGTTCACACTTTCGTGTTGATTTGGTTAAGAAATCATTTGCACTTTGTTGGGTTTGCGAATACCAATTTGTGACGTGATTGCCGCCCAAGGGGTGTATTGGTTTTCAAGCATCGCTTGAAGGTTTTTACGGCAAGGTTGTTGCTGAAGCCAGCCAATTCCTATTCTCGGCATGGTTTGTCAAGTATGGATCATTTTTTTACAGCTTTGCACATGCATACGGTTTATGCGTCCGCGATATTCTTATCATTTGCACAATTTGTTTAATGCATGACATGCCGCCTTAAACTTTAAACATTGCAGACCAGCACAGCTTGTATTGACTTTGAAAATGATAAGTACTTGTTGAATGTATGCGTCAACTAACATGGCTAAGATGCTACTGGCATACATTTTTGACATAGCGATTAGACTCCCGCATGGCTTGAGTCTCTATTGCCTTGACTTGAAGTATAACTCGTTAGCAATTCAATGGGATTACACAAGAGCAAGGCTCGTCAAAGATGCTCATGGGTATGGTTTGTGTCTCACCACTCGAGCATTTACGTCACTCACAAGCTTCCAAATTGCTTATAAATCGGGCAAGGCCCTTGGCAGCACGAAATCAAACAGTTGTGAACCTTGATTCCAACTCATTCAATTCTTACGACGGCCATATCATCGACAGGTGTACTTCATGAGGTACGCAGTTGGTATTTGTTTATTGCACATATAATTCGGTTTTTCCTGCAGATCTACAAGTCGACAAGGTCGATTTTTTGTGCATGATTGACAAGGTCGAATCTCTTGGCTATGACATCTGTCTTCGATAGCATTTGTTGGCTGTGAGGCCCGACATCGTTCTATGATGCAAAGCTTTAAATTATACATCTTACATTGAGACTGGCCACGTTTGGCATATGCTATGAGCATACCGAATTGGGAAGGCGTAGGCAATGTGGTTGCAGGTTATTTCCTATTGCAGGTGTTTTCATTATGTACCAGACGAGTGTCTAGGATATACGAGGACGTCTGTGCAGATATGGCTATGAGCCATTTTGGAATGAGTTTTTCCTTCCAAATTTCATGACAACTGGTTGCAGCACCAACTAGCAGGTTAGCCAAGGTTAAGTTTTTCTTGTTTTACCTTGTTTACACTTTACTTGCCAATTACTCTCATTGTGCAAAGCAAAGTGCTTTGGAAATTTTATATGAAGCAAGACTTCTCCCTTGGGCCAAGGTACTGCCCGATGACTTGGCATCACGGGCAGTGGCACACAAGTTTGGGAAACTACCAAATGGGAAAATCACTCACAGAATCCCTACCAGTCTAGGCACTTATGGTTTTGGTTCTCACGGTTGATGTCATCACTCTCAGCAAGGGCTTACAATTCTGCATGCAAGGCATGCTAGTGAGGTGGACTCAATTCCACCACTTCATGCATTACGCTTCCGCTATCACACTCGCAACTCTGTCAAGGACGGATGGACGGGCGGGCAACGTGCCAATGCTAAGTCGTCCTCATACAATCACGACCCCTTTATGGTAGGTGGATCACAATGAGTTTCTGATCTTCGATTACCTCTCTCGATGAGAGAGTCATACCGGAAAACTGTGGAATGCTTACATGATAAGTTGCAATTTAGGCATAAGATGCGTAAGAGCACATAGCTTGGGTACACATTCTAAAACCTTAAGGAAAGTTCCTCAGTCCAGCATGCTCTTTCTCTCTCTCTCTTTAAGGGAATAATGAAAATCTTCTAAGAAGCTTTTGCTACACGTTGCACTAGCAAGTCCTCCTGACCCAAGATGCTCTAACTCTCAGCTAGATATTGGGCAAGATTTCATCCACGTTAGTCTTCATCGGTTCAACTATTGAACACTAATTGCCATGAGGGATATGAGCCACACACGCTGGCTAAGAGCCATTGTTAAATCTAGGGTAAGACCCGGCAGGTAATTGCTACATCTCTCAATAGGAATTGAGGATTATAGTTTGATCTATTCTCGTTATACTTTCAAGGAAATAATTCCATAATCTACCACGCGGTAGCGAAAAGATTCAACTTTTCAAGTTGATTCTCATCATTCTGTACACGGTTAACTAGGTTGGTTATCGTTACCTGCTAGTTGAGCAGTTTCTACAAAGGGTCTTACCAAGGGGTTTGACTACGTAGATTCTACCCAACGGGTTTGGATTGCGAAAGCAACAACCAGGGTCTCTAGTGCATTGTTGCTTGGTTTTTTCATAGGGGGGGAGTACAATACGGGTAACTGACCTTTCAGTTCAATCCCCAAGGCCATGCCAAGGGCATGTCGAAACAAGTATTTTGGGCTGTAGTGTCCAAAGTACATTACGATGTTATGAATCCACTTGTAGGATTCGATTTGGTACATGTTGTCACATGGGATACAACATGGTCTAGGAACTCAAGGAGTTCGGTTTAGCCAATGTGGAGCATTGAATGAGGGTCCCTCTCACTCTTGTCGTAAAGTGTTTAGAGCTACCTCCACACACAAGTACATCTTGTACTTGTAGGATATTCTTTTTCAAACATCCTTAGTTGAGACATATTCCACATGTGGCAAATATGAGTCTCTGGGCCTGACACTGGCGCCCCCTATTTCAAATATGTGTCACGACAAAGTCCCTAGGTGCTGGTCACATCTGTTTTCTAGACCATTTTCAGCACGACGTATCAGGAGCAATTTCAGTGGCCAAAAATTGTCGGATACTTAGAATGACTTGTTCAGCTACAAGTATTGCTAAACAACATTACAGATAGTTGTTTATACATATAGCAAGGCTATAAGTGGTTAATGAAAAAGTTTCATTGTCTGTACCTAGAAGTGATCAATGTTTCACCTTCTACTGCCACTCAGACGTTTCAGCAAGGCTTGCAAAAGATTGCAACTGAAAGTATTTAGTTTCTTTTCAGAACTATTTACATTCTTTTTTAATGTGTGCTGCGCGCATCACATTTGCCATAAGTATTGGCAACGATCACCATGGATATACAGTTTTGGATCTGTTTCTTGCTAAATGCATGCACACTAGGTGTTATGGGCCCTAGTGTTTAGCAAAGGCTGATTTGGAACGGCATGCATATTCCTTAAGTTGTTGCTTATGAAGCATTTTGCACTTTATGTGCAGTATCTCTATGAGACTACTTTTGGGTCTACTAATCACCAATAGAGGTCATGGCTCGGTTTGGGTGTTTGTGGATTTTTCAAGTTAACCATGATGGTCATTCAGAACATTGTTGATTCCTCAACAATGTTATACGCTATTGTGATTCCCCGTTTACCAGTCGTCTAGGAAGACTGTCTGTAAACCGTGGGGGAAACACACCTCAGTACTATCAGTATCCAAGGGGATTGATAGATTACAAAGTGTAATCTTGGGCTACAGGATATGCAAAGTGCGTACATTAGCACCAAGCAATCAAATTCATAAGCATTTATTGCTCTTTTTGGAGTTTACACATGTTGCGACTAGGTAGTCTCTTCATGTATAACTCAGGTTCTCAACCTTGAACACTCGTTAGGGTGGGGTTGTTTACTGATGATGAAAATTGGGACCAAGTCAAGGACTTAAAATTAGCTAATGAGTTATGTCAGCAAGTTACTTTCATGGAAAGTGACAAGAGGTACTCTTTTTGGTACACCTGTGTTGTGATAAACTCGTTTACCATGCTCATGAGCGTTCTAAATGGAGTCTACACACTATGTTTGGATAGGAACCGGTACCATCATTGGTTACAAATGGACAACAATGTAGAAAATCAAGATGTTACTCTTGGTTTCATTGAACCTCCTACTGAACCGAGTTCCGTTGAAATGAACTGTTGGATCCATGTGGGATGTTACAGTAGAAAACATTAGTGTTCTTATGAAGATACCATCACTTGTGTTTTCGCGGACGAAAACGCTTCTCCAAGGGGGAGTAATGGTAGGACCAGTCCGGGCCAAGGGCTAAGGCCAAGGGCCAGGACGGACATGCAGTCAAGGGGGTCCCTATATTTAGAAGGCCAAGGGCCTATATAGGGCATGGCTGGGTGGTGATTAGTATGTTCAGTTCCCTTGTCCTTTCACGAAACTTCCTCAGAAGAGCACAAGGGTCTTTCTTCCTCGAAAGTCAAAGGAGTTGCCTGAAGATATCTACGTTGGGTATAAATATGCTTTGGGGCATTGTTAGCATAAAAGGTTAGCGATGTCTTTAAATTAGTGGTTCAAGGAGGAATAGTATAGCACTTTTAGCCTAGATAGAGAGCATTCATGATTTTCAATGATACTTGCAAGTACGTTGCATTGTATATGTTGACATACCACAAAACAAAGTAAAATGCTTCATATAGAAGTATCCCCCCCCCCCCCCCCCCCCCCCCCCCCGGCTCTCTCTTTATCTTTGTCCCTCCCTCAATGTGTATATGTGAATTGTTTCAAATTTGTATTGGGTTTATACACTTTCTTAACTCTTTTGGGTATATAGAATCAATGCACATTTTTTCTTGCTCTCATATGTCTTCTATTATCTCCCTATCTATCCTTAAGTGAAACTCTCTCTCTCTCTCTCTCTCTCTCTCTCTCTCTCTCTCCCCCCCCCCCAAGATCCTAATAACCAATTTGTAAATTTTTTCATCTTGCAGCAGATAATGGAGATTAACAATAGCACGTCTTTGGTTATTGGCAATGGCCAGTCAGCCACTACCAACTTAGATAATAGCCCATCTCTTGTGCTACCAATGTTGGAAAGTGCAATAACACCTAAAAGCGTTTGAGTGGCAAAGGGACTTGCGAGGAAGCTTCCTGCAACGCTTACTACATGTAGGGTGGAAAAGCATTGCAACAAAAATCCATCAAGCTCATCTCGAATAGTGAAGTCAACCAAGATAGCGACTACCATTGTAGGAACTTCTATGAATCATGTAACAATGACACGTAGACACACTGCTAAGCGTCGTGAAAAAATTCTTCCCTTCATGGCTCCAAGTAAACGCATCATTAAGTCCTTACAAGAAATACAGTCTTCTTGTATTAGATTTGAAGATAAGCATGATGCTTCTATGGACACTATTTCTGACTTGATAGGCTCCATGGAAGTTGAAGGCGGATATTTGTGGAAGGTCCGAGAAGAGATAAGTCAAATAAAGAGCAATGCAATGAGAAACCATAACCACCTGTAAGCATAGATAATTCGCGTACAGAAGACACAAGACCAACTACTAAAACGTCTTGATGATCTTTATAGTAAAACAAATGAAGATCATGTGAATGTATTGGATAGCATTGTTCCTCAAATAAGGAGTACTACAAATAAGCTAAATGCTGTAGCAAATAGATATAGCGCAGGTGTAGGTGAGATAAGAGCAACCACAAACAAGTTGAATGCCATAATCAAGAGCAATTTTGAGAAAACAAGTACCTCTTAGGTTGCTCTTAGAAGCTTTCAAGGCATACGTCTTGGATGTAATTGAGATCTTTCTTATTCAATAAACTATTGTGTGTGGTCTTTCATTATATTGATGTGAATTTACGTAAATAAATTGCTATGTTTGTTTTTTCTTATTATCGACATGTATATTGCCATTGTATTACGCAAATATTCAAGATTTAAAGAATGACATGTGCATAGATTCCTTTTTACTTGTGCAGATATGGTGTTTGGACCACGAATATTATCGCCTAGACGTGCAAAACGTGTTCGAATGTTTGATGAGACATGTAGGGCTAGACGAGAGAATGCAAGACGTAGGGTTCGACAGCCTTTGCAAGAAATTCAAAACACTTTGCAAAGAAGACCGACCAATGCTTCCTACTACTCACCAACTTGACCGTGATAGTTTGGACCACGAGTGTATTTTGAAACATGGAAATGATCATGCTACTTTAGAATGCATGGGAAATGAAATTGGTGATAGTGATGAGCAGATTGTAATGGTGAATGATGACAACGAAGATGATGTGGTGGTAGATACATTCAGAAAGCCACACACACACACAGGCTCCCTTTACACAAAGGGAATGAGGGACACATGTCAGCTCCCTAGGCCAGATGCCCACAAGGTGTGCCCAGTTTCTATTGGATGACCCTTGAAGTGGACCAATGAGAATTAAGCTAGAGTAAATCTAGTTTAATTAATTTAAAAACATTTAATAAAAGAAACCAATAAGAATTAAGTCTCCTAGAAGACTATTGGGCAGTCTCACAAGGGGTCCAATGAGCATTCAGGAGCCCAATGGCTTGCCTGATTCCTATTGGCCAGGAGGCAAAGGGGTCCAATGAGAGTTTAGTTTAATTATTTAATTACCTAAAGCTCTCACAAAAGGGGAAAGGGGGACACATGTCAGAAGGCTATCACTTATGCTGCTTAATAGTCATTGGCTTGACTTGGGGAGAGCCAATGAGGGCTCAACAAGAGCAAATAGCAAGAGGGCTCGCCCAAGAGAGAGAGGGGGCTGATTTTTGCAAGGCATTATCACACACTCACTCACACAATCTCATGTGTGAAGAAAGAGAAGACTATCTCTTTCCAAGCTTTAATGGAGAGCTCATCACCTACTCCAAGCTTGTGAGATAGAAGCCTACATCAACACACTCTTGGCATGTGTATGCAAATCCAACCAAGAGCCAAGCTTCAATGCATGCTCATCTCCTCTACCAAGCTAATTACTAAGCTAAGCTATGCTAATATGAGTGATTATGTGAGGAGATGTACATCTTTCTCATAAGATACTCCTTCTTCCTCTCAATCTACTCTCATACCCTGCTAGCTCTCACCATCTTCGAAGGTGTGTGAGGTCTTGGGTCTGAGAACGGGGATAATTCAAGTTGTGTTTGCTAAGTGTTTTGCTTAGTGCATGAAGCTTTCATCTTCATTGCACTAGCTAGTCTTGAAGGAACACAAAGAATTGTATTGTACAATGTCTCTCTTGATGGGAGAAACCATAATACAAAGCGTTTTGGAGGGGGGACTGGCTCCATGCAAATCCGGTCCTCAACTGTTGTCATTAGCTTAATTTCTCTCTCTTTTGAAAGTATTGTCGATGCTATCTAATTAGGTGTTATGCTTTTTGTTGCTCTCTCTCCACCCAAGCACTCTTGTAATTCTCATTAGGAATCTATTCTAATGAAATGCCCACTATGTTCATGCTCATTTCCGCTACACACCTTAGACTCATGGAAGCACTATTTATTGGGGACTCCTTTCATTCTGCGAACGGATCACCAAAGTCTTAAGTACTTCATGACGCAGACCAAGCTCTCCGACAAACAAATGAGGTGGGCAAATTTCCTTTCGTAATTTCATTTTCATATTGCTCACATTGCTGACAAGCATAATCAAGTAGCTGATGCACTCTCAAGACGGCCGAGAGTGAATGCGGTTTCCATAGCAACTCACAATGATCTTCTTCAATGATAGATGAGTACGCTATTGATCCCGATTTTAGAGATGTGATTTCAGCCCTTGCACTAGGGAAGAAAGAAGAACCATTTACCTTACAAGATGGTTATCTTCTCTATGGCAATAGACTATGCGTTACTAACTCACTACATGAGAAAGTAATGTATGAATCTCATGCTCCACCTTATGCGGGGCATAGAGGGATTCAGTCTACCTTAAAGGGAATTGAAACATATTTCTATTGGCCTACCATGAAAGTGAACATACAAGAGTATGTTTCTAAATGTGTGGTATGCCAAAAGACAAAATTTGATAGAGGGAAGCAACTTGGATTGCTTCAACCCTTGCCAATCCCTAATTCACCATGGGAGAGCATATCCATGGATTTTATCTTTGGATTTCCTAAGTCTACCCATGGGAATACGGGAATATGGACGATAGTAGACAGGTTCAGTAAACAAGCTCATTTTATACCTGTCAAAAAGACTATCAAAGCCCATCAAATGGCAACCCTCTTCATTTCACAAATTTTCAAGTACCATGGCTTGCCAATGTCCATAGTGTCGGATAGAGATCCTAGAATGACCAGTAATTTCTGGAAGGGTCTCTTTGAGAATTTAGGGACAAGGCTAAACTTCTCTTCGGCCTATCATCCACAAACGGATGGCCAAAGTGAAATAGCTAACCTAACCATTCTCGATCTACTAAAAGCCTATGTAACGGAAGTAGATCAAAGATCCCAATGGGAGAAGTACTTACCCTTAGTGGAGTATGCTTACAAAAACAATGTACATACTTCCACGGGAAAAGCACCTTTCGAGGTAATTGAGGGAAGATCAAAAAGTCCCTTGCTACTTAAGGTACATGGGAAGATCTTTGCTACTGCAGATGAGTATAGCCGAGACCTACAAGAATCTTTCCAAAAGATTAAGGATGCTATCTCTATCTCACAGCAAAGGCAAAAGGCTGCTGCTGACAAGCATAGAAGATCCCAAGCCTTTAAAGAAAAGGATTGGGTCTTGTTAAAGTTTCCCAAGGCTCGATTAAGGCACACGACGGGCAAGAATCCTACGGGTCACCAAAAGTATTATGCTAAACTAGCAAAAAGGTACTATGGTCCCTTTCAAATTCTTAGGCCAATCAATGAGATGGCCTATCAACTCAAGTTGCCCAATCATTGGCTCATACACAATGCTTTCCATGTGAGCCTATTAAAGCCTTACAAAGGAGAGACACCTCAAGAACCAACTATTGAAGACCCGCCGGAGATCGAGGACCAAGAGGAGGTGCTGCAGCCCGAGTCCGTTCTCCGACATGAAGACAAGGTGCTAAGAGGCGATATCTTATTAAGTTTAAGAATTATCCTTTTGAAGATGCTAGATGGATGCAAGGCATACAATTAAAGGATAACCTAAACCTTGTCAATGCTTACAATGCTTCCCAATGAGTAAGCAAATGTACAAAATGTTAAAAATGAACAAAGTTTTTGTCTTATAAGACTTTCTTTTTCTTTATTGTGCACAAAAATGAAGTAGTATGCATGCTTAGATCAAGTTTGCGGAGATGACGTCTCCCAAACACCAAGTAGAGCTTGTCACTCTATTTTAGAAGACTGATAGGACTAATGAGCAGACATGCTTGCGGCAGCCTAAGGCTCTCAAGCGCCAAATGGACTAGTCATCCATTGTGGAATGATGTCGTAGGGTAACATAGGGATCCTCTACCCGCTAAGAAAAGGCTTATGAATATGCTTTATCTTCTCTACACCATAGTTGAGGACGACTATGATTTCAAGAGAGAGGTAATGTCATAATAATCAATATCTAATTCTCCTAAATGATTTTCTCATATTAAAATGATCATTTAATGTGGGGAAGTGCCAGGGGAGAAAAGGCTAGAATATTGGTTAAGCTAGCAGACCGGCCATAGTAGGGATCCAAAGGAGGGAAAATAGGGATCCAAAGGGGGGGCCATCTGCAAAAGAGCCATGTGCAACAATGGGCTAAAAAGACCCTAAGGTTCAGCCCATTGAGACTTCCAAAATGCTAAGGTTCCAAAATTCAAAGGTTGTGTCCAAAGGGTTAAAGCTTAGGGGGAATTGGATGCTTTGTGTGCTCTCCAAAGTCAACACATATTCCTACATGGGAGGGGGCGAGCCCTTCTTCTAGGGGATGAGAGAGAAAGCCACACACACACACACACAGGCTCCCTTTACACAAAGGGAATGAGGGACACATGTCAGCTCCCTAGGCCAGATGCCCACAAGGTGTGCCCAGTTTCTATTGGATGACCCTTGAAGTGGACCAATGAGAATTAAGCTAGAGTAAATCTAGTTTAATTAATTTAAAAACATTTAATAAAAGAAACCAATGAGAATTAAGTCTCCTAGAAGACTATTGGGCAGTCTCACAAGGGGTCCAATGAGCATTCAAGAGCCCAATGGCTTGCCTGATTCCTATTGGCAAGGAGGCAAAGGGGTCCAATGAGAGTTTAGTTTAATTATTTAATTACCTAAAGCTCTCACAAAAGGGGAAAGGGGGACACATGTCAGAAGGCTATCACTTATGCTGCTTAATAGTCATTGGCTTGACTTGGGGAGAGCCAATGAGGGCTCAGCAAGAGCAAATAGCAAGAGGGCTCGCCCAAGAGAGAGAGGGGGCTGATTTTTGCAAGGCATTATCACACACACACTCACACAATCTCATGTGTGAAGAAAGATAAGACTATCTCTTCCCAAGCTTTAATGGAGAGCTCATCACCTACTCCAAGTTTGTGAGATAGAAGCCTACATCAACACACTCTTGGCATGTGGATGCAAATCCAACCAAGAGCCAAGCTTCAATGCATGCTCATCTCCTCTACCAAGCTAATTACTAAGCGAAGCTATGCTAATATGAGTGATTATGTGAGGAGATGTACATCTTTCTCGTAAGATACTCCTTCTTCCTCTCAATCTACTCTCATACCCTGCTAGCTCTCACCATCTTCGAAGGTGTGTGAGGTCTTGGGTCTGAGAACGGGGATAATTCAAGTTGTGTTTGCTAAGTGTTTTGCTTAGTGCATGAAGCTTTCATCTTCATTGCACTAGCTAGTCTTGAAGGAACACAAAGAATTGTATTGTACAATGTCTCTCTTGATGGGAGAAACCATAATACAAAGCCTTTTGGAGGGGGGACTGGCTCCATGAAAATCCGGTCCTCAACTGTTGTCATTAGCTTAATTTCTCTCTCTTTTGAAAGTATTGTCGATGCTATCTAACTAGGTGTTATGCTTTTTGTTGCTCTCTCTCCACCCAAGCACTCTTGTAATTCTCATTAGGAATCTATTCTAATGAAATGCCCACTATGTTCATGCTCATTTACGCTACACACAAGTTATTAGGCCATTAAATGTTACATTGGTATCAGAGCACAAGGTTTCTCTTTTCTTGCTCAAGAAGGGAGGTCCTCAAAGAGCGAGGCATTCTTGCACCAAAGAATAAAGAAATTGATATGATAAATAGTCTTGCATTGAGACGGCTACCAGGTGTAAGCAAAGAGTACTTGAGTGCAGACTCCCTTTGTTCAAATGAGGACCAAATTCACTACTTATATACACTTGAGTTTCTAAATAACTTAGATCTTGGGGGTGGATATCCACCGCATATACTAAAATTAAAAGAAAATTCCCCAATCATGTTGTTGCGTAATTTGGATGCGAGGCGTGGTTTGTGCAATGGTACAAGGTTTATATGTAGACAACTCTATGGTAGAGTTTTAGAAGCAGAGATAATCACATGCAAGAATGCTGGGGATATTGTGCTGATACCACGGATTGATTTTGTCACCACAAGTTCCTTGGGTCTTCCTTTTGAAATGAGACGACGACAATTCCCTGTCAAGCTTGCATTTGGAATGACTATCAACAAGGCACAGGGGCAAACACTTGGAATCTTGGGACTATATTTGGCATCACCTGTTTTTAGCCATGGACAGTTGTATGTGGCTATGTCTCGTGTAAGATCTTCAAATGCCATCAAGGTTGTGGTTGACAATAGAAAGTTACAAAGTAATGATGGGGTTTTATCAGCTTCTACAAGGACTCCAAATATTGTTTACAAAGAGGTGTTACAATTGACAACCGGATGATCTTTGTATGTTGCTGTCTCCTTGGAATAGTGAATTGTTTGTATTCATTTCATAGCTTAACAATTTCTCACAAATAATGACATTTCCATGATCTTATTGCCTTTTCTTTCTTGTGATGGCAGATGGATCCTCGAAGTGCCATTTCATATGTTGTAGGTCGTGCACCTCAAATGGTTAAAAATATGTTTTGCTTGTGTGCATATTTTGACATTGGTTCTTATTCTCATCATCGCCATATACATTTTGCTTTGTCACTTTTTAGACACGCATCTACAAATACAGTGTGGTTCATGTTTTGGAGAACTCTGGTGTTTTAGGGTAATATATAGTCTTTGTGACTGTAGCATTAGCCGTAGAATTGTTTCAATAAGCGTGCCAACTAACAATTTTTATTTTTAATGCAGGCAGTGCTGCACATTTTCACATGTACTTATTGGCCTTTACGAATTATTATTATACCTTGGGCAATTGTCATCTTTTACACTTGGATATTACCATGTTGCATTTGAACACAATGAGAACGGTGACCTAATAGTTGCCACAATTTGGTTTGTTGGCTTCCAGCTTCCTATCAATGCAACGCTCCGCTTTATAGGCTTCGATGAGCAGTACCGACTTAGGGTTTTTACTCAGGTCGGTACACCATGCCAAATACGTCATCATTTGGTAGAATTTAGACCTTGGACGTTTAGAACACGTACTAGAATTTGTAGGAGACTACGATTTTGAGTTATTAGTATAAGGTTATGGTATTTGAAGAACGTAGTAGCAAGGATGCTTGGTGCAAATGCTTTTATTGCACCTTCATTTTTAGTTGAAACAAATAATTGATATTTGATTGTCCATGGTCATGCCGATTGTTGTTTGAAATAGATTTTGAGTTAAATTGTGTTTATTGATTGTAGTGATGAATCTCTCAAGTGTGATAGGTAGTCCCGAACTATGCGGACTGTGAAGCGGCCCATAGAAAAATATGCAGACTTCTTCCATATTAAAAAGACAGGTCAACCTTTATAAGGAGACATTAAATTGGGAAATGAGTAAGATGTATATTGAAAAGCCATCTTGACTCCATGATTAGTTTTGGATTCATCTTGCTCTCTCTCTCTCTCTCTCTCTATAATAAAAAGAGAGATAGAGGGGGGGTTGCATAATGAAAAGAGGACATGTATTTTATATTAAAACCAGGATTCTTCTATGGGCGTAAAGGACCTATGTGCCCCGGAGAGAGTGAGAGAGATTTGGATAATGAAAAGAGGACATATATTCTATATTAAAATCAAGATTCTTCTATGGACGTAACGGACCTATGTGTTCCTGTGAGAGAGAGAGAGAGAGAGAGAGAGAGAGAGAGAGAGAGCTACTATACCCCCAAGAAAAAGCTCCAGAGCAAGACATTACGATTCAAAATCGCAATGAGTTGCAAATGAGGTCACAAACAACTATCATTTGAGAAATATTCTTATTCTTCGCGGCCAAAGAAAAGTGGGACAGACGGGCCTGGAGGCTGGTCTGTAACACTAGTCTCCCTCGTATGAATGGAGCTTTGGTCGAGGTTCGACCTACGCCCGCATTCCATCCAAACCTTCTTCTAGCGAGCAACTATGGAGGAAAGGTGCGATTTACAATCTCTTTTCCACATTCATGCTCCACTCTCTATCGGCTTATGCATACACCTTTGACAGGCTGAACACCCCCCACACGGACAGGATAGAGCTAGACTTTCTGGGCCACCGCCTCCAGCTTGCCCAGGTCTGATACAGGAAGACATCACCTAATACAGGCCCTTTGCGTGTACTCTCTCGTCTATTTTGATGGGATTGTATGATCTTTTGTAGGACCCTAACTCAAAACATTTGGGTACCACTGTTTGGGACTCCTCCCTGGTGTTTGTCAAATTCCTGGTGAGCTCTCTATTTAAGACATGCCAATGCTGCGTTCTAAGAAAAGTTTCATGCACGTGCTGTGTTCTTAGGTAGTACTTGGCAAATTGGAGAGCTGCTGGCAGAGTTGAGAGAGAGAGAGAGAGAGAGAGAGAGAGAGAGAGAGAGAGAGAGAGAGATTGATATTTTATTAACGTCTTTAAAAGACCAAACTTGCCTGTGAAACAAATCAATGTACATGTGTGGTATATCCTCTGTCATCCTAGAAAAGGAAAAGCTGAACTGAAAATGAAAGACTATAGCTAATTCATAAGCTGATGCTAGGGGCATGATGGGTGGGGGATGGAGCTCTATTGCTAGGGGCTCATAATACAAGACTATATGCAAGACTGTATGCAAAGGGTATACGAGCATGCTATGCAATCTAGCTAGCTCCATCTTGTATGATAGTGGGGTGTAGTATGGTGTAAATCAATGAGGGGGGTGTTAACAGCACCTGGAAGAATATACCTGGATGTGGTTTTGAGTCGAGCCAAGCGCTCTGCAGTCTCTTAGTAGAACTGGTCTGTGATCTTTGTCATCTCTCATTGGTAGAGATGGGGCGTCTGAAAACTAGGTGCATCTGTCTCCTGTTGGCCTTAATGGTGGAGCGTTTGAAACCAGGTCCTCTCTGTCCATTGCTTGCCTTGATTGTGTTTGCCCTCTGGAGAGTCCCCATGTTATGTGGGGGCTGGAGGTGGGGTGGATCTATGAAAGAATACGGTGATTTGTGATTGACCGTCCCCTTGTGACATTGTTTGTCCTATACAGTGTAATGAGGCTCTCTACGTCTTGATAGAGCTAGAGCTTGAGCCTTGAGAGGGTAGAGCTTAGAGCTTGTGCAATGTGAAGGTAATGTGGGGGGGTGAATTTTTTAAGGGGGGCTCACTAAAAAAATAACACACGTAAAAATCAATGAAGGGGGTGTTAGCAGCACCTCGAAGAATATACCTGGATGTGGTTTTGAGTCGAGCCAGGCGCTCTGCAGTCTCTTAGTAGAATTGGTTTGTGATCTTTGTCATCTCTCATTGTTAGAGATGGGGCGTCTGAAAACTAGGTGCATCATCTGTCTCCTGTTGGTCTTAAGGGTGGAGCGTTTGAAACGAGGTCCTCTCTGTCCATTGCTTGCCTTGATTGTCTTTGCCATCTGGAGAGTGACTCCCTGTTATGTGGGGGTTGGAGGTGGGGTGGATCTATGAAAGAATACGGTGATTTGTGATTGACCGTCCCCTCGTGGTATTATTTGGCCTATATAGTGTAATGAGGCTCTCTACGTCTTGATAGAGCTAGAGCTTGAGCCTTGAGAGGGTAGAGCTTAGAGCTTTTGCAATGTGAAGGTAATGTGGGTGGGTGAATTTTTTAAGGGGGGCTCACTAAAAAATTAACACACTTAAAAAACTCTACCCGTTTTTGAGTGTTGGGCCAAATTTGTAGCTGTTAAAGAGATTCTTGCCATCCAGCCGGTTGCCATTGTGACCGTTCCGACTGTTCTCTGCCGTTACCGTTTGCCCTGCCTGTCCAAAATGTTTGGCCGTTCCGAACCCGTTTTTGAGTGTCGGGCTAATTTTGTAGCTGTTAAAGTGATTCTAGCCATCCAGCCGGTTGCCATTGTGACCGTTCCGGCTGTTCCTTGCCGTTATCGTTTGCCCTGCCTGTCCAGAATGTTTGGCCGCTCCGAGACATTCTAGAGAGCGAGCACTGCCTGCAATGCTGTTTTGGCGTTCCTTGTTAAAAAAATAGCGTTCCACGGTACCTTTGAAGAGGAGGTTATGAAACTTCCTTTCATCTTTCTTCACCTGCTTGGAGCAACACAGAAGGTTCTTCCACCTCCTTGAGGTCGCTTCCTGTAGGTATGCCATCATGTGAAGACATCTTTTGTTTTGCACCTTCGACAAGAATAGTCGCATAGTGGAGGCTTATCCTCATTAAAGCAATTCCAATGTCAATCATATATACACCTTATTTTTTGCGACTCTAAGGAGTCAAAGATCAGTCCCGGACGAGTACAAAACAATGATCGACAATCTTTCCGCTGCTCATTGCACTGCTCATTGTCCTCTAATTGCTCACCTTAAAGATGGCATCACATTTGTCAGCACAGATTAAAGCAAAGGATCTTAGCTATACCTGTAGGTTGTTCAGTAGGTATGTGATTTTTTATTTAGAGATACATGTTTTGTCTATGCAAGTAGTTGTCTAGGTTATCGAGGAAATACGACTCTGGTTGGTTCTCATGGTTTCAAGTTGTACAAGTTTTATTTGGCAACAACACTGCTCATTGTTTTAGTGTGGTCATGAAGCTCAAACTCTCAAAGGTTTCTACAGGGCATACTTTTTCCCCTCCTGAAAGCAGAAAGTTGGGGTGTGTGTCAACGGTGTCGTCCATTAATGAGTTGATACGCACGTAGCCTGGCTAATTTGTAAACTCCTTGCTTTACCTTCTTGGTATCTGTTGTGAATGTTTCGCTTGAAATTTCCTCTTTTATACATCTCTATTTCATCACATTGCCTTGAGATAGAGAGTGAAAGAGGAACTCGGATTCGTGGAAACAGGAGGATATGCAGGAAGAAGGTGGATGGTTAGGAGTGGGGAGAGATGAAGAGTGAGGAGCATTTTGTGTGCAGCTGCAAGGCCTACATTGCTATATGAACAAACTTCGACCCTTTTTAAAGAGCAACGCTTGCTCCAACAGCCTTTAGAGTTAGTAGATCAACACACACTAGAGGGTTTTATACTCAAGATTCAGCGACATAGAGAGCCTTATTACATTGTGCAGGCTAAAGAATACCACGTAAAGAGTGTCGGACTCAGGTCAATGTATTCTCGCAGAGGTCTAAGAAGTTCCTCTTCCTATCTCTCTCTCTCTCAAGCTCTCAAGTCTACATGAAGCACATTTGCTATGGAAGAAGCCCTCAAGTCTACAAGCTCTCTTCCCCCCCCCCCCCCCCCCCCCCTCTCTCTCTTTCTCTCTCTCTCAAGCTTTCTCCCTCTCCCTCCTTCTCGCTCGCTCTCCCTCTCTCGCATCATCCATGGGCTCTTCCTCTCTTGTAACCCTCTTCGTCCATGTGGGCAACACTCAAAAGCAGAAGGAATGGTCCTGGTAGGTTGAAGCGACTTTGGAGGGAATCTTGTCGGCAGCGAGGGGTGCTTGTGCATGGGCATGCAAGCTATGTATGCTTGCTTGCGCATGGCCATGCAAGCTATGTATGCTTTTACCATCGGAAAGGGGGCCACGACAAAGTGAGGGCACACTTTCTTCGAGTGTCGGTGTATGAGGCGAAATTTTGCACCAATGTAAGCACCGAGAAGAAGAAAGAGAGGAAAGGGATCGGGTATTCAATCCTAAATCCTCCTAGTGCGCACGCAAAGCTATCGACCCAAAGACCCTCATTTTCTCCTCTTCCACTCTACTTGGTCGGTCTTCATCTTGCGTGATTTGTCGCCAAAGAACCCTCGCCACCTCTTGGGACCCAGAGAAGAAGAAAGAGGTGGATGCCGCCGTTGCTCGATTCTTTTATGACGATCATATCCCTTTTGTTGCGGCTCGGTAAGCTCTATCGATCTTCTTTCTCTTTATAGTTTCCTCCGTTCCCTACGTTTTTACCACTTTTATCTCTAAACTATGATACTAACCTCTTTTATGTGTGATCAAAATAGGTCAGAGTATTGGAGAGCTATGGTGCAACGAATGGGAGAGTTGACACAGACTATGTGTCGCCATCTTTGGAAGCTCTCCGAACCATTTTGTTTGATCTAGAGAAGATGGTTGTGGAGCAAGCAACACTCATTATACAACGACTTTGGACAAAGCATGGGGCTACCCTCATTGCCGACGGGTGGAGCGATACGAGGAGGAGATTCATTCGTGGGCTCGTCGCATACTCAAGCAAAGAGACTTGTGCACTCTCATGATTCCATTGAGAGTGGCAAGTCAGCCAATGTTCTCGTTGCAGAGTGGATAGTATCCATAGAGACGATTGGACAACAACATGTGATGGCTTTTATCACATGAAGGCATAAAAAACAGCAGCAAGAGATATCGTAGAGGGCCATTTTCCGCACATGACAGTGTGCGTTTGCATGGCGCATTGCTTGAACAATCTTTTGAAAGACATCGCCAAGCTGGAATGGATTGCACCAGTAATTGCTGATGCAATGAAGATTGTGACCTTCATCAACAATCACAATTTGATTCGGTTCGAGTACTTCAAGAGATCGGACGGTACGGTGTTCCTCAAGTATTTAGACACCTGCTTCGCGTTCAACTTTCTTCTCGTACATAGGTTGCCTAAATGCCAAAATGCGGTCCGATAGGTTTTCATTAGCGATGAGTTTACGACCTCCTCTATGCAAGGACTGGTGCAGGGATCTAGTGCAAGGAGAAGATAGAGGATTTAGAGTTTTGGAAGGAGCTCAAGAGTCTAAACGTATGGATTAGACCGGTGATTCATTTGCTTTGGGTTATGGATGGCATGGAGCCTTGCATTGACAAGATTTATGAGGCCATGGACCGCATGAACGATGAACTTGTGCGGCTTGAGCCGGATGTAGAGCGATGTACAAAGATCGACGCGCTTTGCAAGAAGAGGTAAAAAGGACTCTAATATTTCTTGTATTCAATCACACCCAAATAATGCAAGTTTTAGCTCTGTGTGATTGAATTCAATAGTATTAAAGTCCTTTGATTCTAATACTCACAAAACAATCTATGAATTCCATATCTTCTTGTAAAGAGCATGGATCTCTGCATATCGCTCTACATTTGGCTCAAGCCGCACAACACAAGTTTCTCGATCATGCGTTCCATGGCCTCATAAACCTAGGCTCCATGCTATCCGTAACCCGAAGCAAAAGAATCACAGGTTTAACCTGTGCATCTATATTCTTGAGCTTCTTCCAGAACTCTAAATCCTCTGTCTTCTCCTTGCACTCAATCCCTATGGCAGTCCTAGTATATGACATGGTAGCCCGTATGGATTTTTGCAAAACGCGCTGGCATCGCTAGCTTTTGAAGCGAGATGCTTTTGGACTTGAGGCTTTTCATGTACTGCTTTTGGCCAAGGGCTTTCATAAGAATTGCCAGGGCCTCTCTCGCGTAGATTAGCTTGGGAGCATTGCCGGGAGAAGAGGACCCTTGGACGTTGTACTTTGTAAAGCATAATAATAAAGAGATACCGAGAAGGGGGGTTGGTCTTTGCGGCTAGTCTCTCTGGGCGCGGTACTCCGCCTTGCCGTGTCGTCTCTCTCTCAATTTTATTGAGTTCTTTTAGTTTTCTCACGTGTTGTAGTAGATCCTTAGCTTGGAGTGTCCATGTCGATTACAGAGAGGGAGAAGGCTTGTGGACTTGAGGCTTGCTAGAGCTAGATCTTGATCCTTTAGAGGGCAGAGCTTAGAGCTTGTGCAATGTGAAGGTAAGAGGTGGAGAGGGGGGGTGCATTTTATAAGAGGGAGGCTCACTAAATTTTTTTTGTCCGTTTTTCACTGTTGGTTGGAATTGTAGCTGTTAAAGCGATTGCGATCATCCAGCTAGCTGCCCAGTTTGACTGTTCCTTGTCGTTCCGGTCTTGTGCGTTTCAGTTTGCCTTGCTTGTCCGAACGTCTGGCCGTTCCAAGATGTTCCAGAGAGTGAGCATTGCGCGGCGTTCCCTGCCTATACAATGGCATTCCGCGGTAATTCTTATGTTGGTATGTATCTTCCCATCATATAGTTCGATAGTATATATATTCCCTATCGAGCTATGCCTTTATGCTATTATATACTAATACATCAATTGTATCGGCAACAACCTATTTTCTTTGTTTTAACAAAAAAATCAAAATGTACGTAGTGTTCTCAATTCAAGTATCCTCCTTCAACTTTACATTGACAGTAATGGTCCGTCCTCTATGCTTTCTTTTGAGAATTGAAAGCAACAAAGTTCTTTTAAAATCATGGCATTCCCAAATGAACATCGAAGTGAGGCAACTTCGTGGAAGTTAAATGTATCGTAGTAGTCTTGAACCTTAACATGAATGATGAAGTGAGCCAATCGAAGGTGATACTAGGTTCATGTCATCCCAGCTAGTTTTGCTTCAATAGGATTGCTAAGTTGAGCATAGTAAGTTCCTACTTACCCGGCAAAGCATTCTGAGAGAGTGTTTTGATGCTTTGGGTTCAAAGAAGAGTTTTTCTCTCCCTTCCCTCGACCCAAAATTGTAAAGCTCTCAAGATTCGTCATGGAAAACAAAACCAATCACCAATGTTACAGGCTTGGACACTCCACGCGAGAAATTGATAGCAGCACACGAACAAAAACAGTAGAATCATTGAACTAGAGAGAGAGAGAGAGAGAGAGAGAGAGAGAGAGAGAGAGAGAGAGAGAGAGAGAGAGAGAGAGAGAGAGAGAGAGAGAGAGAGCCGACACGGCACAATGGAGTTTCGAGCCAAGACATGTTGGCCCCAAAGATTGGTGCCCCTTTAGTATTTCTTTATTACTGCTTCAAGATGGTACAACTCCCGATGGGTCCAACTCTTCAAGCTTTGCGTTCAAATGCCCTAAAGAGCGGCCCATGGGGCACCTATAAAGAGTACAAGGGATGCCAAAAGCAAAGACCCAAAAGCATCTTGTCCAAAAGCACTTAATCCTAAAAGCACTTGGACCAAATTGGGCGCCCAAAAGCTGCCAGCGTAGAAAGCAAAAATCCGTACAGTTGCCACGTTATCAGCAGTAGCGCAAATCATTGAATTTCCGTACAGCTGCCACGTCATCAGCCAACGCAACAGAAACACAGAGAGAACCGCAACCTAGACACTTGGCAACACGTTACCACTTTGAAACACTTGAACAAAAGAGAGAGTAGACGACACGATGTGGCAGAGTTCCCAGCCAAGACACGTTGGCCCCAAAGACTAGCGCCTTTTTCGGTATTCCTTTATGTCAAGATGGTACCACTCCTAATGGGTCCAACTTTGCTTCTAGAGTGGCCATGGGGCACTTATAAAGAGTATAAGTGTTGCTAAATTGGCTTTATCTTATAGAAAAATAATTCTAAATGAATTATTGGATTTATAAGTGAGAGGGTTTTCTCGCTTGGAACACGAAGGAAAAATAATTCTAAATGAATTATTGGAATTTTAAGTGAGAGGGCTTTTCTCACTGGAGACATCCTAGTACAGAGTATTCATAGTGCGTCATTCAAAGTAATGACGGGAGCACTGAGAACGGGAATATCTGTAAGGCCACCAGGAACGGGTACTTCTGATGCGTCACATCGGATGGGTGACAGGGAGCATCGGAAAGAAGTATTCGACCATCCGGGAACGGACATCTCTGATGCGTCATAGGATGGGTGACATAGAGCATCGTGAAGGAGATTGTACCGTAAGTTCGGTAGGAAAGGACTAGGTGATGGGTATTCCTGATGCGTCACAAGGTGGGTGACGGGTGCATCAGAAAGGGAATATCCATAGTCGGGAGGAAATTCCGAACTGTGTTAGAATTGTGCACAAGGAAAAGCAAGCACTTGAATGAAGATGGGTTCAGAGGAAACTTTGAGGAAAAACAGATGCTTTCTGAGAAAGCGGGATTGCTTTTCGGGAAAGCAGATGCTTTCCCGCGAGGAAGTTTATGTTTGCATTGCAATTGTGCGTGTGATTGCATCCGGGGACGCCTGGGAAGTGCTGTGAAAGCATTGTTTTTAACTTATAAGGTTTTATTGAGTTTTTGGGCAGGTTCAGACTATTTTTTAAAATACGCCGGCCGCCCATTTAATAAGTGGGCAGCCATCTGATAAATAAGGCAACAGATCAGCCAGCGTTTTCTCTCTCTTTTTCTGGCAGAACGGAAAAAAAAAAGTGAAAAAAAAAATTGAAAAAAAAAAACAAACGGCCGCTATCTCTACGCGAGCAGCTATTCGTGCCTATACAAGCATTACATGCCCTCACTCATAGGGGAGGACCAATCTTTGCAAGGAGGAGATACTGCTGCAGATTTCAGCCGTAAAGAAGACGTTGCCGGTGATGCCCATGGCTGCCCCAAGTATACCAGATGTCGCCAAGACCCAGTGCGCGAGTTCCCTCGCGAAGAAGTGCCTACGAAGTGTGTTTCCATCGCGACAAGTTGCTGTTTTTCTTTGTTTTCAGCCCATAAACGCCGTAGACGGGGCTGATTTACGAGAAGGAACCCGAGAACACACCTCTTTTGTGTGTAGGATTGGAAGAGAGGATTTTCTATGGAGAGATCTCTTTCGAGGAATTGCTTGTCGAGAATCGAGTTGCGTTTCGAGCGTCGAGACTTTGAAGGTAACGATTTTCATGTTCTGATCTTTGAGTATTTGATTGCAGGTGTACTTCCTCTTCGTGAGGGAGTAGGAGCAGAGGAAGGCATGAGCCTCTGCAGGAGAAAAGCGCTCTGAGGAACTAGAGCCAGATCAGCCCAAGGGTTTCGTACCTGAGTTTGGAAAGTAGATCCACGGATCGGAGAGAGGTAGTCTCTCAAGTTGTGATCCAGAAGTTGGGATTCCCAAGTAAAGACTTCGTGTCTGGGAAAGCAGAGTTGTTCTACGGGAAGAGAACTCTGGAAAGAGAGTTGGAAAAGAGTTGCAGGGATGCCATGCCCTGAGTCTGGAAGGTGAGATCCAGAGGCGAGAACCTTGATTCTCAAGGAATTGGAATAAGGAACGGAAGTTCCTTGGAATAGGGTTTTGCCCTAGGAATCGGAAGCTGAGGCTTCCAGGAACCATCAAGTCTTATTCTAGAACGAACGTAGTAATACGTTCGGTTCAAGTGCTTGTATAGACTTCTCCTCAGTAATAAAGATACTATTACGGGGGGGGGACCAGCCCATCTTCTGGTCCCTAGTACTATGTCGATCTTCTCACTCTCTATCTCTCTCTATTTATTTCTCTCTATATCCTCTGGCTTCAGTAATAAGTGATAAATGCTATTTATCCAAATGTATTTTATATTGTTTTGCGCTCCCGTTTGTGACAGTGGTATCAGAGCATGGTCTCCTCTCTTTCTCTGTAAAGGAGGACGACTCTGGGAAGATACGGGAAGAAGCCATGACAAGCCAAGAGAGAAGTAAGCAGGCGGAACCCAAGGCTTGGGATTCTCTGAGAAGGCGACAAGAGCATGATGCTCAAGAACCTAGAGAATCCAAGGAGCAGAATGCTCGCGATTCTTCAGAATCGACAAAATATCCATGAACGTCAATCCAGAACTATAGCCATGAAATCCCGTCATTCCGGGAAGGATATGAAGAAGGTCTCTAGACCTAGGAACACTTCCAGGTTTGATACTATTGACGGAAGGGAAGATGCCCCGAAAGCTACTGCATTGATTCGACAAGTTTGAAGTTGCCTTTGCAAACGGCAATTTCTAAAAAAGCGTCGAAGATGAGGCATGTGATTAAACACCTCAAGGGGATTGCAAGTACTTGGTGGTATACCAAAGCTCTGCAAGGAACTTACAACAAGACTTGGATTCAATTCAAGGCTGAATTTTTTGACAAATTTTTTTCTCTATGCTTTGAAGAAGGCATCCAAGAAGATTGGGATCGGTTTGCCCAATAGGAACACGAGTGAGTCAAAGCAAGTAGTGGTTCACTCTTGCCAAGGTAGCTCCATTCTTGATCCTCTCTGAGGAAGGAAAGATGAACAAATTTAACGAAGGACTTTTGCCCGAATTTGTAAACCCATTTGCAAGATACTTTGCAGCAGATGGTGGAGTCAGCAATACAAAGCTGGAAGTGTACACCTTAGTGTACATAGAATCCAATCCCCGTGGTGGGACGGGAAACATTGAACACAGAAAGTTTGGAGTAAGGGAATTAAATCTAACTCCTGAGCTCTTGAATAGAAGACCCTTGAACTTTAAGTGAGAGGGCAGGTTTTTAATCAAAGTTACATCTTTGAGGAAATCATAAAGTGCATTATGCTTGTTTGCTTTTTTGCACGAGGTATGGTTGTGTCTAACCAAGACAATCACTCTCGAGTGTTTATGAGAGTAAGGTTGACTCGGAACATTGTTTATACGATGAACTGCTTTGCTTAACCATCCGGAAGGTCCATGATTGATTTGGTATCCGATAGTTCTCCAACAAATTACTTGCCATTGCGGGTAGGAAATTATGAAAGAACCATTCTGAGCTTTCAAGCAAAGAAAAGCTTTCATGAAGCTTGAGTACTCTTTAAGCCCACACCCCCTACATGGTAAGGGAAGATATGGTAGTGCTTTTTGCACAAGTGAATGAACACTCTCTTTAGGAGGGAAGGAACAAGCGACGACTACGGCCTGTGCTTGAGGAATCCAAGGATTAAAATCCTAGATTATTTGATGAGCGGGTTTTGCGAGCCAAGTGATCATCAAGTTGAGCGTCTTCGCTCTAAGGATCTTACGAAGGGAAGGTAATTTCCCAGGTTCACCGAAACTTTAACAAAGCTTAAGAATTATGTACACTTTTGAGTACATGGATAACACACGAAGATGCAGACCTATGCCAAGGAACTGGACGAGAGTTTGTTATACTCTCTTGAGCGCCTTTTTATGCGCAAGGATATTCCGAAACGAGAATTAGATGTGTTCGGTAGAAGGATTCTCTACAGAGAAGAGGTTTTCTGATGGTCGTTGATTATTGAGTACGCTATGTGCTTTTATTATTACAGTAGCAACTTTTGGTTGCGGTATATGTTTCTCCATGAGCAGGTCAAGTAGCATTTACACGCTGCTGGAATAAATTCGAACTATTATGTTCGTAAGAGTAAAATTTGCCAACCATTTTAAAATGGTAAGAATTACCTTAACCACATATGGGAGAACATCCTTGAGATCCAAAGCGGGTTCACCCTTAAGTGGGCCAAGTTTGAACTTATGTTCACAGAATGGTATGGCTAGAATTTTATATGCCTAAGATTTTGCGAGGAATCCTAGATGCTTGCAAGGATGGCCTCTGCAAGGAAGAGACGCTAGTAGGCGTCACGAGAACACTGCTAGTGGTAATAACTTACAGGAGGAAAAGATTGGAAGGAAGTGCCGTCGTGCACAAGGAATCTTTGGATTGGAACCGCTCGCCTACGTTGAGCGACGGCCCGAAACAAGAACCTTCTTTAAGGTGATCGAAGACTTTGTTTGTGAAGGAAGATATCGAGATTAATACTCATGATTTGGGCATTCCTTATGTGGGAGGACACAAGAGGTTTAATACCCTCTCGACTAACAGCGCAAGATTATGCGCAAGGACAGATACCTAGATTGATTTCTAGGAGGATTATTCTTCTCGGGATTGAGAAGGTGGAATTGAGTTAACAGATTCTCGGATGAGGAAACTTCCGATCTGTTGGAAAGACGCGAATGACGAGTTCTTACATGGCTCGTAAGTTTGGTAATTGGTGAAGGATATCCTCGAGGTACTAGAGGAAGGACATGAACCGGTAAGGTAAGTATTGAATTATAGAATTTTTGAATTTTTAAAGTTCTCTTTTGAGAAAGAACTAGCTCAACTAACCATTGAGCAAGATTTGGAATCTTTCCGGTTTCTCCCCGGCAGTTCAGTTGGACCTCTACAGTTGAGGACAACTGTTTATAAGGGAGAGGGATGTTGCTAAATTGGCTTTATCTTACAGAAAAATAATTCATTTATAATTCTAAATGAATTATTGGATTTATAAGTGAGAGGGTTTTCTCGCTTGAAACACCAAGGAAAAATAATTCTAAATGAATTATTGGAATTTTAAGTGAGAGGGCTTTTCTCACTGGAGACATCCGACTACAGAGTATTCATAGTGCGTCATTCAAAGTAATGACGGGAGCACTGAGAACGGGAATATCTGTAAGGCCACCAGGAACGGGTACTTATGATGCGTCACATCGGATGGGTGACAGGGAGCATCGGAAAGAAGTATCCGACCATCCGGGAACGGACATCTTTGATGCGTCATAGGATGGGTGACATAGAGCATCGTGAAGGAGATTGTACCGTAAGTTCGGTAGGAAAGGACTAGGTGATGGGTATTCCTGATGCGTCACAAGGTGGGTGACGGGCGCATCAGAAAGGGAATATCCATAGTCGGGAGGAAATTCCGAACTGTGTTAGAATTGTGCACAAGGAAAAGCAAGCACTTGAATGAAGATGGGTTCAGAGGAAACTTTGAGGAAAAACAGATGCTTTCTGAGAAAGCGGGATTGCTTTTCGGGAAAGCAGATGCTTTCCCGCGAGGAAGTTTATGTTTGCATTGCAATTGTGCGTGTGATTGCATCCGGGGACGCCTGGGAAGTGCTGTGAAAGCATTGTTTTTAACTTATAAGGTTTTATTGAGTTTTTGGGCAGGTTCAGACTATTTTTTAAAATACGCCGGCCGCCCATTTAATAAGTGGGCAGCCATCTGATAAATAAGGCAACAGATCAGCCAGTGTTTTCTCTCTCTCTTTTTCTGGCAGAACAGAAAAAAAAAATGAAAAAAAAAAAAAAACGGCCGCTATCTCTACACGAGTAGCTATTCGTGCCTATAAAAGCATTACATGCCCTCACTCATAGGGGAGGACCAATCTTTGCAAGGAGGAGATACTGCTGCAGATTTCAGCCGTAAAGAAGACGTTGCCGGTGATGCCCATGGCTGCCCCAAGTGTACCAGATGTCGCCAAGACCCATTGCGCGAGTTCCCTCGCGAAGAAGTGCCTATGAAGCGTGTTTCCATCGCGACAAGTTGCTGTTTTTCTTTGTTTTCAGCCCATAAACGTCGTAGACGGGGCTGATTTACGAGAAGGAACCCGAGAACACACCTCTTTTGTGTGTAGGATTGGAAGATTCTCACTGTGTTGCTATTGATTTCTCCTTGGAGTATCCAAGCCTATTACACATCATAAGCTCTTGCATAGTTGAAACTTGAATACTGCACACAATACTCTTGAATTCAAGAGGAGGAGAAGGTAATCCTTTCTTGCATTGATTGACCAAACTACAATCTTTGAAAATTGAAGCCGACAGGTAAGCATCTGATAATTTCTGATGATAGTCATACGAGGTCTACTTGGGATACATGGTTTATGGGTTCCGGGAGGAAAGAATGTCAAGCTCGAAAATAGTGATGAGGTAATTCTTTGCAAAAGCTATCTTTGCCAGGCATCGAGGCTTTGGATACGGTGGTAGGCTTTTCCTTTCTGTTGTGTGGCAAGAATCACACGGAGTGGACCTTGAGGCTTGCACACAGTTTTTGACTGGCTCCAGTTCCAGGCTTTAGAGTTCTCACCCCCACAGAGATTTGATACAAACACTTTGGCCTCTAGCCATGTTCACCGTGACACCACTGGATGCAGCAGGATGTAGGCACATTGTGGTTCACTTTTTTACCGACACTCGTAGCCTCCCTTGCTATGTATAGTACATGAGGAGACAGAGATGTAGCCCTACCGATTGCACGTTCTACTTCGGCTTGGGTGGGACAATCACTTCAGACACGCCTATCTAGAGATCGCTTGAATGCGGTTCATTCCCCATCCAAGCTGGCCTCGAAGATAACGAGGTTGGATGTTGCTGCAACATCGGTCTTTTCTCAATGATCCATTGAGGATTATCTTATGGAATGTGCAGAATCTAGGTGGGCCTTAATTTCAATGTCAGAGGGGTCGCTTACATCAGGAGCTTCTGAGATGCCTTGTGGGTGTCAGGTGGTATGATTGTTATCCTTATGCTTCAGGAGCACCATCTTTGTGAGAGCTAGATTCAGCGATGTGTCACGAGGCTGTGGCAACCACTAACCTTAGTTGCTGGTTTCTTTCCCTTGATTTATATTTAAATTTTTGGGACCCTCTTTTTGAAGTCACAAATGGCCAGACATTGTGTGGCTAGTGTGAAGCGGCCAACGGCCGAGAGTTTCACCCGCAGTCGGGAAGGGCAGGTTGCCACGAGATGGTTGGGCCAATCGGCAACGGAATCCGAGCAGTAAAAGGGTGTCTAGGCTCTATTCAAAATCATTTAGGCCCCTTGCTACACTTATAAGTTGGTGGGTACTAGGAAATTAACTCAAAAGAGGCATAAGGGTCACTTGGCGGCTCCAGATAATTTTGCCAAGTCCAGTTGAAGAGGGGACGCCCAAAATGAGAGAGGAGGTTGATTTGTCCGGAATAAGTTAACTGTAGTGTGTGTCAGTGGTGGGTGCAGGTGATTACAACTTTAATGGAAAGCTTGCCTTCTCCCTTGTCTTATGTAGCGTTATGATTCCGCTCTCGGGCATCTCTCTCCCCCTTTGAATACAGGAATGTGATGCCCCGCTCGAGGGCTTTTCATTTGTATGTACAGTTGTGGGGGTTCATGTGCGATTGCCGAAGCAAGAGCCTCTTGCACAGGTATTGGAGTCTGGATTAGCTAGTTGCTAATCCCCCGTAGGTATAGATGAATTCGGAGAGATTTTACGCGAGAAATCTCGTTCGATTCAAAGGGCAAGTAGCCCTATAGGTGCGGGAGCTCGAGGGCTTGCTGCGGATGCGATCGGCACGCGAAACGGAGCCCAAAACAGAAATATACAACCAGCTATGTATCTTTGCAGGTTTAGTGTTTTGACCCTATTGATCCCTAATACCCCGAGGACCCTTGGGGAAGCGTTGGGATCACTGTATAGGTGATCGGGTGCAATTTCGGGGCAGAAAACAGAGAATTCAGCGGGCTGCAGATTCTTGTCAGGTTTGGGAAAGTGCCCGTATGCACCGTGAAAGTCACCTTTGGCATGGGGATTTTGTCTGTGACGCCCACTTCCACGGTTATGCTGCCGAAATCGGGCTAGAGTAGGCTATTTTCAGCCCGGTAAAAGCTGGACAGCTCGTAGGAACTTGCAGCTTTTCTCCCAAATTTTATAAGAATAAAGAAATACCAAAAGGGGCGCTAGTCTTTGGGGCCTAGAGGGTGTCGCTATCTGCTTGAGAGCGCTCTAGCTACCAAGCCGTGCTTTGTTTGAAGTGTTAATTCCAGCCACAGGTTCATTTGCGAAGTCTCTCTGTGTCGTGAAGTTGAAGTAAAGTTTATCAAGTGAAGAATCGGGTGAAAGCGAAAGTCTACTGCCCTAAGGGCCGGTTTCATGGTTACATCGCTGGGACATAATCGTTTTTTCCTTAAAGAGTGAGCCTTGGTTGGTTTGCGGCAAAGACACAGAGTACATGAACTTGGAATTACACTATGGTTGACACGAAAAATGACGCCAGGGAAGAGGGTTCCTCTTCACAAGTCAGACGGGCTATTCCTTCAATGTTCGAGATTGGCGAGAGTTCACGGCCACCCCTGTCTGTACCTATTGTTGATTTGAATTCTCCACAAGATGAAGGGTATATGACTGGGCAACTAGACGAGGATGTGTTAGAGACACAATTGGTTGCCACTGTGAATGTGTTTTCTCGGTTGGTGCAGAATCCTAGGTTTATGGAATTTTTGCAAGCGCCACGAGTCTCACAGCAGACAACACAGCAGACAAGGCAACTGTCTCATGTAGTAGAGCTTGTTGAGGCTCAAGCCCAGGTCCCTTGTGCATCCCAGTAGGGCGGGGCGCACTCACATGTTGCGGAGTCTCATGGGGCTCCATGACAAGTTCCATTTGTCCATGAACAGGTGGTTTGGACGCCTATTCCACAGGCTTTGCGAGTTCAGCCCGCCACCTTTCAGAGTCCAAATGTTGCATTAAATGGAGAGGGAACCAGTTTCCAGGCTATGCAACAGGGTTTTCCACCACCCACGGTACATCCTTGGCATTTCGGGGGTGGATCAATGTTTCAGAACATGGCTAGTTATGCGCGTGGAAACTAGCAATATATGCCAGGAACAGTGTTTGGGGGTATGCAAGGCATGACGTCAAACCCAATGTATGGTAATATTGGCATGCAACAAGGGTTTCAATGCAACCATGGCCAGTTTGGGGTGCCACATGGGAATTTTGGCATGGCTGGTTTTTTTGACTAGCAGCCACATATGGCACCAATTACGCAAAATGTGAATCGCCAAGGTGTGCCGATGATCCCTATTATAGTGCCCATGTTGCAGACAATTCCCTATGACAATTTGGGAGCACTGGAAAAGCCAAAAGTCTACAAAGAAGGTGCAACTAAAAAGTTGATACTTTCTGTCACGAGGACGTGGCAAATGCTAACCTTAGTTGTTGGTTTCTTTCTGATGATTTTTATTTAATTTTTGGGACCCTCTTTTTGACGTTGCAAATGGTCCGACATTGTATGGCGAGTGTGAAACGGCAGATGGTCGAGAGTTTCACCCGCAGACTGGAAGGGCTTGTCACCACGAGTTGGTTGGGCCGACCGGCACTTGAATCCGAGCAGTAAAAGTATGTCTAGGCTCATTTCAAAGTCATTTAGGTCCCTCTCTACACTTATAAGTCGGTGGCTACTAGGAAATTAACTCAAAATAGGCAAAGTGGACACTTGGCGGCTACAGAGGAGTTTGCCAAGTCCAGCTGGTCCCACCCATTTTGAGAGAGGGGGCTCATTTTTGGCTCATAAGTGACTACAGTGTGTGTGTGAGTAGTTGGTGCAGGTGATGAAGCTTTAATGGGAAGCTTGCCTTCTCCCTTGCACTATGTAGTGCGATGATTCCGCTCTCGTGCACCTCTCTCCCCTTTTGAATACAGAATCGTGATGTCCCGCTCGAGGGCTACTCATCTGTATGTACAGTTATGTGGGTTCATGCGTGTATGCCGAGGCAAGAGCCTCTTGTCCAGGTACTGGATTAGCTAATTGCTAATCCCCCGCAGCTATAGGTAAATTTGGAGAGAGAAATCTCGTCCGATTCAGAAGGCAAGTAGCCCAATAGATGCGGGAGTACGAGGGCTTGCTACGGATGCGTTCGGTTTGCGAAACGGAGCCCAAAACAGAAAATTACAGCCTGCTGTGTAAATTTGCACGTTTAGGGTTTCGGTCGTAATTGGTCTCTAATACCCCAAGAAGTTCGGGGAAGCGAGGGGATCGTTAAATAGGTGATTTGGCGCAATTTCAGGGCAGAGAACAGAGAATTCAGCGTGCTGTAGATTATTGTCAGGTTTTGTCAAGTGTCCGTATGCATCGGGAAAGTCATCCATTGCGTGGGGATTTGCTGAAATCGGGCCAGAACAGATATTTTTCAGCCCGGATCATGTGGGACAACTCATTTGAAATCGCAGGTTTTATTCCCTTTTTGATAAGAAGACCATTGATCTGATTCGTGGAAGTACACCACCGAACTGGCCACCTTACCATGTTAGCTGAGCCCAAAATGAAGAGATCATGAACCAAGTGAAAGACCTTCTGGAAAAGGGTCTTTTCTAGCCGAGTACTTCACCCTACTACTCTCCGGTGCTGTTGGTATTAAAGAAAGACGGATCTTGGAGAATGTGCATTGATTACAGAGCTCTCAATAAAATCACCATCAAGAACAAATTTTCGATTCCAAGGATCGATGATATTCTTGACCGACTTCAGGGGTCCTCTTGTTTCAGTAGGATTGATTTGAAAAGCGGATATCATCAGATCCGAATTGCTTCGGGAGATGTCTTCAAGACAGCCTTTCGGACGAGCTTCGGTTTGTATGAATTTTTGGTGATGCCTTTTGGCCTTACCAATGCTCCAACGACTTTCAACCGAATGATGGATAGGATTTTTCGAGAGTAAAGATCATTTGTCGGCACTTTCTTTGATGACATTATAGTTTTCTCCAAGGGTGAAGCAGAGCATAGACATCATCTGCAACAGGTCTTTTAGGCATTGCGTAATCACAAGTTAGTTATCAATGCCAAAAAGAGTGAATTTTTCTTGCCGGAGATACACTTTTTGGGACACATCGTCTGAGCAGCAGGAGTACAGATGGACCCCGCCAAGATTGAGACTATACGTGATTGGCCCGATCTGAAGAATGTTCATGAAGTTAGAAGCTTCCTGGGCTTCTGTTCTTACTATCGGCGGTTCATTTGAAAGTTTGCAGAGGTAGCTTCCCCTTTGCACATTCTGACACAAAAAGGAGTCCCTTTCTCGTGGGGAGCCATAGAGGTGACTGCCTTGCAGACACTGAAAGACAAATTGACTACTGGACCAGTATTGACTTTGCCGGATTTGCAAAAGTCATTTAAGGTATATTGTGATGCTTGTGCTCGTAGTTTGGGAGCGTCTTAATGCTAGAAGGCCATGTGATTGCCTATGAAAGCCGATTGTTTTCGAGGGCAGAATTGACAACACAAATTTATGAGAAAGAGCTTTTGGCAATGATCCATGCTCTTACTCAATGGCGACATTACCTACTTGGAGCTGATTTCACGGTCTTCACTGATCATCAGAGTTTACACTACTTGTCACAGAAGCAACTTTCGGAAAAGCAGATGCGGTGGGCTTACATCTTGTCATAGTTTCACTTCCAGATTGTCCACGTTCAGGGACAAAAGAACTCGGTGGTTGTTGCTAATTGGACTATTTTCTTATTTTTAATGATTAATCTCTTTTTTAGGATATTTTATTGTGTGCACTAAGAACTGTTAAAAGATTGTAGCTACAGGAACTGCCATCAAGAACGGACAACTCTGATGTGTCATTTGATTGGTGACGGTAAACATCGCGAAGGAGTTTTCGTAAGTTCGGTGGAAAGGGCCGGGTTACGAGTGCCCCTGATGCATCACATGATGGGTGACGGGTGCATCAGTAAGGGGGCATCCCGTAGGCCAAGGAGGAAATCCGAATTGAGTAAGAAAATACGCGTAAGAACGCAAGCACAAGAATAAAGATGGGTTCAAGGAAGCTTTTTACGAAAAGCAGGAACCTTCACGGGAGGGCTGATGCTTTCCCCGTGAGGAAGCTATGTCTGCATTGCATCTGTGCCGTGTTCTGCACGCGGGGACGCCTGGAATGTGTTTGTGTAGCATTGTTTTCATTAACTAAGTGAGTTTTTAAAGTTTGAACAGGTTCACACTTTATTTTATTAAGTGGCCGGTCACTTTTAAGTGATCATCCTTGTATTAATAAAATAAAGCAAGTCCTAAAAAACCAGCGCTAATAGGCTACGCAAGCTGAAAATCAGCGATCTCTCTCTCTCCTCTCTCTACAAAGCGCCAGAATCAGCGATTCTTCTCTCTCCTCTCTCTAGGAGCGCCGGGTTTTGCTTTTTCGGCCCCTATTCCCGCCGGGTGCAAGGGCCTATAAAAGGGTAGCCAGCGTTCCAGTTTTCACAAGTCGGAAGCAACAGAAGAAGCTAGCGCTGGGGTTCTGGAGCAGAGTCTGGCGACGAAAACTGCAAGTGTTCGTGTGACGACTGAGTACGGAGGTTGCTTTTCCGAGCAAGGAGCGACAGGTATAAGGTGTTGATACGCATTGAGAATTATTGCTTTGTGTGGTTTGTTTTGTAGGGATCTCCCGTCTTATGGGAAAGCCCCTCACGGGAAAGTACGGCTTCACGCCTAAGTCCCTTACGGGAAGGAACGGCCTTGTGCCCAAGCCCTTTTACGGGAAAGCACGACCTTCGGGTCTAAGATTTCAGAACGGAGGGGTTTCCTCGGGTTCTCGTGCTTGTATAAGAATTCTCCTTGAATAAAGAATACTCTTAACGAGGGGGGGGACCAGCCCATCTTCTGGTCCCCAATACTGTGTCGATCTTCTCCCTTCTCTCATGTTTGCAAAGTATTATATTTTTCAGATTTCTACGTGCTCGTGTACGCTCCCGTTTTGTGACAGTGGTATCAGAGCTCGGACTCCTCTCTTTCTCTGCAAAGAAGGACGATTCCGGGAAGAACCATGTCGGGCCAAGGGAGAAGCGTTGAAGAGGAGCTTCAACAAGTGCAAGCTCAGCTTGCGGATTTGCAACAAATTTTACTGTTGCCAGATGTCCAAAAGCTCTTGGGCGGAATGAAGAAAACGAATAGAACTGATGCAGCCAAGCATCCAGACAACACTGTTGGCGTGAGACCACAGGAGGAAAGAGAAGAAGAACGTGCCGAGATGCACAAAGGATCTTCGGATCGGAATAAACGGCCTACTCCAAGGAAAGGCCAGGAAAAAGCGCTCTCTTTGCTAGACGAGAGCAAGGACATCTCTATCTCATCTCCATCCTACTCTCCTGATTATACTTCTACTTCTCGATCATCTTGTCAGAAGAAGGAAGCCGCTAGTGCTACTACCCGACATCAACCTAAAGATAAGCCTCGATTCAAGAAGCATGGTCGCAAGTCTCAACATCGCATGAGAGTCTTCAAATCGGGTGACAAGGACATCAAGTTCGAAACCTACAACGGATGGAGAGACATCTCCAAAGCACTGTCCTTCATCAGACAATTTGAAGTCGCCTTTACCAATGGGCACTTCACAGAAAGATCCAAATTACGCCATGTGGGGATGCATCTCAAGGAAACGGCAAGTAATTGGTGGTTAGCCAAGATTCTGGAAGGTTCTCAGGCCAGAATTTGGGAGAGCTTCAAATCTGAATTTTATGAACAATTTCTTCCACCTGACTTCGAGCAGGACATACGAAAGGAATGGGACTGGCTTGCCCAGAAGGAACATGAAAGAGTAACGACTTATGTGGACAAGTATTGGTCGGTTCTTCTCAAGGTCACTCCCTTCATGAAGATTGCAGACGAGGAAAAGAAATGAAAATTCGAAGCGGGTCTCCAACCGCAGCTTCGAAAGAGTATGAAAGTGTATCCGCATGATACTCTTCAGAGGATGATGGAGTCAGCAATCATTGCTGAGGATTTGCACTCAACTGGGACGCCCAGAAAAATGGAACATAGCACTTACCGTGCAAGACAAAGAGGGGTTTACGATGACCAAGGGGGCCAAGGAAGAAAACGTCCTCCATCTAGGGACGATGATCACTCTAAGAAGCCAGAGGGCAATGGCAAGCGAACCAAGTATCTTTCTCCTACTCAACTTCAAACTTTCAGAGAGGAAGGAAGATGCTTCTACTGTGGCGAGAAAGGACATATGAAACCGGATTGCCCGCTAAAGCAGCAACGGCAAGAACAAACCTCTACGAGGCAAGAAAAAGCAAGGAAGGAACCCGCACCGCCAAGCTCGAACTCAATTCCAGATGTCCAAGGAAACACAGAAACGGAGAAAGGGAAGCGTCAACTTCTGAAGGGCTGGGGGTCTTTGAACAACCAGCGAGTACTGATTCTTTATGATCCAGGATCCATGGATAACTTCATCTCCCTAGATACCGCGGAACGTTTGTGCCTCACACTGGCTCAGCTTGGCACACCGGTTACATCCGGATCGGCATTCGAGGGGTTGACAACCAATGCAACTCCCGTGCAAGGACAACTCAATCTTCGGATTGGCGAGTACAAGGACCGCGAATCATTTTTGATGGCACCCATCGAGGGATGTGATATCATCTTGGGTATGCCATGGCACTTCCACATGACACCTATTCCCGATTATGTGGAAAAGACCCTCACTTTTGATCATGGGGGTAAGAAAATAAAGATTCATGCTGATGCAGGAGATTGGCAGTTCCCAATTGTAAGCCATATCTCCATTAAGAAAGAAATGAAGAAGTGTGTTTCTGCTTACTTGATTTTTGCACGTGAGAAGGATAAAACTAGTAGGGACTTTCTCTCTAGTCTGGAAATTAAGCGTCTTCAATTTATTGAAAAGTACAAAGATTGTTTCACGGAAACACTTCCTGATGAACTCCCTCCGGTACGCCCGGAAGATCACCGCATAGATCTCATACCGGGTAGCTCGCCTCCCAATCAACCCCCTTATCGGGTAAGTCTTGCTCAGCAAGAGGAAATTTTGAAGCAAGTCAACGAGCTTCTAGAGAATGGGTTAGTACGGCCAAGTGCTTCACCATACTACTCTCCAGTTCTACTGGTGCAGAAGAAAGATGGCACGTTTCGAATGTGCATAGACTATAGGTCTTTAAACAAGATCATGATCAAGAATCGCTTTCCGATCCCCCGGATTGATGATATACTTGATAAGTTGCATGGTGCAAGTGTCTTTAGTCGCATAGACTTAAAGAGTGGGTATCATCAGATACGGATCGCCCCTGAGGATGTCCACAAGGCTTCTTTCCGCACAACCTTTGGACTATATGAATTTTTGGTAATGCCTTTCGGCTTGACCAATGCTCCTGCGACCTTCAATCGCATGATGGACCGCATTTTCAGCCCGTATCGAGCTTTTACGGGAGTATTCTTTGACGACATACTCGTCTTCTCTAAGTCAGAAGAGGAACATCGGAAGCACTTGGACTTAGTGTTTCAAGAATTGCGAAAGCATGAGTTGCATGTGAATGCAAAGAAGAGCGAGTTCTTTCTCTCAGAGATACACTATCTCGGCCATATAGTCTCTCACAATCAAGTGAGTATGGATCCTGCCAAGATCCGAGTGGTAGAAGATTGGCCTATTTCCACTACGGTACATGATGTACGTAGCTTCCTTGGATTATGTTCGTATTATCGAAGGTTTGTCCGAGGATTTGCTCATGTAGCAGGACCCCTTCATGATTTGACAAAGAAGAAGATTCCTTTCAGATGGGGATCGAGACAACAAGGAGCTTTTGATCGGCTCAAGCACTTGCTAAGCCATGGACCTATTTTGATAGTGCCTAACTTAAGGAAACCATTTGAGGTTCACTGCGATGCTTCAGGTGATTGCATCGGAGCAGTGTTAAACCAAGAAGGCCATGCAGTGGCCTACGAAAGCAGACGGCTTAAGGATGCAGAGTTGCATGCATCAATCTACGAAAAGGAACTCACGGCTATGATTCACGCCTTATCCAACTGGAAGCACTATCTTCTAGGAGCGGATTTTGTGATCAAGACTAATCACCAGAGTTTGCGGTATTTTCTTACACAAAGGAAACTATTTGAGAAGCAGATGAGATGGGCCAACTTTTTGTCTATGTTTCACTTTCAGATCCTTCACACGACTGGGAGTAAGAATGTGGTCGCAGACGCATTGTCTAGACGGCCAAGGGTGAACGCTATCACTTCGGTGTATCACCAAGAATTAGAAGCACTACCGGATTTGTATCCGAATGACCCAGACTTCTCCACCATTTGGGGAAAGCTACATCGTGGAGAGAATGAGTTTCCCTATTCCATCCGGGACGGTTATCTCTACCTCCATCAGGCCATATGTGTGGCGGAACCATTAAGAAAGAAGATCATGGATGAAGCACACGCTTCGCCTTATGCGGATCATCGGGGTATTCTCCCTACGACCTTAGCAATGGAAAGATATTTCTTTTGGCCTAGCTTTAAAGCAGACATTGATAAGTATGTCAGGGAATGCTTGGTTTGCCAAAAAGT
Organism: Adiantum capillus-veneris; assembly: GCF_014529385.1. Lineage (NCBI taxonomy): Eukaryota > Viridiplantae > Streptophyta > Polypodiopsida > Polypodiales > Pteridaceae > Adiantum > Adiantum capillus-veneris. The sequence continues at coordinate 140,580,710 of NC_140931.1, read as the reverse complement.
GAAGTATGATCGGCATAAGACGCCTGGGTTGCTACAACCTTTGCCTGTGCCTAATCAACCTTGGGAAAGTATTGCCATGGACTTCATCATGGACCTCCCTAGAACTCAGACTGGAAATGACGCGATATGGACCATTGTGGACAGGTTTAGCAAGCAAGCACACTTTATACCAGTCAAGAAAACGATAAAAGCAGATCATATGGCTAGAGTCTTTCTGGCACAGATCTTTAAACATCATGGAATGCCTAAGTCTATTGTGAGTGATCGAGATCCTCGCATGACAGGAAATTTTTGGCGTGCCTTGATGGATAATCTTGGTACGAAGCTGAATTTTTCATCTGCCTACCATCCTCAAACGGACGGGCAAAGTGAGATAGCCAATTCCATAGTATTGGATATGTTAAAAGCTTATGTGTCAGACCGGCAATCTGACTGGGAGAAATATTTGCCTCTTGTCGAGTATGCGTATAACAATACCATACACTCATCGACAGGGAAAGCACCTTTTGAGATTCTCTATGGTAAGCCTTTGCTTCCACCCATCCTTTTAACTAAGGACAAGATCTTTGCAGCAGATGAATGTGTCTGGGATTTGGACACAGCCTACGGGCAAGTTAGGAGAGCTATTCTACGCTCTCAGGAAAAGCATAAGAAAGCTGTAGACAAGCACAGAAGGAATCTAGACTTAACAGTCGGACAGTTAGTCTTACTCAAGTTTGAGAAGGCAAGACTTCAGAAACAAGCGTCTCATAAGGGGAAAGTGGTAAAACTTTCTACCCGTTATTATGGGCCGTTTAAGATCACTGAGCGAGTGAATGATGTCACTTTCCGATTAGAGCTACCGCCTAATTGGAAGATCCATAATGCTTTCCATGTCAGTTTACTCCGGCCGTATGTGGGACCGTCTCCAAGCCAGCCTAGTGCTGAGGAACCTCCTGAGGTTGAGGAAACAGAAGAAATACTCCAACCGGAGCAGATAGTAAGTCATCAGGAGTGGCCTCTCAGATCCGGAAAGATAACATGGAAGTATTTGGTTAAGTTTAAGAACTATTCGTGACGCAGGAGGAATTAGCAGCTTATCCCGAGATACTGGAGGTATATGTCTAAGCACTACAGTTGAGGTCAACTGTTTAGAAGCCAGAGGGGTGTTGCTAATTGGACTATTTTCTTATTTTTAATGATTAATCTCTTTTTTAGGATATTTTATTGTGTGCACTAAGAACTGTTAAAAGATTGTAGCTACAGGAATTGCCATCAAGAACGGACAACTCTGATGTGTCATTTGATGGGTGACGGTAAACATGGCGAAGGAGTTTTCGTAAGTTCGGTGGAAAGGGCCGGGTTACGAGTGCCCCTGATGCGTCACATGATGGGTGACGGGTGCATCAGTAAGGGGGCATCCCGTAGGCTAAGGAGGAAATCCAAATTGAGTAAGAAAATACGCGTAAGAACGCAAGCACAAGAATAAAGATGGGTTCAAGGAAGCTTTTTACGAAAAGCAGGAACCTTCGTGGGAGGGCTGATGCTTTCCCCGCGAGGAAGCTATGTCTGCATTGCATCTGTCCCGTGTTTTGCACGCGGGGACGCTTGGAATGTGTTTGTGTAGCATTGTTTTCATTAACTAAGTGAGTTTTTAAAGTTTGAACAGGTTCACACTTTATTTTATTAAGTGGCCGGTCACTTTTAAGTGATCATCCCTTTATTAATAAAATAAAGCAAGTCCTTCTAAAAAACCAGCGCTAATAGGCTATGCAAGCTGAAAATCAGCGATCTCTCTCTCTCCTCTCTCTACAAAGCGCCAAAATCAGCGATTCTTCTCTCTCCTCTCTCTAGGAGCGCCAGGTTTTGCTTTTTCGGCCCCTATTCCCGCCGGGTGCAAGGGCCTATAAAAGGGTAGCCAGCGTTCCAGTTTTCACAAGTCGGAAGCAGCAGAAGAAGCTAGCGTTGGGATTCTAGAGCAGAGTTTGGCGACGAAAATTGCAAGTGTTCGTGTGACGACTGAGTACGGAGGTCGCTTTTCCGAGCAAGGAGCGACAGGTATAAGGTGTTGATACGCATTGAGAATTATTGCTTTGTGTGGTTTGTTTTGTAGGGATCTCCCGTCTTACGGGAAAGCCCCTCATGGGAAAGTACGGCTTCATGCCTAAGTCCCTTACGGGAAGGAACGGCCTTGTGCCCAAGCCCTTTTACGGGAAAGCACGACCTTCGGGTCTAAGATTTCAGAACGGAGGGGTTTCCTCGGGTTCTCGTGCTTGTATAAGAATTCTCCTTGAATAAAGAATACTCTTAACGAGGGGGGACCAGCCCATCTTCTGGTCCCTAATACTGTGTCGATCTTCTCCCTTCTCTCATGTTTGCAAAGTATTATATTTTTCAGATTTCTACGTGCTCGTGTATGCTCCCGTTTTGTGACAGTGGTAGATGCTTTGTCTCGGAAGCCACTAGTCTTGGCTACATCCGCGATTCATCATAGGAGCTTCGAGGACATGGTTGATCAGTACGCCACAGATCCGGATTTTTCCGATGTATCTATTCGAATACAAATGGGGAGGTAGTAGCGGGATATTCCATACAGGATGGCTACTTGATGAAGAAAACGATGTTGTGTGTCACACAGCCGTTGAGGGAAAAGGTTATGACTGAGTGCCATTGTCCACCTTTTATGGGTTAGCGCGGCATCGACACCACCTTGAAAGGTGTGGAGCGTTACTTTTTTTGGCGAAGACTCAAGAAAGATGTGGATGACTATGTACGCAGTTGTTTAGTATGCCAGAAGGTCAAGTTTGATTGGCATAAGGCACAGGGATTGTTACAGCCTTTACCCATTCCCACCCGCCTTTTGGGAAAGTATTGCTATGGATTTCATTTTTGATATCCTGGGCATGATGGCATTTGGACCATGATCGATAGATTTAGCAAGCATGTTCACTTCATTCTAGTGAAGAAAATAGTCAAGCTGGATTATTTAGCGACTGCACATTTTTTCAGACTACATGGCATGCCTGAGGATAGAGATCCCCTGTTTTGGAGGGTTGTTTGGGAGAACATAGGCACACGGTTGCAATTCTTGTCATCATTCTACCCGCAGACAGATGGGCAATCTGAGATTGCAAATTCAGTTGTTCTGGATTTATTGAAGTCTTACATTTCTGATCAATGGGAATTTTTTTAGCCCTTGGTGGAATTTGCCTACAATAACATGATCCATTCTTGACGGGGAAGGCGCAATTTGGGATCATTGAAGGTGCTCCGAAGGTTCCACCCTACCTTAGCACGAAAGATAAGATTTTTGAAGCCGACATTCACCGTGTTACCACTTTGTTTGTGATCATTTGTACTCTCTCACTAAAGGAACGGAAGCCTCTCCCTTCCGTAAGTAAAAGCAATCCTGGAGCACAGTTCGGAGCACTCATCTTGAGCAAAGTTCAACATTCACTTCCGCTGCACTTTACATTGGTATCAGAGCTTTGACAGTGTTCTGTATCACTCAAGGAAAGAACCACAAGAATTTTTTTTGCTTGTTGCGGTCGCACGTACAGTTGGGCGTGTCAATTCGTAATCGTGTTTTTGAAGAGTGACAACAAACCCAAGAAAGAAGGGCTTGTCCAACCCCCCCCTTGTTTCTATTTTCACTCATTGAGAGCGGACCGTGCACTTAACGGCCGGCCAATCGACGTGAGGTGGGAAAAAGCAACCTTGGTGTGAGCGCAAGGCCGTGCGCCTGCGGGAAAGAGGAGCTCGGGTAAGAGAAGATCCTTCTCTAACATAGATTGCAAGCTAAAGAAGAACCTCAAGAACTCAAGACCCAAGAACCACAAGAACCTAAGTTCCTCGTGAACCTAAGAACCCAAGACTTCAGTGTATGGTCATGACCCGAAGTGGAATGGATACTTTGCATGGAGGTTGCGAAGAAGAATTTTCCCCACCAGGAGGTTTTTCCGACCCTCCCCCTTCCCCATCTACGCCAAGGATTGCACCAAATCCTATGGAGGCTTTAATCTATTTGATGACCGGTTTGGCATTCCGTCTATATGTTCATCTACATTGCATGCACAGTCTTTAAAGAAGACTAGAATTTTTCCAGTCACTTTACTTGGAATGGGTATGTTCATGTTTTTGTGTTGGAAGTGGTTTCAGGAATTTTCATCCTCGGAGATTCTTGAAGAAGGTAGACGCATGACTATAGACGAAGTTACGTGCACATCTAACCTTATGTACGTGAACAAGCTACTTCATGACTAGGGTTCAGTTCAGTTAGCTTAGGAAGTGTTCTAACACTTTTGTGAGTCTGTTCAGAGACCGTGCATGTCCAGGCACTTAGAGTAGATGCATATCCTCTGGTTGCACACAACATGATCATGATATTACAGTCAGAACCCATCAGGAGCATTTTTACAGTGCACATACCTATTTTCCCTATTTTAGCTATTTCACTTATTATTAATAAGTGACTTTGTTGGGAAACTGGGTAGGGCAATTTGACTCAGGTAGTATATAAGAGAAGCTAGCGCTAGTGTTTTCTGGCAAAAGAGGCAGGGACCAAGTGTTCGACAGTGCACCTTCTCAGCCAGACCCCCGGCAGAACAACTTAGCGTTTTTAGCCATCAAGAAAAGCCAGCGTTTTCAGCATTTGCAGATTCCCTAGGGTTTTGCAGTTGCAGATCAACCTGGCGATAGCAGATCACAACAGATTCCCTAGCGTTTTTGCAGCAAAACAGCAGATCAGCCTAGCGTTTTTGGATCAGCAGGACAACCTAGCGTTTTGCAGATTCCCGGCAACAAGCCCCTTTTCTGCATCAGCGTTTTCAGTTTTCATCATATAGATTCTGTACCGCAGCCCCCGAACCTCGCAGATCTCACCTTCCCGCAGCAGATCCTCGCCGCAAGGTCAGATTCAGCCCGCTATTCGCAGATTTCAGCATCTGCATTTTCAGCGCATCGTCGTCGCGTCGTCATCATCGCCGTCGTCACCGACATAAAGTCAGAATTCAGCAGGTACAAGATTTGCAGATTTCAGCCCTTAGTGTTTTCAGTTTTCAGCCCGTCTCGTCCTCGTCCTCGTCCTCATCGTCGTCGACATCGTCGGCAAGTCCATTGCATTGTAGAGATTTGTGCAATCAATAGTAGACCGCTCTCGCCATAGAGAGTGGGGCCTTCGGAGGAGGGTTTGACAACAGTCTGGTGTCGTATTCTTCTCTCTCTATCTCTCAGTCTTAGCACCTTCATTCACATTGTTAACCACTTTGTTTGTGATCATTTGCACTCTCTCACTATAGGAACAGAAGGCTCTCCCTTCCGTAAGTAAAAGGAACCCTTGAGCACAGTTCGGAGAGCAAAGTTCAACATTCACTTCCGCTGCACCTTACACAAAGACAGAAAGATAAAAGGTAAAGTGATTAGGTGGCTTTGATGAGGCCCAAAGAAATTTTGTTTTTGCTACATGTTCTCACGGTTGTATGATGGTGACCTACATTTGCCTCCATGGTTATTGTTTTCAGTTGCAACTTGCCTGCTGTGTAAGGTGACGTAGCTTGAAGGTTAGTATCGTCAACCGATACTCACTCTTTACCCATTATTATCGACTTTGTTATATTAGTGTTGAGTGGACGTTTTGTAGCTGGGTGTGTGTACTTGTTTTATGTTTTCTCAGTAAGGAAAGTATATAGGACTAATATTGCAATCACTTTGATTTACCTGGATGTGTGTCCAAGGATGGGCCATGTAGTACAATCTTCTCCAACAATAGCTGACAGGTTTTTTGTTTTTGAAGCTGGTTCAAGATTTTATGGGGCTATATGCGTTAAAAGGTTTGGGAAGGTTTTCCAGAATTATCTGAAAATTTCTCAAGCCTAACACGATCCCACTAGATTATAGAGAGTGGGTTCTACAAATGTGGCATGCATGTATTCTTAAAGTTCTGTGCGTAACCTTATGCAGGAGCAAAATTGCAAGAAAGGGGAGTTTAGCCATCCAAAACTTGCAGGAAAGCGGGTTATTGAACTCGGCGCTGGATGTGGCCTTGCAGGCCTTGGTGGGTGGAGCGCAAGTTTATGAATACATTGGTATTATCTGCCGGAGCAGGTACTAAAGCTTCTATATATAACTTTTGCTACTGAAACAGGCATGGCTTTGCTAGGCTGCCAATTGGTAGCCACAGACCAGGTCGAGGTGCTACCATTATTGATAAGAAATCTGGAACGGAATATGGCAAGAGCAACACATTCTCCTTCAGAAAGTCCTTTCTTGGGTTTGTAACTTCCACTGCTCCTTAGTTTCAAAGTGAGTTTTGTTTCTAGCCCTTCCATTTTTTGTCATTCCATTCCTCTAGCGGCCATATCAAGTAACACAACTTTGAACTGACTAGGTTCGCTTGGAACTGTTGAGGTTGTCGAGCTTAACTGGGGTGATGAAGCGCAGATTAAGGCTTTGAAGCCCCCTTTTGATTACATCATTGGTTCAGATATAGTATGTCTTTGAGGGTTGTTGCAAGCTTCTCGGCATATATTTGCTTTCAATATTGAGTTTTGAGTAGGTGTTGGTCTTCTTGCACACTGATTTTTAAGCTTATACAGGTCTACAAAGAACAACTATTGGAGCCCCTTGTAGCCACTCTAATTGGTCTAGGAGGACCAAAAACCACCATACTTGTAGGTGCTTTTGTTCAGCCCTTCCTCTAATGATGTGATATCTAAATGCAACCAATAAACTTTGTGGCTTGATGCAGCTAGCGAATGAGTATCGGTCCAGTAGTGTTCATGAAAAGATGCTACATTTGTGGAAAGAAAGCTTCAACATGAAGATAATACCAAGGTCCAAGGTAAGTGTTTTTCACCCTAAAACATGTAGCGATGATCTTTTGGGGCTTTAGGGATAATTTTTGAATGCTTGTGGTCTAAAGCTTTCATCATCTTGATATAGATGGATCCCACGTACCAACATGAATACATTCAGCTCTTTAGCTTGAAATTGAAAGGGCTTTCATCTTCATCAACAAACGAACAAAGTGTTAAAGGGACGGACGATACAATCCAGGAAAGGGAAGACAGACAATCAGATGTTTTTTATGAAAAAGTTGTAATGCATGATGGAAACAGACACTCTACTGAGTTAACGGAATGTGCAGCACATGAAAATATTGAAGTATCCGAAGCTCATGATTCAAGTAAAAGCATGTCTGTAGATCAGACGAATGTGGATGTCATCAACTGCAAAGAGGGCAACGGCCATTGTAGTGAGACTAGTGATTGGGAAGTACGTAGGCTAGGCTCTATGGCAGCAAGACTATTACAAAATGTTCCTTCCACTTCAAATACATCTCGAGTATGAAAGGCGAAGAGCCCATGAATGCATAGGGCTATAATTGTCGGTGGGAATATGATTACGGTTGAACATGTTTTTGGGTTCGGAAATGTGATTAGTGTCAGAATCTGCTTATATAAGTAGTGGTGAGGAGGATGACACTATATTGGGAGTCCAACCGTTAGTGCAGTTTTCACCTTTGAACAGGTGCTACAAAATGCCAGATTTGTGGAATTCTTTTTAGTCCCCTCTGTTCCGCAAGAGGTTAAGTGCTGCTTGCAGCTATGATTTTGGGCAGCAGTGCAATCCTTGTCAATTAAGGAGTTGTATTCTTGCCTGTCCTTATGACTTCTCCATCCTCTTGGTGTATTAGCCAAATCCAATAAGCGGATTGAACACGCTATTTTGTCGTGGAAATGTGCCAAATTTTACTTTGTTACTTTATGGCCACAATTTTTTCTCAAAATTTTTAAAGACTTCTCAAATTTTTAGGCGGTCTTAGGTCAATTGGAAAGAGCAAGATTAGGTGTGGAATGCTATCATTTCAATTATCGCTCAAATGCATGTCTTTGATTGCTTGAATAAATAGAATCTGGGTCGACTGCTAAGAACTTCCAGTTACAGTTGTCTGATGGTGTGATTTGAATGATTGCTTGAATTTTGTCTTTGAATGCTGGAGAGATTACATTTGGATGGGAGACACAAAGCAAATGTCTCCATGCATAATTAGTTGTAGTCTGTTGGTGGCCGATGTTGAAAAATGTTGTAAGACCACAACTCTGCGATTTGATCCTACAATAGTTTGATTTTGTGTTTAGAGAGACTTCTCAGTCATCAATTTGGTGATTCTACCCTTGTTTTTCAAGGCTGTATCTGCGCATCAAACTATGTTTATCCTTGATTTGAGCTACGTTCCATCATTTCAATCTCAATCTCAACTATATCTAATGCACCTTGGAGGCCCTTGCCACGTGGCATAAGAAGAGGGATTGGAGAGGGGAGTGGAGGGCAATGCTAAGAAAGAAAGAGAGGGAGCCCTTGGTGTGGGGATTTGCGAGTGGATTGGGTGCCAATTAAAGGTCTCTCTCTCTCTCTCTCTCTCTCTCTCTCTCTCAAATCTTTTTTCACATTACACAAGGGAGACCCCCCCCCCCCCGGTTGGCAGGCCGGGCCACACACTTGTGTCGTTACAAGCATCACAAATTCAAAGGTGGTTTTAGGAAGCTGGATGAAGTTATATATTGGAATATACATTACAAGTAGTAGGTGATATTTTGTCAACAAATTAGCATTCAATAAGGTTCTAGTGGATACAAGTCTTTCATTAGCAATGGTTTGTTTGTTTGTTTGTTTTTTTTAAATATGAATTATGCAATATATGTGCTTTTGGACAAATTCTCACAATAATTCCCACATTGTGACTTACCTCAACATCATGAGCTTCTGTGAGGGAGGCATTGCATACCTCGCTAGGTATGATTGGGGGCAAGGGACCGCCGGCCCCCAATCGTACCTAGCTAGGTATGCAGCGCCTCTCGAGCATAAGCTCATGATGTTACTCATTGTATGAAAAACACTAGAAAAGACTCCGTTTTCCTAAATGAGAAAATTTCTAAATCTTCTTGTGATGCATCATGCGGACCATGCGAGTGGACAAGGAATGTAAGTCCAGGGCATCCCGCTTGAGTATCAGAACTCTCTCTCTCTCTCTCTCTCTCTCTCTCTCAAAAGGAGGGTTGGCCATGTGCGTCCATTTGGACGTTCCTTTGAATCCGTAAGTGCTGGCTTTTGGGCAGATTTCTATGCCTACCCACGTCGCTTGGATCGTGTGTGTTTTTTTGCTCTTTTTGTGTGCACATTTTTCTACATTCTAATGTCTCACTCTCACGTCCTAATTTCCTCAATGTACCCACATTCTCTACTTTTACTTTCCATTGAGAAGCCTCTCTTCTTGCACCCTCACATGCGCGGTTTTTACACTAAAACTCTTGCTCGATTTTATTACATAAAAATTATTTTCCTAGCCATACACAATTCCTTTTTTATGATTTCCCAAGAGAAAGTTTGAGCTAATTTTTACTATTTTTCCTTTAATTTCCTCCAAATCTAGATGGAATTCTACCTTTCCTCTTGTTGTCTTTTTGCATTTTCAAATCTTAAAAGCGGCACGAATTGAACCTGAGACACTCTTTTTGCAAACACTGTTACAAGGTCTCTCTTGATTCAGTTTACAAGGGAAAACCCCTTAAAGAGGCCCCTTGGGTCCTTATGCAAAAAAAAAAAAAACCCAAAAATGGGCTTATAGTTTATTTTTATACAACTCATACATACATAATACATATAAATATACAACATTTAATTAATGAAGATAAGATTAGAAGATTATGTAGGGACGTTCTTGCGGTGTGAAGATGAACATTGGGTTTGAGTTTATCTGCTAAAATAAATACATCATAATATGTATAAATAGAAATGAAATGGATACCTAAGAGAATAAATACCATGCCCACTTGCAGGACCTCTACATTAGGGGCACAATGCACCAAGCAAAAGAAGAATACCAACTTGATGTTCGCACTTTGGAAAACTATGTCTAGGCGCTTTTTTTTAACGCGGTCAATTCGGAACAAGATTTGGAAAAAAGTTACTATATTGTTTTAGAAAAGACCAAAGCTTAATGCAAAATATTTCGGGAAAAAACTTTTTTTTAGCTGCCTATATGGGGCTAAATGCTAATAAAGACAAGAAGACATGTTGGTGATAAAGCCTTCTCTCCCTACCTTAGACATGTTAGTGATTAACTCTTCCTCCTCTCTTTCCAAAAGTGAACAAGTGCATGATAAAATAAAGTTAGAGTCTTCCATTTTTATCTAAAGGTTTTGCCAAAAAGTTAGGCTTTTATCATATTTGACAAGGCTCCATTCTCTTCTTCTTTGCCAAAAAGTTTAGGCTTTATGTTGACAAGGCTAACCAATCAACCAACCAAGTGGACATGTCCATGTTGATGTTAACTTTCTTGGAATTCCCCCTTTCAATGTGGAGTAAGTCCCACATCACAATTCCCAAATAAAAAGACAAGGCAAGGTCCCCCCTCAATATACACTCACACCCTCTTCTTAGCTTCTTGTCTTTGGTAATCAATGCATAGCAAGTAAAGCCTCCATAGCTTGCACACTTTCTCCAACTCAATTCTCTAGTTTTGCTGTATTTCTACGTAGCAACGGCGAGCTCTTTGCGCGCCCTTCATTACTCGCTGGAAAGCCTATGCCTAGAAACTATCTCTAGGGGTCTGCACAATGAAAGGGGCACAACTAAGATGTGGGGGATATAAATGTGGAGAGGAGGGAGGGAGGCAAGAGGAGTGAAGGGAGGAAGGAAGGAGTGTTAAGTCTTGACATTGTGTGGGTGTGTGTGTGTGTGTGTGTGTGAGAGAGAGAGAGAGAGAGAGAGAGAGAGAGAGAGTGTTAATCCCCTTATAATTTGGAAGTTGAGAAGAATAGCATATCATCCAATTTTTCTTGTTGAGGAAGAGGTGCCAAGAAGAGGCACTTGAAGAGGGGTTTTATTAGAGCTCTTGGTAGTAGTGTGTGTAGAGAGAGAGAGAGAGAGAGAGAGAGAGAGAGAGAGAGATGGCAAGAGTCCTTGTGGGAAGGTGCATTGTTGCACTTGCAATGCTATTGATGATGGTGAGCGTGGTGGTGGTGGGCGTGTGGGCAGATGAGACAGAAGAGGAAGAGGAGGTGGTGACAGGGGTGAAAGGCGGGGTGCCAATGCGCCGGGCCGCAGCGGCGATGCGATCCTTGCAAGAGGAACGTCGCGACCCCGCAACTCAGTACGTGCTGCTGAGCAACCAAGGCCCGCGCACCCGTGCACTGTGCTACAGCCGCGGCCGCTGCTTCCTCAAGCGCCTCACCTGCCCCTCTAGCTGCCCCCGCCGCAACTCCTCCTCCGGCAAAGCTGGCGCTTGCTTCATTGACTGCACTCCCTCTAAATGCGAGACGTCCTGCAAATGTACGTGTCTCTCTCTCTCTCTCTCTCTCTCTCTCTCTCTCTCTCGTGTCTGGCTGTTCAGCTGCCTCTCGCCTCTTCTAAATTCTCTTGCTGTGACCTTCTCTCTCACTAGGTTCGCTTCGCTTCACACACACACACACACACACACACTCTCTCTCTCTCTCTCTCTCTCTCTCTCTCTCCACACATGAAATTTTGGACAAATTCTCACCACGTTGTGAACATCATGAGCTTCTGGTGAGAGAGGCACTGCATACCTAGCTAGGTACGATTGGGGCAGGACCGCCAGGGCGGTCCCCTGCCCCCAATAGTACTTAGCTAGGTATGCGGTGTCTCTCGAGTAGAAGCTCATGATGTTATTCATTGCATGAAAAACACTGGAAAAAGACTCCATTTTCCTACATGAGAAAATTGATAAATCTTCTTGTGCTCTCTCTCTCTCTCTCTCTCTTTATATATAAAACACACACACACACACACACTCTCACAATGTAGAAGTAAATTGACTCCACTTGAAAGCTAATACCACGAGGTATATTGCAAAATTTGTAGATGGAATTAAATCCTAAAATGCTATTTGACAAAACAGCTCATTACAAACATCCAATCCAAGCATTCCATGAATGTCTCACTTTTTTTAAGGCACACACTATTTTTTTGGTGATAGTAGAGTCATGTTTTTGTGTAGCTCGAAAGGCCAAATGCAATGGATATGGTGCTGTTTGCTACGACCCACGCTTTGTTGGTGGAGATGGTGTTATGTTCTACTTTCATGGAAAAGCCAATGAGAACTTCTGTCTACTTAGCGACATTGACCTTCACATAAATGCTCGCTTTATTGGCACACGCCCCCACGATCGCAAGCGCGACTTTACATGGGTTGATGCACTTGGTATAATGTTTGATGAACACAAACTAAGCATAGAGACAAAGAAGCTAGGGGCATGGAATAATGTTGTCGATAGGTTCTTCTTTTCTTATGATGGAAGAGAGTTTAGTGTTCCATTGGGGGAGTCCTCCACTTGGCAAAGTCCTAACGGTGATGTGCAAATTGAGCGCACTGACAAAATCAACAGTGCAAACATCAACATTGTCGGCCTTATGTCGGTAGATGTTAACATAGTTCCAATTACAGAGGAGGATAATACTGTTCATAAGTACCAACTCAAGCTTGATGAAGATTGCTTTGCTCATTTGGATGTTCAATTCAAATTTATGAATCTATCCTCTGTGGTCGATGGTGTGCTAGGCCAAACCTATAGGCCCAACTTCAAAAACCCGGTGAAAGTCGGGACGCCCATGCCTATTATGGGTGGAGAGAACAATTTTTTCTCCACCTCTCTATTTAGAAATGATTGCAAAGCCAACAAATTCAAAACCTCAAGAGGAACCATGGAGCAACAAAAGCTAGGAGAGAGGATGTTCCAATGCAGTAGCACTACGATGGAAGGAGGCGGTGTTCTATGCAAGCGTTAACACAAGCGAAAGGATGCATATGCAATGATATCTACATTTGTCAGTCATATTTTGCATAAGGTCTACTACATATCTTGACATTGTTAACACTACATGTCATGTATGATATCATTATAATTACACATTATATTCCTCATTTTTATTCCAATCAATATGCATAATTCCCCGCCCTAATGTATCACTCATGAAGATTCAAATGCTTGAGGCATCGCAAACACAATGGATTTGGCTAGAATGCTCGAAAGTTTAGCCATCCTTTGTCTCAACTTGCAGTATTCAATAGATCTACGTGCTTCTAATGTTGTCCACACTTCTTCTTCTTCTTCTTCTCTCTCTCTCTCTCTCTCTCTCTCTCTCTCTCTCTCTCTCTCTCTCTCTCTCTCTCTCTAACATACTTGATTTTTGATGGGCACACTTCGCCTTTAAATTTGCGAGACTTAATGATTTTTCAAGCATTTTAGTGTATTTTTAAAAAGGGTAGCTCACATTTTCACCAATAAAAAAAGGTCAAATTACTCCAAAATAGATAAATTACCCGCAAAGGGCAACCCTGCACCCAAGTGTGGTAGATTGGTTATCTCGGTCCTCTCTTGAGTAGCAAGTCTTGAGTCCAAGCCCTCTTGGGTAGATCTTCGAGGAGTCTTGAAATTGTTCCTAGGACATTAAAATCTTCTCTTCTCTCTCTCTCTCTCTCTCTCTCTCTCTCTCTCTCTCACAACACACACACATACACATGCATGCATGCCAATCTCATAAAATAAGGTTTTGAATGTAAATTAGGTGATACAAAAAGAGCTCATGTATGGTCGATTGCAAGCAACATTAACGTCTTCTCTTGGTCACAATTGAAGTAGTTTACTATGTTAACACAAAGGCCTTGAGGAAGCATAGGATATGGAAAGGGACGTGAGAATGGAACTTTGATAAGCTTGAAATACATTTCAAAGCATCACAATATAAGCTTGATAGCACAAAAATATTTTTGTGTGAAATAAAAATTGGTGTAAAATGTAGTTTTATCTCAGTCTAAAATGCTGAGCTATGCTTAGATTTTGGCAATGAACTTGGCATCAATGTTTATGCTACACTTTGGAAATGTGGGAAAACCTTTAAAACACTTGAACGCCATGTGGAAATATAGTAGCGATTTTGACAATCTGTTTTATATTCGAAATTAAATGCCCTTACGACAAGTACGTTTAAGCATCGAAGCAACCAAGAGCATAGAACATAGCCTAGCTATGGATAAAGGGAGGGGTTAGGCTTAGAGCTCTGCAAACTCACTTATGAAATTATTCAAATCCCCTTTAATGAAATGGCTTTGAAATATTAGTATCTTGTCCAATTTTGACCTATTAATTGTTTGCATATATACTTGGTGCCATCTACAAATGCATCCTTTTACAAAAACTAGTGAATAGGCACCTTAGTTTATACTTTAACATTTTTGGAAGCATGGCCTTGTAATTTTCTATAGTACCTGTTTGAGACAATAAAATCATTGCACTAACTTTATCATGATAGCAAATTTACCAACATTGAAAAGCAAAGTTTTGGAATCGAAGGGATCTCAAAAGCTTGGGGTGTTTAGAAACACCGAGTTATCAAATAAAAGCAATAGAGTAACACGACCTTTGTATTTTACAATTTATCTTTACCAAATACAATATGTGACCATAAGTACATTAGTAATGGGCTCAATGAATACATTGGATTCCTTAAACCTTGCATCTTCTCATGTACTGCTCCAGTACATACTCCGATTCTCTATCGCAAGCTGCTTCATTCACAAGAGTGTTGCAAGTATACTTCGCTTGTTTTTTGCATAGATCCATCCAAGTAACCATGCAATGACTAGAAAGATTTCTAGCTCCTCAACTAATTGATTCCAAAATTTTGGAAAAATCAAGTAAGTTCTTGGTACATTCCTCAAAACATTGTAGTGGGCATCATGAAAAATCAAGGTATTGCTCCCATCCAAGGCATGAAACATTTTCCACACTTGATCCAAGTTCTCGTGGTATATTAATTGATAACCAATCAGAATATTTGTCTTTTGACATGCCGCTTGCTCTCTGCAATAACATGAAACTTTTGATAGTGTTGTGGAAAGCACAACTCAAGAATACATTCTATCCTCCATAATCTTGTAGTTCTCCATATACAAACCTCAAACCTTCGTATGCAAAAATCAAGGAAAGTATATGCGTCTTTGGATACAAAATGCTCAACATTTGTATTCTCATCAACTAGGTGCATTGCCTTCTTCCAGATTTTGGTGTTATTTGTTTCTACTTGAATGTGCCTATTGAGTCCTTGAATTGTCAATGCTTGGCCCACATAATCACGGGATAGCTTCGACACTCTCGAGCCGAGGGGCTGACCTTGGATAACATAATATATGCTTCTTGAACATCCAGTACCAGAAAGATGGCCTCAAACTTTCCTTTCCTACTCTTGTCTATAGATTCTCCACAAAGCTGCTGGCCTAGACCATCCTCTACTTTTTTTCTCTAATTTTTGATAAATTTTGCAGTCTTTGGTAAGGTCCATTTGATGTCATCTAACTCTAAAGTTGCTTTGTTTCCTTAGGTGGCTCATCTATTTGGTCTTCAATCACGACTTCGCATCCGAGTGATCGCCACCCCTAATTTTTGATAAATTTTGCAGTCTTTGGTAAGGTCCATTTGATGTCATCTAACTCTAAAGTTAGCTTTTGTTTCCTTAGGTGGCTCATCTATTTGGTCTTCAATCACGACTCTAGCACTCCGAGTGATCGCACACACCAAAACTGGATTGGCTACTTTCACTTTAGACACCTCAACCTTCACACTCTCAGGACACAGGGTTGCAAAGTGTCTATTTCTTGCAAGTGTAGCATCAAAAATTTCTTCTTCCAAAATCAGCTCTACCTTGCCCCTATCAACAATACTTTGATACCTTCCTCTCCCCGGCCCATTGTTTTTACTTGCCTCATTGTCTCTAGCACCTGACGTTCCATTATGATTTGGTACTTTTGGGTTCATCATGTTAGGAAATAGAGGCATAACCAAGTAGAGATTAAAGTGTTTTACGTAAATGGAGAGAGATACTTTTCACACACAAGAGAGAACACACACACACACACACACACATATATATATATATATATATATATATATATATATATATATATATATATATATATATATAGAGAGAGAGAGAGAGAGAGAGAGAGAGAGAGAGAGAGAGAGAGAGAGAGAGAGAGAGAGAGAGAGAGAGAAAACATGATATATGTGGTTCACACAATGTGGGCTATATCCACGGGAAAGCACCGCTTAATGGCTTTTGCACTTCAAACTAGAAGTAGATTACAAAGGGATTAGCAACCCTTTATGGAACTCCCACCTTGCTTCACTCTCACCCATCACTTCACACTTCACCACAATGCACTACCACAATACATTTTGTGTGTAGAAGAGGCCTTCTTTTATAGGGAAAAAGTGTTGCCCTCTCTCATGAGAGACAAGCGTGTGTAGTTTCCCTTGTGTAGACAAGTCTAAGTTTAATTCTCCCATGCGTCCATGTGTGGCCGCCCTTGAGAAGACAAGAGTGCTTAGAAATCAGCTATCGGCCATTGAATTCCGCCACTGACCAAGGACTTCCAACCATCGGCCACTAACCATTGACTATTGGCCACCAGCCAAACGATTGGCCATCTTTTGACCACTTTCTAGTTGCCGTCCATCCATAATATTCCGGCGAACCCAGTCTCGAGAATAGGTCTCGACTGGTAAGTGATTTTTTCTCACGCACGACGGAATCTCCTCATAACACGATCCTTACAAATGTGCGTTTATAAGACTAAAAATTACAAGGGGTGAATCAGGCTCCATACTTAACAATTTCCCACTTGGATAGTGATTTCCACACAAAACCTGTGATTGCTTTTCATCCTGGCTTCTTATTCTTGCAACTTCTCCTTTGACTACCTTTGTAAAAATGTTTACAAGATTCTTGCTTGTGTGCACCTTTCCTAGCTTTAGCTGTCCTTATTCCAAAAGAGTACGTATGAAGCGATATCTCACCTCAATGTGCTTTTTCCTTGAGTGAAAAGCTAACTTCTTTACAAGATGAATGGCGCTTTGACTATCATTGTACAAAACACAATTGTTTTGTTTGTATCCAAGCTCCTCCAAGAATTTGTGAAGCCACATAATTTCTTTGTTTGCCTCTGTGAGAGCTACATGTTCCGCTTTTTAAAGTGAGAGCACTTTTTGCAGCTTTGAAGCCTAACTTACTACTGTGCCTCCAACCATGAAGACATAGCCAGTAGTGCTCCTTCAAGTATCTTTGTCACCTGCCATATCTGCATTAGCATAACCTTGCAAGAAAATGTCAGTGCCTCCAAAATATAAAGCATTTGTGGTTGTCTCCTTTAGATACCTAAGTATCCACTTACTCACAACTCCCACTGCATGTGCAATATCTGGTCTTGTCCAGACCATAGCATACATTAGAGAACCTACTGCTGCAACATATGGAACTTTTGATCTATAGGCTATCTCCTCTTGTGTCTTTGGACACATATCCTTGGTTAATTTAATGTGACTAGCCAAAGGTATGGAAATCAATTTTGCATTTTGCATTTTGCATTGCAAACCTTTCTAGTACCTTTTTGATGTAATCCTCTTGAGATAGATTTAGCGTCTTCTTTGCCCTATCCCTTGATATCTTCATACCAAGTACTTGCAAGCAGCATGTCATCAACATACAATATTAAGATGATGAACTTCCCATCTCCCAAATTCTTCATGTACACATAGTGGTTTGAGTTGCATCTTCTCGATCCATCATTAGGAAAAATATGAACCCTCTAAGGGCCCTTTGGGGTTAAGGTTAATTAGAGGCCAGCCAATAGGAAGAGGGTGGTGAAGACACTCTATACTCTCCAAAAAAGGAAGAGGGTGGTGACACACTCTATACTCTCAAAAAGTAGGGGACAAGATAGTCTTACACTCTTAAAGGCTTCTTACCTTGTGAGAAGGCGGGGGGAGGGGGGGGGGGGTAGGGTGTTGGGGTATAAAGCCCAATGTGGTCGCCCAGGTAAGTGGGCGGGCTGCCAGGTATGTACACATATTCTTTTGTTAAAAACCTAATAAGAACTCACTATGCTCTACACATTACAGTAGAGCGAGTTCACCATATCGTCGTGCTCTTCTTCTCGCACTCTCTCTCGCGTCGCACTTCCGCTCGTACTCCTTCAACTGGTATCAGAGCTCAGATCGAGGCTCGGGGCAGCACTGCAGAGGCTAGAGTCACCAGCTCAGATTGGAGTGAAATTCGACAGGCAAAGACATGGCCCCAAATCTTGTGGGAGAACCCGTAGGGCTGGGTGTGCTCAGAATTTCATTCTGAGGTCATCTCGGCCACCGTTCGGCTTCGACAAAGGTCTGCGCAGGCCATTTTTGACTACGTGGTCTCCCACCAGCTCAGATTGGAGTGAAATTCGACAGCAAAGACATGGCCCCAAATCTTGTGGGAGAACCCGTAGGGCTGGGTGTGCTCAGAATTTCATTCTGAGGTCATCTCGGTCACCGTTCGGCTTCGACAAAGGTCTGCGCAGGCCATTTTTGACTACGTGGTCTCGGCGGGTGTAGATCCGACTCTGCAAATTTGGGGTTTTCGGCCTACGACTGCAGGTGCTGAGGATATCGACACTCCCAGAGTGTTGATTTGTGGCTATCTACACATCGAAGGACGGCTCACAGTTCTTGGAGGCGTGTCACATACGACACGGGCGCATCTACACACAGACTGTAGGCGACATCCACTAGTTCATCAGGTAGCTTGTGTTTGCTGCTTGATATTCCAGATTTCATCCTGACATTGCAGGTATTTCCACATGGGGTGTATTGTCAGAGATGATGTATGTTTGTTGAGGGTTTGCTGGCTGTGAGTCACGCAGCAAACAACCGCCGCAGCGGTTACAGCATATAGTGGGAAATTTGTGGATGTATGACTTTGTGGGAAGTCTATGTACTGTTAGATTTACTGCAGCCTTTGTTGAGGGTTGAGTGAGGTTTTATTGAGCTGGGGGATTCTCGAATGTTGAGATCCTTTCGGTGATATAGGTCTTGGAGCGATCCCTCGAGCACCCTTAGATAGGCAGCTAGGATGTATTGACTGTGAGTTAGACAGTTGGGATTGCATCTTTGATTTACTTCCGTTGAGGCATTGTCACAGTCTATGCTTACAGGACAGTGATAGGACAGTGAGAGACAGTACAGGTGCAGGACAGGTTTACCCGTAGCTTACAGTGTCAGAGAGACAGTGTTTTTTGAGCTGTTTTTTGGTCTGTTTTTTGAGTACACCAAAGCCATTTTACAAAGGAGACTCTGCCAAAATTTATGCAGAATCTGAAGCTTTCTTGGTTCATTTGATAGGTTGATATTGGTTCAGAGGTCAGTTTACAGGGGAAACTCTGCCGAATTTTTCCCAGGAAAGTAAACCACTGTGAAGCGTAGCTATGGCTGGATCACAGGACACTGCTCTTTACAATATCAAGAAGTTGGATGGAACCGATTTCCCATTGTGGAAGAAGAAGATTTGGCACGTGTTGGTACAAAAGAAGCAGATAAAACATATAAAGCTCAAGGGGATAAAACCAGAAGATATGGACGAAGATGAATGGAGCGAAATGGATGAATTGGCACTTTCTACCATTATGCTGACTTTGGCAGAAAGCGTTTACTTCAATGTAGCAGACGAGATGTCGGCTTATCAAGCATGGTTAAAGCTGAGTGATCTTTATGAGAAGCAGAGTGCAGCTTCACAGGTATACTGGCTTAAGAAGCTTGTTGACTTGAAGATGAAAGAAGGGACACCTATGTCCAATCATCTGAATGAATTCAACACAATCTATAGTCAGTTGTCAGCTCAAGGTGTCAAGTTTGATGAACCTGTTAGAGCTATGTTCCTGTTGATCACATTGCCGGAAAGTTGGGACACTTTTCGCACAGCTTTGAGTAATTCTGCACCTCCAGATGGTTTGAACATAGCAGGCGTAGAAGGAAGTCTGCTTACTGAAGAAACCAATAGAAAGACAATGGACAAAGGCAAAGGAACAGCTTTAGTTGTCAGGGGAAGGACCAAAGAAAAGTACAAAGGTGGAAAGAGGAATCAGTCTCGTAGCAAGTCCCGTAGTGCTAAAGGCAAGAGTGACATAGAATGCTACCATTGTGGCAAGAAGGGTCACATGAAAAGAGACTGCAGAGAATGGAAAGCAGAAAAAGGCAAAGAGAAAGCTGAAGACCATGGTGAGAAGAACAAGTCCTCAATGAAGATTCAAGAAATAAATGTGACAAAAACTGTTGCAGAGGATGACAGTCTAGTGTCAGGAGACATCTACTTCTTGAAGAATACAATGGACTCAGCTCTTCTTACAGCATCTGATGGAAATGCACTGAGTGACTGGATTATAGACTCAAGGGCATCACTTCATGTGTCTCCAAACAAGGAGTGGTTTACTTCTTATGTGACCACTAAAGATCATGTTCGGCTAGGCAATGGGCAGACATGTGAGATCTTAGGTGTTGGAGATGTTCAATTGAAGTTTCAGAATGGCTCTTCTTTCACGCTGAAGAATGTGAGACATGTTCCCGCAATTACAAAGAGCTTGATCAGCACAGGTTTACTTGATGATGCTGGCTACGTCACCACTTTTGGACATAACATGTGGAAGATATCCAAGGGTTCTATGACAGTAGCACATGGAGTAAAGTCTGGAGGACTTTACATGATTTATGTATCAAATGTCTCTAAAAATGTAATCAATGTAACCGAGCAGCCGAATGTTTCTTTGTGGCATAGACGGTTAGGACATATGTCCAAGAAGGGAATGGAAATCTTGTCTCGTTCTAGTTATTTGCCTGGCTTTTCATTTAATGATTTTGAATTCTATGAACATTGTCTGTATGGTAAGCAAACACAGCAGCCACATAAGCATAGAAGCAGTAGAAGAGATACACAGTTGGCACTTGTTCATAGTGATTTGTGTGGACCTATACCTAACCTATCTCTAGGGGGAGCTTCTTACTTTATGACATTTATAGATGATTACTCGAGGAAAGTATGGGTTTACTTTCTCAAGCACAAGGATGAAGCGTTTAGTGTTTTCAAAACGTTTGTGACACTTGTGGAGAATCAGAGTGGCAAGAAGCTTAAATGCTTATGCACTGACAATGGTGGAGAGTATGTTTCAAAGGCCTTTCAGGACTTTTGTGAGTCAAAAGGTATAAAACGTGAACTTACTGCTCCTTACAATCCTCCTCAAAATGGTGTTGCTGAGAGGATGAATAGGACCATACAAGAGAAGGTCAGAAGTATGTTGTCTAATGCACAGCTGCCAAATGGGTTTTGGGCTGAAGCTGTATCAAAAGCTGTTCATCTTGTAAATAGATCTCCTAGCAAGGTTTTGCAGAAGGATTCAGTGCCAGAGATGGTATGGTCAGGCAAAATGCCCTCATACAAGCATCTCAGATTCTTTGGCTGTGAGGCATATACTCACGTTCCAAAGGAATTTAGGAACAAACTTGAGCCAAAGAGTAGAAAGTGCATCTTTCTAGGCTATGGTAATTCTGGTGAGATGGGGTACAGACTTTGGGATCCCGAATCCAGAAAAGTTATCCGCAGCAATGATGTTCACTTTAATGAATCCAAATATCATTCTAAACCAGAGAGGGTTGAGGAGATTAGAAGAGTTGTCTTCCAAGAAGATGGACCTGCACGTGCAAGACAAAATGTCAGGGCTCAAGAGGAGCAAGGACAAGATAGATTGGAACCACAGGTTGTGGCTGAGCTTGAGCCACCTATTGTGCGTAGATCTGGACGTGTCACTCGACCTCCTGATAGGTTTGTTCCATCTATGAACTATGTCATGTTGACTGATTGCAATGAGCCTTCATGTTACAAGGAAGTAGTGCAAATGAAGGACTCCGGGAATTGGCAATTGGCCATGCAATCAGAGATGACAGCTCTGCATAAAAACAAGACATGGAAGCTAGTTAAATTATCACAGGGCAAAAAGGCTCTACCTTGTAAATGGGTTTACAAGTATAAGATCACCGCTCATGATAGTCAGCCAAAGTACAAAGCAAGGCTTGTTGCCAAGGGCTTTAAGCAAGAACAAGTCATTGACTTTGTTGAAGTCTTCTCTCCGGTGGTCAAGATGACTACATTGAGATGCTTTCTTGCATTGGTTGCCATATTAGATTTGGTGTTGCACCAAATGGATGTCAAGACAGCGTTCTTGCATGGTGATTTAGATGTGGAAATTTACATGCAGCAGCCAGAAGGGTTTGTTGAGAAAGGCAAGGAAGATTGGGTATGCCAGTTGTTAAAGAGTCTTTATGGCTTAAAACAATCACCGAGGGCATGGTACCATAAATTCCACAAGTTTATGCTTTCTCAAGGCTACAAACGTAGTGAGTTCGATCACTGTCTATATACAAAGAAGGCTAAGGATGGTAGTTGGCTGATCCTTATTTTGTATGTGGATGACATGTTGATTGCTGGCAAGCACTTGGAAGAAATTTCAGCTTTGAAGTCAAAGATGGCAAAATCGTTTGACATGAAAGACATGGGTGAAGCAAGTCATATACTTGGTATGCGCATTGAGAGAGACAGATCAAAGAAGTTGATTTGGTTATCTCAAACAGAGTATATTGACAAGGTTTTGCAACATTTCAATATGGAGAAGGGAAAGGCACTGAGTGTTCCATTGCCACCATATGTGAAACTTAGCAAACAAGATTGTCCTGTGTCTGAAGAAGAACAGGCTGAAATGGATAAGATTCCATATGCGTCTGCAGTGGGTAGTTTGATGTATGCAATGATTGCTACTCGCCCAGACATTGCATTTGCAGTGGGAGTAGTAAGTCGATACATGTCAAACCCAAGCAAGAAGCATTGGGAGGCAGTGAAAGGAATATTGAGATACCTGAAAGCTACAAAGAGTATGCGTATATGCTATGGGAGTCAGGAGCTAAGTGTAAAGGGTTTTACAGACTCAGATTATGCAGGTGACTTAGACAACCGAAGGTCTACGTCAGGGTATGTCTTTACATTGGCTGGTGGAGCAGTATCATGGCGTTCTAGATTACAAGATTGTGTTACTCAGTCTACTACAGAGGCTGAATATGTTGCAGCATCAGAGGCATGCAAAGAATCAATTTGGCTTCATCGACTAGTAACAGATTTGGGAATCAAAGAAGAGATGCCTGTGTTATATTGTGATAGTCAAAGTGCTATACAATTGGCTCGCAATCCAGTTTATCACTCAAAGACAAAGCATGTGGATGTGAAGTATCATTTCATTAGGGAAATGCTCGAGGATAAGCAACTTCAGCTTGTCAAAGTTCACACCACAGAAAATCCTGCTGATCTACTTACAAAAGGACTTCCCTCTGAGAGCTTTGCGCATTTTCGCAAGCAGTTAGATGTAGGGTAGTACATCACTTCTCTACATCTCTTGTATATTAGCTTGTATAGTAGCTTCTCTCACACTTAAAGTACCACATTGGACTTTAAGTGGGAGGTTGTTGGGGTATAAAGCCCAATGTGGTCGCCCAGGTAAGTGGGCGGGCAGCCAGGTATGTACACATATTCTTTTTTAAAAACCTAATAAGAACTCACTATGCTCTACACATTACAAGAGAGCGAGTTCACCATATCGTCGTGCTCTTCTTCTCGCACTCTCTCTCACGTCGCACTTCCGCTCGTACTCTTTCATAGGGGACCACTTTGACCTCCTTTCCCCCCATTTTTGACCTAGATTTGAAAATACCCTAAAAATTTGAAAATTTGTAAGCTTTTGAAAATTTATATTTTCCCTCCTTAACCCCCCCCCTCCCCCCCAAAACCTATTTTATAATCAAAAAAGTATTTTGGACCTTTAAAAGTAAAAACCGTGTACTTGAAATTCCAAAAAAAAATGATTTTTCAATAAAAATTCTCAAAACATCATTTTAAACTCTTAATAGTTCCCCTAAACCTATCCCATGGGTAAAAAGTGATTTTCTCTCTCTAGATCTTCTTTCCCAAGTCCTCCACATTGCTGCAACAATCATGCTCATCCTCTACTCCACCATTCTCTCTCTACTCACCTTCTCCCATCTCCATTGGTGAGTACCATGCAAGCTCCTCCTTCTTCCCTCCTTCTTCTACCTGCCATTGGTTCACCTAGTGAGCTCATCCACCTTCTCTTACCTCCATTGTAGCACCAAAAAAGCTCCTCCCCCTTCTCTCCCACTCCACCCCCCATTCTCACACCAAGAAAGCTCCTCTCCTTTCTCTCCCCCTCCCACCTCCCTTTTTTATACCAAGCAAGCAAGATGAAGTCTACATGCCACAAGATCTACATGCAAGCATCCACTGCTCACCCTCACCATGTTTTGAGATAGTGGAATTATGAATCACCATAGGAAGGGAAGTCTCCTTGGTTTGAAGAAGTGAAGGGACAAGAGGAGCATAACTATGATATGTTTTTTCAATGTCAAGTTAGGTGGTTGCAACAACTTGCTGAAAGGTGAACTTCCACCAAACTATGAGTACCTCTTCTAGCAAGGTAGAGTTTTGCATGGTGTCACATTGTAAGGTCTTTTCATTGTTGTGATTGTGATTTTGTTATCTTGTGGTCATTTTTTTCTCTACCTTGGTAGAGGAGAAGTCACTTCACATCCTCTTGTGCACATTTAAATAATTTCATGCAAATGTTGGATCAATGGTTTTCTTCAACCTTTCCCCAAACAACTTGGTGCAAAGTAAAATTTTCTTTTACTCACACTCCTACATTATCCTCACTAGTATGCAAACAACTATGGTGGACTTTCACTACTTGATGTAGTAAGTAGTTTCAGTGTTCATTATTCCAAGTTCTTGCCATGCATGTAGTTTGAGATGTAATTTAAGTAATTTGTCGGTATTTTTTGTTTGTTTTGCAGATCATGCCTCATTATAGCTATAGAAATCTTTTACATTGGTTGGTCATGGAGGTCCATAACTAAGAATACAACATGGAGGCTAAAGACAAAGGTTTTTGGTAGCTTGGCCACCTTGGAGGACAAGTTGTGCAAGCTCCTCTTATATTGCAATACAAAAAACCCTTTTGTAAATTGTTATTCTTTGAAAAATGCAAAGCCTTAAACTCCCAATGTGTGTATTGAACTCGTCATGGCCCTATATTGATGTATACTCTCTTTATAAATTGCTACCATGCGTAGCATGTAACCCCTATTTTGCAATGAAAATGAGTTTTTGTTCATAAATTATTATCTCTCTCTCTCTCTCTCTCATTTTCAAGAGTAGTGTAACATTTAAAGTACAACAATTGTGTACTAAGCTTGTGCTAGATATATACAATGTCTAGAATGCATATGGAAATCAAAAGACTCAAATTTCTTTTGCTTTGGGGGAAGGTTTATAACGATGAGTTCAAATAATAATTATATAATGATCCTTGCTAGAACCTTCTTGCAAAATTGAAAAAATACTTCTAACATTGATAAGTTCTACTTGTTGCCTTGATGACACCTTCTTTAGATACCCAAAGCCTGGAATTTCACAAGATCAGAACTTGATGGCTCAAAGACTTTTCCCAGTTGTGGGCTTATAAGTCCCTTGTTCATTTTAGGATCAAATGTATATGTGGAATATCTTGGTGGTGCACTTCTTATTGGCTTAATTGAAATGATCTAATGGTGCTTACAATTGAGCAAAAAGGAACGTCCGGTAAGAATGAAGTTGTTGGCTAGATTGAGATCAGGCTTAATAAGTTGGGAGTAGAGGAGTAGAGGTATACTTATGAACTAGTCGTTTCTAGGTGGGGGAATGTAGAGTAGATTGAAGCAAAATTCATAATTATATGTTTTGAAACAATGCAAAGGCTTGCTTTGATGGGGAATATTGGTTTATTGAATGAGGCGGCTCAAGGGAGATGTGGTCACAAACCAAAGGCTTATGCGCAAAACCCTCGTTGACACTACGATCCTTTGTGTCCAAACCACACACTGCTTGCATCCCATAGTACTTGAAAGGTAGTTGCAAAAAAAAAGGACCCCTGTTTTTTAGACAATTGGAATTGCCTTGTGGCCAGGGGCCCTTTCTTTTGCAACTACCTCCCGAGCACTGTGGGATGCCAGCAGTGTGTGCTTTGGACACAAAGGATCGCAGTGTGAGTGAGGGTTTTGTGCATAAGCCTTTGGTTTGTGATCACAGCTCCCTTGAGCCGCCTCATTCAACAAATCAATAGTTCCCATCAAAGCAGAGCCTTTGTATTACCTATACTTCATCACAACCCTTGTTTTTTGGAGCCAAATGCGACATGCAACACACAATGAGTTTTACTTATATTTTGATGCATATTTAAGTTAAATTTACATGTAAAATACACATCAAATACTTAGCTTCGAGGGTGCTGCCCTCAAACACCCCCCACCAAGGGGGGCTCCATAACATTTTGCCGCCCCCCTGGACCCCCCACGGCGACATAAATAAAAGGGCTCAAGGAGAGATCGTGAGAATGGACCTTGATTTGTGGTAATGCAATGAATTTATTTCAACAACATGATGTTTGCAAATCTAATTTAAGCTATGAAGAAACTCAAAGTATGGTAGATCTAGAGAGTAGTCTTGCACAATTACAAACAATAAAGTCAAAATTTCTTCACATTAACTCTGATCAAGATACATTTATGAGGAGTTTACAAGGGGAAGTGCCATCATAGTTCTTGCATCCATTCCATGGCATGGTGTGCTCATGGTGGTGACCTAGCACATAAAACTACCGCTATTATGGGAGCCCCCATGCTAAGAGAGAGGGCCTGGATCTTGGAAAGATTTGGTATTGCTTTGCTAGGGCTCCCCCTATGTTAGCATGGTGGTTCTTGATGTAGTGGGAGCTTGAGGAGAGTTTTGTGCTACCTTGCGGGAGTGTTGATATGCTTAGCATCTTAAGCCTTTGTCATGAGACCACTCAACCAATATCATAAGAGTCCACCTTGTGCCATGCCTTGATTCACAGATCTGCAAGCTAAGAGAGAGAGAGAGAGAGAGAGAGAGAGAGAGAGAGAGAGAGAGAGAGAGAGAGAGAGAGAGAGAGAGAGAGAGAGAGAGAGAGAGAGAGATATGCACGCGCACACGCACACACACACACACACACACATTACACGATACCTAAGAACCTGGTTAATATGCTGGTAACTTGCTACTCATGCAGAAATCGGTCGGACATACACTATCAGGCAAAGGAAGCAGTGGAGGAACAATGTGAATGCCCCGGAGAGTTTTCGGAGAACATCTTATGCCATTCTCATAGAAATTGTTCTTCATATGGTTGTATTCAAATATTGTTTGGAATGGAACATTCTAATTGGTGCCTAGGAATAAAAGGACTCGATGTCTTCGCACGTGAATTGGGCCTAATGGATTAAGGGCACAACACAATTTTAAAGGAATCTCACATGCTAAGAATTCAATAAAAGGTATTACTGCTAAATGTAGTCTCTGAGCCAAGGCATGAGCATGGCTGTCTTGAAGGCACCGAATTCGGGTAGAGCTACTGAGGCGCATATAAACGCAGCGCGAACCATAGCAGGCACCTCATCTGCACTATTGCCTAATCGAGCACACACACCACGCCTGCACCATCGCTCGTCGAGCACACACACCACACCTGCACCATCGCCCTTCGCACATACGCAGGCATTAACGCTCGAAAGCTGATCCGAACATAAGGGAGTGGAGGAGACTCCGCGCATTGACATTTCCTGCAGAGGCATCTCCTAACGCTGAGGGAGGCAATGACGAGTTCACAGGTAGATCTCCACCTTGATCTACTGAGATTAACACATTATACTTACACATATTATGCGCTGTCTTAATGCGCACAGCTGAGGTATTAAACTCAGAGTCCATAAGGATGAATTTATATGAATAAAAGTGTAGCATATTTAACATCTGTGTGCACTAATTCGCATGAAAAAATAACAGTAAAACAGTTGTTTTCAATGCATGCAACAGGGTACTGACTCGAGAATTATGGTCTTTAAAAGTGTAAACTGTACTGATAGCTTCTGGTGCATGAGCATAAACGGTACTGATCTTTAAAAACGTAAACTGTACTGATCGTTACTCTGTATATCATTTGCAATATAGCTTTCGTACTAGACATGAGCTGATGTGATTAGCTGGAGTACTGGAAAATTGAATATATTCAAGCAGGAGGAAATGCATAATTGGGAAATAGGAAAACTAAGACTTTGCGAACCTATAACAGGAATATTGAAGAGATAATGCATGCGTGATCAACTAAATGTCTGGGTACTAAGACCGCTTTTTCAGCTTTTTCATTGTTTTAAAAAAATAAACACCCACTTAATCACACTGATACATATAGATGAATGTTTCCTGGTAGTTGATAACACTTAGTTGTGCATACCTGAGCATATGCATGTATACATGATGTAGTTCTGGAAGAGAATTAATATGGAAGTGGTCACTTGTCGAGAACAAATGACATAATAACTATGGTTTTTTTTGAGAGATTGTTGAATCACATGTATGGCTGGACTGAAAATGAATGTACTCTCTAAACATATCGTAGTGAATGAGCAAGCTGGCTTTGCTGGTTTGAGCAAAAATATAGAAGTAATTGGATGGTTACAAACTTAATTTGAATAAGGAAATGCTTTTTGTGATTGAGACTATATTATGCTTAACCAATCATTTGTAGGTATTGATAAAGGTTGTTTTTTGAAAGTCATGCATATTAAGGTGTTTTCGAAAAGCAACTGGTTGCTTGTCAAGATAAGTAACGGGTGTTGTTTGAGAGAAGGTTTTGAATCACATACAGGAAGATAATTGAAATGTTTGAAACCTTGATACGGTTATGGTTTTTTTTTGAAAATTGTTTAGAAAAATAAACAGAACTCTGGCAAATTTTTTTAAACAATGATTGCCAACGCTCATGAAATGAATGCTTGTCTGATACAGGAACCAAACAAAGTAAGGCTGACTGCACGAATTAGGGTGAATAGTAACCCAGAGAACATGAAGGCAATTAATAAAAAGCTACAAATGGCCAGATTGGAGCTTAAATTACCTACAGTAGAACCCTATAGGACTAGGGAATACTTACCTAGGAAAGCAAAAGCAGTTTTTGAACTGACCAATGTAAAAAATCAAAATTCAGGATAATAGTAGGGAGGTTGTTCTAGGGGTGTGACAGCAATAACAAGTGGCAGAGGTCACTTGGTACCTGTCTACCCATTCATTGTAGCCTATTCTAATAAGCTTTGATGTTTGGATGGTGGCAGGTACCGATCTCTCCTTCACTTACCAGAGGACGTCCTACTCCTCCTGAGTGACATATTGTACTTCATTCTTGAAGAATTAATTCAGTAATTTATGATCATGTTCTCTGAGTATATAAATATGATTGTATCATGTCTTAAAGTCTACTAGTTGTGTTCAATGGTGCAATTCACTATATAGTTCTGTATAGTTGGAAAAATAACAGTAAACACACACAATATATTCCAGGCAGTCTTTGGTCGGAGTGTCACTATATAGTGAATTGCAGTATACTAATAGCATATCCTTATCTTGATGTCCGTGTTAACAGGGTGGATGGATTTCATCCCTGACAAAACTCGGCTACGCCGACATTAAGGACCTTCCAATTCCACCGTTGGGGACTCAATGCATATTATCATGCTTTAAGGGCCCAGATTTTCATAAAAAGCTTTTGGATTTTGAGAAAGAGGCAATTGCCAACCAGTCCTTGTCTGCTCTTTGTATAGCCTCAGTCAATGATTGGATCTCCCTTCTAGCAGTAGCAAGAAAAGATCTTCCTAAGCTTCTTTCCTCTCTAGATAATTTTCTTCTTTCTCTTTGCTTCATTGATTTCCAGGATCGTACGGACTTGGAGTTCTATTTTAATTCCCTCCCCACTATTGTTAATAAGCTTTACTTCATTAACAATCTCCCGGCAGTCCCCTTAGAAATCAAACATAGCGAGAAAGTGGTTAACCCATTACTCGATCTCGATCTCCTTGACCCTGAAGAAAGAGAAGCCATTGCATCTCTAGCTATCTCAAATTCTGAGAAGGGCGAAAAATCCATATCTAAAGTCTTCTCGGAAGCTATTCCTCTTCTTCCTCCCAGACAGGTAGAGCTTGATGCCATTCGTCTAGATAATAAACTATGGGATTTTGAGCTAATTAACCACTGCGCCCCTTTTTCTATCTCTGCTATAGCTCTCTTATGTAGCCTTGCCCCTGAAGTAGTAGATCAATGCCAAACTCTAGCTCTTCAAGCAAAACACGTACTTTCTTCCGACTTACCTTTTGATCTTCCCCAAGTTAAACTTTCAGATGTGGACTCGAACAAATGCTCCAACTCGAAGCTCATCGCTAGGACTAAAGGATTGGCACTCACAGATAAACTCAAAGACCATAAAAGATTCTTGAGAAGCTGCTAGAACACTTATAGACCTTTTGTCAAATGCCAATGCAGGAAATTGGATGCTAACTCGACTTGTTCGGCCTCGATCATATGGTTTGACCAACTACTCTGGAGTGTTTTTCAAAATCTTCCTAAATTTTTCCAATTTTCTTCAGGACCATCACAAATCTATGCCTTCATTGCCTGGGTGGCTGCCTTCCCTGTGGAGCTACGCCATGCAATCATTGTATATTATGCCTTTCATGAGCAACTAATTGAAGCAGTTAAAGGGCTGGTGGTCTACTCCCCTGGTACTCCTCTTCTTCCCAAAATTCAATCCACTCCCATTGCTCAAACCATTGAAAGCATCCTCAAACCGATGAAAGGAAAGGAACCAATGAAGAGAATTACCAACACCCCTGGCAGTTTTGCCTCTTCATCCACAAAAAGACCACGGCAATTTCGGGGCTCAGACGATCTAGGTGACACCACCAAAACCTTGGAGTACAACACCCAAGAAGAAGAGGTACGAACTTTATACACAAAAAGTAATGGCTTACAAACACTGGTAAAAAAACATAGAAAGAATGGTAGGTTTATACACTTGTTATTCTGCAATAAATTCATGGATTTTATTCACCCTACCTCTTTCTTTAGTAGAATTCTCACTCATTTTAGGATCCCAAGATCCTTATCATATTTTAAAATTGTCTTTGGGTGGAAGTACGCTAATAACATAGCTCACTATATGTATAAGCCTAGATCCACATTTATGGAATTCATTAATGTTAATGAGGAATGTGGATGTCTCTCGCATAATAGGTTTGCTAATCACCTAGTAGACTTTGGGAATATTGGAAAACATGTGTTATCTACTTCACCCAATGTATTCAGACACCCTCTGCTTAAAGAATTTATCAGTAAGGGTCTTAACCATATACCTTATGTTCCTGTCAATCCTAGCCCTGTGATAAAAGAGTTTTGCCTAGCATGGGATACAATATGCGCCATTATGCATATTTCTAGTACTTCTGAACACCATGATTGCATCAAACACTTGATCCTCGAACATTTTCAGGAGACTTTTCCAAACTTTAGGAGGAATCAAACTCGGTTTTTAAACGAAGAGCTAATGGATGAACTGAATTATGTTATGCGATTCATATATATCTGTGGTATTGATAAGTCTGCACAAACTCCGATCTTCATTTGCAAGAAGCTAGCAAGGATCAAAGCAAAAACTAGACTCTTGTCTGAGGAGTTTATCAGGGCACCTATATCTGAACCAGAACTCATAGAAGAAGTTAATGGATTTTGTGAAAGCATGAACTTGGAAACACCTAAAACACCTACATTACCTTACCTAATGGGGAACTATAAGCTTCACAAAAAAGAGTTTCGATGGATTACGAATGCACATAACTGTTTATTCTCAGAAATCACAGCCAGAATATCATCCATGCTGTCAGCTTTGAACACTGGATTTATTGAGATCACGGAACTCTTGCATCTTAAATATAAAATGTTTGTTCACACACAGACAAATTGTTATTGGTTAATCAATAATCAATTTGACTTCCTTATAAACCTACCTCCACAAATATTCTCTATATACTCTTTTGACATAAGAGCATGCTATGAAGCCATTCCCCATGATGGAGCTAATGGCCTGATCATAGTTATGGAAGACATATTGAGAATCATTTCATCTGCAGGTTACATGGGTTTCAAACGGGTAAAAAAGCAAATATACCTTACCAAAAAATACAAAGAGGTCACTTGGTCCTTTGATTATTTTAAAGAATTAAACCGGTTTGTGTTGGATCATTGTTACACTCAGCTTGGGCGGGACATATACAAACAAAAGAAAGGCATACCAATGGGGTACTCGTGTTCCCCTATCTGGTGTAACTTATATTTGGCTTGGTTTGAACTAAGCTTCATTAAAAAACTCGCAAAATTGGGTGAATTGGAAATGATGGCTGCTTTTCTTTACTCATGGAGGTTTATGGATGATTTACTATTCATTAACAACAGGTTTGTGTTACAGTGTTTAAACCATAATAAACCCTTGTCCCATGAGGACCCCTTTACCATATATCCATTGGACATCATCAGTATGAAGCAAACATCTGATACACATGGTGCAAAATATTTAAACACAAGAATAGGATTGCTACGACCATATATTGGGCACTTTACTTCATCTACATATTGGAAAAAGGACGGGTTACCAATAAATAGTATCTCATTTATACATGCATCCGCTAATAGACCCAAAGCGATGGCAGCCAAAGTATGTATATCACAAGTTATGCCAATTGTATATAATGCCTCGCACCTAGCAATTGCATATCAGGACATAGTACGTCTAATCGACATGTTTGAAAGAAATGGATTTTCTAAGCAGGTGGTCACAAACTATATTAACAAATTTTTGCAGAACAATCGATTTCCTGGAGCACGATTTGACACTATTAAAATCATTAAAACACTTGGTGAGGGGATAGGTCCACTTAGTGGGCCTACCCCCCACTAAGTGTACCTTACCCCAGGGATGGGGAGGGCCACACACACACACACACACACACACACACACACACACAAACACACACACATTACACGATACCTAAGAACCTGGTTAATATGCTGGTAACTTGCTACTCATACAGAAATCGGTCGGACATACACTATCAGGCAAAGGAAGCAGTGGAGGAGCAATGTGAATGCCCCGGAGAGTTTTTGGATAACATCTTATGCCATTATCATAGAAATTGTTCTTCATATGGTTGTATTCAAATATTGTTTGGAATGGAACATTCTAATTGGTGCCTAGGAATAAAAGGACTCGATGTCTTCGCACGTGAATTGGGCCTAATGGATTAAGGGCACAACACAATTTTAAAGGAATCTCACATGCTAAGAATTAAATAAAAGGTATTACTGCTAAATGTAGTCTCTGAGCCGAGGCATGAGCATGGCTGTCTTGAAGGCACCGAATTCGGGTAGAGCTACTGAGGCGCATATAAACGTAGCGCGAACCATAGCAGGAACCTCATCTGTACTATTGCCTAATTGAGCACACACACCACGCCTGCACTATCGCTCGTCGAGCACACACACCACACCTGCACCATCGCCCTTCGCACATACGCAGGCATCAACGCCCGAAAGCTGATCCGAACATAAGGGAGTGGAGGAGACTCCGCGCATTGACATTTCCTGCAGAGGCATCTCCTAACGCTGAGGGAGGCAATGACGAGTTCACAGGTAGATCTCCACCTTGATCTACTGAGCTTAACACATTATACTTACACATATTATGCGCTGTCTTAATGCGCACAGCTGAGGTATTAAACTCAGAGTCCCTAAGGATGAATTTATATGAATAAAAGTGTAGCATATTTAACATCTGTGTGCACTAATTCGCATGAAAAAATAACAGTAAAATAGTTGTTTTCAATGCATGCAACAGGGTACTGACTCGAGAATTATGGTCTTTAAAAGTGTAAACTGTACTGATAGCTTCTGGTGCATGAGCATAAACTGTACTGATCTTTAAAAACGTAAACTGTACTGATCGTTACTCTGTATATCATTTGCAATATAGCTTTCGTACTAGACACGAGCTGATGTGATTAGCTAGAGTACTGGATTATTGAATATATTCAAGCAGGAGGAAATGCATAATTGGGAAATAGGAAAACTAAGACTTTGGGAACCTATAACAGGAATATTGAAGAGATAATGCATGCGTGATCAACTAAATGTCTGGGTACTAAGACCGCTTTTTCAGCTTTTTCAGTTTTTTTAAAAAAATAAACACCCACTTAATCACACTGATACATATAGATGAATGTTTCCTGGTAGTTGATAACACTTAGTTGTGCATACCTGAGCATATGCATGTATACATGATGTAGTTCTGGAAGAGAATTAATATGGAAGTGGTCACTTGTCGAGAACAAATGACATAATAACTATGGTTTTTTTTGAGAGATTGTTGAATCACATGTATGGCTGGACTGAAAATGAATGTACTCTCTAAACATATTGTGGTGAATGAGCAAGCTCGCTTTGCTGGTCTGAGCAAAAATATAGAAGTAATTGGATGGTTACAAACTTAATTTGAATAAGGAAATGCTTTTTGTGATTGAGACTATATTATGCTTAACCAATCATTTGTAGGTATTGATAAAGGTTGTTTTTTGAAAGTCATGCATATTAAGGTGTTTTCGAAAAGCAACTGGTTGCTTGTCAAGATAAGTAACGGGTGTTGTTTGAGAGAAGGTTTTGAATCACATACAGGAAGATAATTGAAATGTTTGAAACCTTGATACGGTTATGGTTTTTTTTTGAAAATTGTTTAGAAAAATAAACAGAACTCTGGCAAATTTTTTTAAACAATGATTGCCAACGCTCATGAAATGAATGCTTGTCTGATACAGGAACCAAACAAAGTAAGGCTGAGTGCACGAATTAGGGTGAATAGTAACCCAGAGAACATGAAGGCAATTAATAAAAAGCTACAAATGGCCAGATTGGAGCTTAAATTACCTACAGTAGAACCCTATAGGACTAGGGAATACTTACCTAGGAAAGCAAAAGCAGTTTTTAAACCGACCAATGTAAAAAATCAAAATTCAGGATAATAGTAGGGAGGTTGTTCTAGGGGTGTGACAGCAATAACAAGTGGCAGAGGTCACTTGGTACCTGTCTACCCATTCATTGTAGCCTATTCTAATAAGCTTTGATGTTTGGATGGTGGCAGGTACCGATCTCTCCTTCACTTACAAGAGGACGTCCTACTCCTCCTGAGTGACATATTGTACTTCATTCTTGAAGAATTAATTCAGTAATTTATGATCATGTTCTCTGAGTATATAAATATGATTGTATCATGTCTTAAAGTCTACTAGTTGTGTTCAATGGTGCAATTCACTATATAGTTCTTTATAGTTGGAAAAATAACAGTAAACACACACACACACACACAAGGGGAGGTGGGAGAGAGAGAGCTGCACACACACATAGGGGGAGGGGAGGGAGAGAGAGATCTTCACACACACACACACACACACACACACACACACACACACACACACACACACACACACACACACACACACACACACACACACATACACACACATAAGGGGGGAGAGAGAGAGAGAGAGAGAGAGAGAGAGAGAGAGAGAGAGAGAGAGAGAGAGAGAGAGAGAGAGAGAGAGAGAGAGAGAGATCTACACACACACACACACACACACACACACACACACACACACACACACACACACACACACACACACACACACACACACACACACACACACACACTTAGCTAGCTAACTAGTCGATGGCTAACCCTTGGCTGACAACTTCCCTTTTTGGTGTGCTAATCTAGAGCTGCTACTCTCTAGAAAAGTTTCACTGAGTCTCTAGACAAGACCACATGTAATGGCTCATGGTACCAAATCTCTACCAGATGTATTCCACACCCACACACACTCTTGCTTAGTAAATATATATACTATTCTCTATTTCGGCCCTTCTCCAATCACAACCTTTGTCTGACTCTACGAGCTGACAGTGTCGATTCTTACATCTACACTATGACAACATTCTGGAAGTCCATGTGGGATCTCTTGGGTTGGTGATATATTCTGGGTTGCTCGCCCTTCTCAATAGTGTGTAGTACACACACAAAGTAAGTAAATTTTTGAGCACCTACTCACTCGAGGAAAGGTGGTAGCCTTTAAGTTATTTTCTTTACCATAAACCGAGGGTCGTGATCATACTTGGCTGGCTTGAGTAGTTGGTTTCCAACTTAAATATGGTGTAATGTGTTTAAGGTTACCCATTTGTTTAAGGCTACCCATTATCTTATCTGCACCTACCTCATCTACCCTCCTTTTGATCCCAACAGTCAAAAGCTTTTTGGCAAAAAAACAAGGGCTCGTCTGCTTTTTATAGTGCATATAGTTAAACACACATGTCCCACACATGGCTTGCAATAAGGAGCTTACAAAGGGATTGAACTTGCACACATGTCGACCTTACATTTGAATAAGCTTATCCGATGAATACTTCATATGCCTTTAAAAAAGTGCCATATTGTGTGAACTGCCCAGCCTAGCAAAAACGAAGCGCTGTGCTCATTGCTTGCACCGCCGAACACCGTATCCCTCAGGCTCTGTGCTCGTTTTCTGCACCTCCGAACACCGGATCCCTCAGTGTGCTCCTTGCGACAATCGGTATACATGTTCTTTTCCCCACTACACACACATACACACATGCACACAGGTGCTTCAATATGCGCAACTTAGGATCACTTCCTTGGTGACTCTATCTACAGAGTTTACGCGCGCTCTCTCTCTCTCTCTCTCTCTCTCACACACACACACACACACACACACACACACACACACACACACACACACACACACACACACACACACACACACACACACACACACACACACACACACACACACACACACACACAATATATCTTAACTCTCTCTAGCTATGGCCGCTACCGGGACCTTTACACCTACTCTTACACTACCTACCTTAAAACTAGATTCCTAAACCCCCTAGCATGGGGCGCGCACACACACACACACACACACACACACACACACACACACACACACACACACACACACACACACACACACACACACACACACACACACACACAATACCTATGAAGGCCGCTAGCTATTCAAAAACCTACATTACTCTTGACATTTATTCCTACACACTCGTACACTTACTCTAATACTACCTACCTTTAAACTGGATTATTAAACTCTCTTGCATGGGGCACTACCCTTACATGATAAAACTTATTATCTCCTAATATTGGGGGGCATATGGCCATTACATTTAATGCCCTCCCCCAAATCGAGCCTGCCTGCGATCTCTGTTCTGTCTCCCCACTCTACACGGCGCACTCATTCCCTCACTCCTGCACTCTGTCGCGCGGGTTCCTATACGCTCTACTCTACTCACGCAGAACGCCACCGAAGGCATTAACCTCGGGGATCGTCGGTATGGATCTCTCCCACCCCTCCAGCTGCTGCGCGAGTTGTATATAAAGGTGAGCTCTCTTGGAGCTCACTTAGTGTTGTGCACTTGTTCATTTCGTTTTGTGTTTGCAAATACCACTTAGTAGTCGCACTATCTCTTGTTGGGGAAAAGCTTTGAGTGATGGTTAAAGGGAAAGATAAATTGGCAGTTGTGGAGCTGGCTACTCCAACTCAAACACAGGTATTACTGTTGGACATGGGCTTTCAAATACTTGATCTCTTGTTTAATTTTTGTGGTAAAAAGCTGGCTTGCGGTTTGGAAGCAGTCTAAATAGTTTTTTTCTCTCCTTTACTTAACTCAATGTAGTTGGTTGTTTCCGTTATAATCCGACTGTAAGTTGCCTACGACGTTTTCATATCGTTGTTTTGGTTATCTACCCATGACTAAATGAGTAGGAAAATCTCGTTGGATTGGTTGTTTTCTGCTGGCCGGAGATTTTGGGGATGGTGCTGTAATGAGAAAACAATGATCTGGAAAATTCTGAGGTTAAAATATCACCCAGGTTCTGTCTCTATTTTGTACTAGTAAAGGATATCCAGATTTTGTCGATTATTCTATGAACTTCTGTCTAGGCTTGCTTGCTTTGGAGACCGGACTGTTTTTAAAGGGCTCTTGTGCTTAGCCAAGCAACTTATGTTCTATGGTTATAACTAAGTAGTGGGATTTTGGTCTTTTGGCGTGAATACCATGCCTGACTTAAGGATACTCGCAGAACTCGGTTGATTGAATGCTTATGCCTGCATTTATATTGAGCTTTATTTAGGTTCAGCTTCATGTGGTTTTGTAGCTGCTCTTCTCCATTCTGATAGGCCATGTGTGGCATTACAGCAATATAACATACATATTATGACTGGTGATTTTGGTGGAACTTGGCCTAGTGGAGCTTCTCTAGGTTTGCCTATGGTATATGAATGGTTCTTTGTTTGGGAGATGTGTTACTGTTCTGTTTGGGGTTGAGCTACATCTATATGGCTCCATGAAAGTCTGGCCATTTCACCGCTTTGCTTAAGGGGGCAACTGATTGTGACTGTATTCACTTTTGCACTATTGGCATGAACTTTATTTATTTGTTTGGAAAGCCGTATCGGTTATATTCTGCAATCAATTTACCTATACAACTATGAGGTGGATACCTTGATTTTTAAGCTTCATGTGTTGTTGCTGCTCTTCCTTATTTTAATAGGACTTATATGGCTTATGGACTGGTTCTTATGGTCTTTTTTCCTACATCTCATGACAACATTATGGCTTGTTTGATATAGCCGATGGTTTTGATAGAACTTGGCATGCTGGAACTCCACTAAGGTTGACTATGGGTTTGGGAATATTTGAGTTTTGGAGCTCTGGTTGGGAGCTAGGTCGCTTCTCTGTTTGGGGCTGAGGTGCATCAATATAACTCTATGAAAATCTGGTCAATGTGTTGGATAATGGAGTGGCTAATCATGGCTGCAGTCTCTTTTGTTTTGTTACTAACCTGAACTTTTTGCTTATGCAACTATATAGTTGGCTTGTGACTTAATGCAACTATGCTATTTTGTGGTATTGGCTGTCTCTTTGTTGATTGAATGCTTATACCTGCATTTGAATTGAGCATCATTCTTGTACAGGTTTTTGTGTTTTTTTTGGCTGCTATGGTGTCCAAGAACACAACTTTGGCAACATTCGGATACCGGATTCTTGGTTTTTTGTCAAGATAGCTTGCGGATCTGGAAGCGGTCTAAATGGTTTTGTGTCTCTCTTTTACTTCACACAATATAGTTGGTTTGTGTCCTTTAGGCCTGGATGTTTCAACAGCATGTGGCCTACGATGGTTTCGTATCTTGGCTATAGTTTTCTATCCATGGTTAAATAGGTAGAAGCATCTCATTGGGTTGGTTTGTTTTTTGCTGGCCAGAGATTTTGGGAATGTTGCTATAGTGGAAAACTTTGATCATGCTGATCTGGAAAAATTCTGAGAATAATTTTCTTAAAAAGTTATCCAGGTTTTTTGTATTAAAGGGTATCTCATGGCCCTTTTTCACTGGGTGCTAATTGATTTTCTGTACTAGATTTTGGGCTGGGTCTTGCTTATTTTGGATGTTTAGCCATAACCAAATATGGCGCTCATAAGCTGGCTGCTGGCTAACGGTTATCGATTAGAACTTACTTTTCTTCCGTACATCAGGTTATGTAAATACTTATGGCTTAGTAGATGATGATAACATCCATATACTGCCGTAATAACTAGTTTCTACTCAGTATTGAGCTGCCCTTGTAAATAATGAGTGCTGACACCTGTTACACTAGGTCTTATGTGTTTATGTTATGGTTTCCTTGAACCTCCAAGATGGGGAAGAGGATACCTTTGTTTCTTTTTGAGCTAGGATCTACTGGATCAATGCTTAAAAAACACGATCCTGGTTTTGAAAAAAATCTAGCAGTTGTCATCACTTTGGTGGTTGCTGTTTAAAAGCCTAAATAAAGCTTGGGAGTGGTTTTCCTTTGGTTGATTACTTTAAATATCTTTTTTTCTAACAATTGCTCTGCTCTGTGACACATTTTTTATATATTTGATTGATTTGCAGTTTCTTGACAGACTGGTCCCTCTTTTTATTTGCTATTTACTGACCTTTTTTTTGGGGATTTTTGGAACTTGGTAGGATCTCCTCGGGAGTATGCTACCAGGATTGTGCTGAGTCTTCTTGGTATTTTAAGTCTTATAAATCTCAGACATATGTTTTTTAGGCCAACTCCACTTGGCTGTAACTGGTTTTTGCACTTTGCTTGTTTTTCTAAAAGCTTATTACATGTACCAGCTGACTGTGTCATCTCTTTTTACATGCTAAAAGAGGGCTTATACTTCTTATGGCTCTTTTTTGAAACTTTGTGATATGTTTCTTGTAACTGATAATTCTGGCAGGGCCGTCACCTAGTAAGAGTATTGATATTTACCTTTGTGTCATCTCTTTTGCTCTCTGAAGACCGGAATGAACCTAGCTATTGGGCTGTTGAGAGTTTCTTTCTGCTAAAACCTTAATAGCAGCAACTTTTTTTGGGATATGACTAAGATGACCCGTAGATGGGATGATGTAAACACTTGTTACTAATACCTTTTCCTCTCATCCCAATGATAAATGTTTTTTTTGATCACAAGGAATAAAAAAACACCTAAAAGGTAGTAACTAATTCAAGTTATTATTATTTACCTTGGGAGCTAATACTTGTATATTTACAGGAAACACCAAAATATACATTAACGGCACGCATGAGCACAATTTCAGAACCTAAAAAATTGCGGCAATAAATGCCAAACTCCGCCAAGTGGGGAGACGGGCGTACGTAGTCCACTTTGGGGCAAAAATAGCCTCCAAAGCTCGCCTCCGACCTTTCCTTTTTAGAGCTTGTAAAATTAAAAAGAGCTCCACTTAGAATTCCTAAATCTAAGTTTGTTTTGGTTAGACAAATCTGTTTTGATATCAGGAATTCTGCTAATTTAAAAAAAACTACATTTTGTCCCCATACAGCTTGGTTTTTTATGATTGTTAAACTGATAGAGTTGTATGGTCTTTGATATCGTGAAACACATAAGTCTAAAACATTTCTTCCCATCGCACTAGTTAAAAGTTTTCATCTCTTTACTTTAATTGATAGCAATTTTAAAGTTGGGTGACATCGATAACAAGTGGGATACCTATGCATCACCTGCAGTCAGTGCCAATACTAACTAAATGTTATACTATCTCTATGGATGCAGGTGAGGGTTACCTTCTCAACTCTAAGCTATCAAATTTTTGCTGGTCTGGAGATTTGTAGGACTTGTATCTCTTCATCCTTACTAGGGAAGCTTTTTAAATTTCCCCACTTGTGTATAAGACCATTTTTTGACATGATAATGGAATTATACAGCCCTCTTTCCTGACATAGTTTCTAGTGTCTTTTGAATTTGGTCAAATTCTTTGGTGTCTATGTATTAATATTATTGAAACACACACACCTAACACCAAGAGTAATATCACTATTGCTCAAAGACCTAGACACTATATTTAGTTTCTCATACCTAGTCTTTGGTTAACACCAATGGTCTTGGTATTGGGGAATGGGGCCATCTTCACACGACCCTTATGGTTCGGCCTGGTCGGTTTAAAGTTGGAATGTCTACCTTATCTCTGATCATCTTTATTACTAAGACTAAACCTTGCTTACTTCATTTGCAGACTTTGACTCTTTCCCAAGGACTTGAGCTTCTAACTGAACCCCTTTCTAAAGCATCCTTACAAGTGTTAAGATGCATTCAAGACCCCAAAGCCTCTGACCTTATTGTTGGTGCCTTAGAGGACCTAGCTAACTCTCTTGTGCAAACCATCTCCTTTGACAAATGCGTGCACACGTTGGCCCAACTGGTGAATAATCCGAAGGAAGGAGTTATTGGCCTATCAGAGTTCATTAATAATATTCCAGCCATGACTCTTGCCCACAAATCTGAACTAATCAAGTTTTCCTCTGAAGGAGCTGAATTGGTTAACTGCTTACGCAAATTATGTGGCCTTACTCCAGGGTTTGTTTCTACCCCTTCTATGTCCGTACAGACTATCTCCAACAGTCTATTCTGCAGGGACCCCCTTGCTATGGATGCTGTAAATGCTTTCCAAAAGGAATTGTGTTCACTTAGTGAGGGCTCGCTCATGGATATGGTTCCGAAAGTGTCTAGGGTGTTTCCCTTCCTGCCTTCCAAACAGGTTGAGATTGAATCCTTTGGTGTGGATCACCACCTGTGGTCCCTACCTAATAAAGGCTTTTTGGCACCAATCTCCATTGAAACATGGGTGTTTCTTGCAAATCTTCCAGCATCATCTATGGAAGATGCAAGATTAAAGGTGCTCAGAGGAGTTCAATCTTTAGACAAGGGGGATCTTATCAAAGCTCCCTTTACTATGAAATTTCTTGACAATAAAAAATGTGGTTCAAATATAGGATTGTATGTGCGGACGAAAGGCCTCATGGAGTTCGCAAAAAGTAACTCGGAATACTATACCGAATCTATCTGGAATATCTACAGGCCCTATGTCAAATGTGCCTGTCGTTTTCTTGACCCGAAGGCCTCCTGTGATTCCAGCATTATTTGGTTTGACCATGCTATATGGTTTTCCCTTAACAACCTGGACCTTCTATTCCCGGCACCCCTGCGGCACATTACT
The DNA here is from genome assembly GCF_014529385.1 of Adiantum capillus-veneris. Lineage (NCBI taxonomy): Eukaryota > Viridiplantae > Streptophyta > Polypodiopsida > Polypodiales > Pteridaceae > Adiantum > Adiantum capillus-veneris. The sequence continues at coordinate 140,538,174 of NC_140931.1, read as the reverse complement.
TACCTTTGTTCTGCTCCTGGCTTGGAGGCCAGGACAAAGAAGCCGTGCTTGCACAGATGGCCTTTGTTCAGTTTCGGAATTTGATGCTTGCTCTACTTAAGGAATTGGCAACAGAAAAGCCTGGAGTGTTACTGACTACGTATGGAAGTCACCTCGGTATAAAAACACTCCTTGGTTTGCTTAAGCCCAATACTGACCTTGAAGACTCCCCCAGCCTTAAAAGGCCTAACTCTCTCATCTCCCCAACCTCCTCCTACACATCTTTTTTAACCCCTGCTGCCTCGTCAGCTGACTCTTTTGGAGGGAGAGGAAAGGCTAGAAGTGTGATTAGAGGAAGAGGAAGAGGATACCCGGTTAAACACTTGTTGGATCCTTAATTTTGCAGGTGCTTTGTAACAACGTGGGCAGATACCAGCTTATTGGAAAGGAAGAAAACTTGAATGGTGTTTTTATACATTGTGTGTTTGCCAACAAGTTACTTGACTTTTTTTGCTCCTAGGTTTATATTTAACAAATGCTTTATGGCCAGGTTGGAAACCTTGAGTTACTTAACAATATAAATATTGGATGGAAATTTACTGAATCTATCTCAGAAATTGTTTATTCTCATGACTTCCTTAGGAAAACCAGGCCGATGTCGTGTGAATGCCACCTCTTGAACAATTATTCTAGGGATTTTTGAAATATTGGTAAACATGTATGTACCACCGATTTGACTATTATTGGGAACTTGGCAATACAAAACCTCTTATCCCAAGGTCTCAATCATATTCCCCCTCATCCACTTAACCCTCAAAGTGCCTTGAAAGCACTTAATGAATGTCTGACCGACTTGGTCAGCAGGCTTCAGCTGGAGCCTTCAATTCACCAAGAATTGAAAATTATTATGGCAGATATGTTCGCTCAACTAATCTCTCAACTTCCATCCGGATGGATTCAGAATGAGTCTACATGGCTCAATGCTGACCTTGCTTTAGCCTTTGCACAACTAAAGAATAAATGGTTCATTGTTGGACTGGATAAAGCATCTAACACAGTGTCAATACTATGCAAAAAACTTGTCTATGAAGCTGTGGAGACTCGACTCCGCGGTAATGAATTCCAGTACATTGGTAACAATCTGAAAACAATAATAGAAAATACTTGTAAAGAGATCTCATACTTAGGATATCAAGCTGAAAATACTAAACTTCCCATCTTATTTCCCACATATAAAAGTCATAAAAATAAATTCCGGTGGATATCAGATGCCTCCAGCTACCTGTTCACTAATATCACTTATCATGTTACCGTTGGGCTTAACATAATAAAAGATGAACTCATACAGATTTGTGCGGATAAAAGGGAAGTCTTGAAACGGTTTTCAAGAGTAGACATCCAACCATTTTGGCTAGTTAACAATTCTGCTGAAGTACTTTTAAACTTTCCCCTGGCGGTCTACTGCATGTATACTGCTGACATCACACATTGTTATGAAAATATTCCATTGGTAGGTGAATATGGTCTTATCAATGTTCTAAACACGCTAATTGACTTAGCATTCTCCAATAGAGCTAGCAATGGTTTCTCTGGCTTATTATTTGTTCACTCGAGAAAATGGATTAAAAAGATTACAAAAAAAACCCCCCTAAAAAAAAAAAGGTTCTAAATCACTGCTATATTCTTATTGGAAACAACTGTTTCCAGCAAACTTGTGGCATTCCGATGGGATTCTCATGCTCCCCGGCCATGTGTAATCTCTATTTGTTCTACTATGAGTATAAGTGGATTACCAAACATACCAACAACTTAGAAAGTTTAGCCTTACTCACAAAATGTAATCACACCTATAGGTTCATGGATGGTATTTTAAGCATCAATAATCCTATTTTTGCCCTGCTGGCTACTGATATTTATCCTCCCTGTTTAGCTATTGAAGCCACTTTTTTAGAACAAGATAATTTCAGGGGTATACCCTCCTCGAAGCGAGTTAACTATCTTTCCATTGAGATAAATATCATTAACCCCCTAGATGGCGTGTTTACCACACAATTCCTTTGGAAAAGAGACCAGCTCAAACTCACGGCAGCTGAATTTGTTAAGAAAAAGAGTAATAGACCCTTTAAATTAGCCTTGAACACTCGTCTAAGTATACTACACTTAATTATCTACTCTTCCTCTGATGTGTTCTCTGCCTTTGAAGAAACCGAAGCTCTTATCAGGAAATTTCAAACCAATGGCTTTCGTAAACGAGATTTGATCTCTACTATAATAGCTGCCTTAACAAAGAGTTCTTGGCCTGGCGCCAAATTTAATACTGAATCACTTATTCTCTTACTGAGGAAGTAGGCCCATATCTAATGGGCCTACTAGACTCATTAGATATGGTGCCTGGGTATGGGCGGGCACACACACACACACACACACACACACACACACACACACACACACACACACACACACACACACACACACACACACACACACACACACACACACACACACACACAATCTATCTTAACTCTCTCTAGCTATGGCCGCTACCGGGACCTTTACACCTACTCTTACACTACCTACCTTAAAACTAGATTCCTAAACCCCCTAGCATGGGGCACACACACACACACACACACACACACAATACCTATGAAGGCCGCTAGCTATTCAAAAACCTACATTACTCTTGACATTTATTCCTACACACTCGTACACTTACTCTAATACTACCTACCTTTAAACTGGATTATTAAACTCTCTTGCATGGGGCACTACCCTTACATGATAAAACTTATTATCTCCTAATATTGGGGGGCATATGGCCATTACATTTAATGCCCTCCCCCAAATCGAGCCTGCCTGCGATCTCTGTTCTGTCTCCCCACTCTACACGGCGCACTCATTCCCTCACTCCTGCACTCTGTCGCGCGGGTTCCTATACGCTCTACTCTACTCACGCAGAACGCCACCGAAGGCATTAACCTCGGGGATCGTCCGTATGGATCTCTCCCACCCCTCCAGCTGCTGCGCGAGTTGTATATAAAGGTGAGCTCTCTTGGAGCTCACTTAGTGTTGTGCACTTGTTCATTTCGTTTTGTGTTTGCAAATACCACTTAGTAGTCGCACTATCTCTTGTTGGGGAAAAGCTTTGAGTGATGGTTAAAGGGAAAGATAAATTGGCAGTTGTGGAGCTGGCTACTCCAACTCAAACACAGGTATTACTGTTGGACATGGGCTTTCAAATACTTGATCTCTTGTTTAATTTTTGTGGTAAAAAGCTGGCTTGCGGTTTGGAAGCAGTCTAAATAGTTTTTTTCTCTCCTTTACTTAACTCAATGTAGTTGGTTGTTTCCGTTATAATCCGACTGTAAGTTGCCTACGACGTTTTCATATCGTTGTTTTGGTTATCTACCCATGACTAAATGAGTAGGAAAATCTCGTTGGATTGGTTGTTTTCTGCTGGCCGGAGATTTTGGGGATGGTGCTGTAATGAGAAAACAATGATCTGGAAAATTCTGAGGTTAAAATATCACCCAGGTTCTGTCTCTATTTTGTACTAGTAAAGGATATCCAGATTTTGTCGATTATTCTATGAACTTCTGTCTAGGCTTGCTTGCTTTGGAGACCAGACTGTTTTTAAAGGGCTCTTGTGCTTAGCCAAGCAACTTATGTTCTATGGTTATAACTAAGTAGTGGGATTTTGGTCTTTTGGCGTGAATACCATGCCTTACTTAAGGATACTCGTAGAACTCGGTTGATTGAATGCTTATGCCTGCATTTATATTGAGCTTTATTTAGGTTCAACTTCATGTGGTTTTGTAGCTGCTCTTCTCCATTCTGATAGGCCATGTGTGGCATTACAGCAATATAACATACATATTATGACTGGTGATTTTGGTGGAACTTGGCCTAGTGGAGCTTCTCTAGGTTTGCCTATGGTATATGAATGGTTCTCTTTTTGGGAGATGTGTTACTGTTCTGTTTGGGGTTGAGCTACATCTATATGGCTCCATGAAAGTCTGGCCATTTCACTCACACACACACACACACACACACACACACACACACACACACACACACACACACACACACACACACACACACACACACACACACACACACACACACACACACACACACACACACACACACAGGAGATCGAAGGCATGCTGTGTTTAGCCTTCCTCCTGAGAGACGCTGTGAATAGAGCTATTTGGTGTTACAAACCCCTTCATGATTTTCATTTTCGGGTTCACCCTCTTTTTGCATACTGGCGAGATGCAACAGACCACATGAGTTTACATTCTACCTCCATTGGTCTCCCATCCTTAAGCCTCCTCCAATACTCGAAGCACCTTCTGCAATCGGGTATCGAGCAGGGAAACAGTGCCTGGAAATAGCCTTCTCAACTTCTTCTGTGTCTCAGTACATACATCAAATTTCCAAGCAAGATGGTCTCCCTTGCAATAACTAGTGTGGAATATCTTCGAGCTACTACTGCATAGGGTTTGACACACAACACTTGCTTCAACAAAGAGGAAAGCAACATCATCCAGGTAGGTGCACTGCACCTACTTAGTCCGGTAGAAAGTATAGATTTTGTTTTTTACATTCATTATGACTTCTATTATGTCTTTTGATAATGGTCTTCTGGTTTCTTTTGGAAATTGTCAGAGCAATGGAAAAATAATGGCAAAATCTTAACACTAACTTGTGCTTATGTCGAGAATCGGCATTTAGGACACGATATTCATTCTTGCTTTATGATAAAGCATATAAATTTCCCAATTGACAGCAAAAAAGTACTTTAATCCATGAAGGACACTTATTCAGTACTTTGTTTGATATGGAGGTTGCTTAGTTTTTGACTGGTTCTGGTTGTTTTGGCGTACTATAGCTTTACACATAGACACATACATGATGGATTTCATAGTTTTTTCACTATCAAATATAGAATTTAGACATTTGGTTTGCAGGATTTTTTTTGGCAAGAAAAAGTACAATATGTACTCAGATGAGTGGTAAACTGGTAATGGAAACAAATGCAGGGTTATTGATTTCGGAAGAATAGAACTACAAAGGATATTATAGATTTTGAACTTGTTTTCCTTTTTGTGACGGCCGTTAACCTCCTGTGAGGGTCTCCGTAGAGATGGCTTTGTGACTGGAAATTTGAAAATCTATTTGGTTTGCAGGCTTTTTTTTGGCAAGAAAAAGTACAATATCTGTACAAATTCCTTTAGAGATGGGTAATCTAGATGATGGAATGGTACATACTGGTTTTTAAATACGATTATTTCTTATGTCCTTTTCGTTAATATAGTCATATGGAGCTACTTTTTATCCAAGGTTTGTACTTGGAGGTGAGTATCATCTCTTGGTGCTTATGACACATGATTTATTGGTAAAACTCATATCTGGTTATGGTTATTGCATTTGGATTTTATAAGGTTTTGTACTGACTTCAAGCTGAATAAAAACCTGACTAGCATCATACTGTTAATTTGGTATACACGGATAGAGACCCTGAACCTTAAAGAAAACTATGAAATTGGGGTTGATTGTCTACCATACATAATATACATTAGACTCTTTAATGGGGTAGATTTATACAGGCTTGTTGCATATTGCTGGATTACGGGTTGAAACTTTTTTCAAAGTATCATATTTAGATGAATATTGGAACTATCATGGATGGTGGCCTAATGTATCTTTTGGTTGACTGTCGGAATACAAATAAATGGCTGCTTAATTGTTTTCGAATCTTTGAGAGACATACACAATAGAGGATGTTTGTCATTACTTGTCTTGTCAGTACTAGCTTTGGACATTGACTGGATTTTTTAACAACTGATTACTACATGGTAATCTTGGACACAGATATGTATGTTCACTACCTCGATTGTCGTGCCTTAGGATTGGGGTTCCCTCTCACTTACATAACACCACTGGGCTGCAATTTGCTGAGTCGAGTCGTAGTACTATGCGGTGATGCTTGACATGTTATAACTCTCTTACATGTTCAACTCAGAATACCGTCATCTGGGTACCTGTATGCTCCTCGCACACAGGCGTACATAAAGCTTCATAAGCCCTGTACGTACATGTACATACGGTCCTTCTTGAGTTACAAATGAAATGTATCAAGAATAGGTCACTGCAAAAAGATGCATAAGGACACATAAACACGCGATTCATAGCACACATAGACATGCTTACTGTTAATACTTTGGTAGTATGCTCATAAGCTGCTAGGTATTTCTCATATGAATTATTTGATAACCAGGCTGTAACGACAAAGTTTGCGTATTTGTATTTTTTGATGCACTCTTTGATGCACTTTCTGGGTCCTATAATGCTAATACTTACAGGTTGACTGAACAGAATTTAAACATCCGTCTCACAATATGTATATAAATAACATACGGTTCAACTTAAACATTTGCCTAGTTGCAAGAAATCACTTCTGATGAAGGTAAGTATATAGTGGTGAATTCACAATTGTAAAAATACTTTTTGATGCTATCGAATAAATGCATAATGTTTAACACAAATGTTTACTTGAAATTAGTCCAAAGAATGGTAAAAGAGCCTTAATCCCCAAGTGCGGGTCTCGGATGAGATGGCAATAGACTGAAATTTTTGAGAATTGATCCATTTTACAAAGGAGATGCTGTCTAATTTTTTTGGAATTAAATGATATAAACATTAGCATAAATAAATGGCTCAAACTTAATATTAGATCTTTGTTATGATGTTAGTTTTGTTGTAATTTTTGACACCAATAACAAGGGGAGGGAGTCGTTGACACCTGTCTTCCCAAGTAATGCCAGTTCTGACAGGCTTGTGTTTCTTGGATGGTGATAGGTAAGAGATTCTTTCCTTGGGATTACAACGAAAACTGCAGCAGTACGGAAGATCGTCCAATGTAATAGGTGGATCCTTCTACATGTAGATATAGTGGAAGTTCATCCCAAAGGATGAGCACATAAGATACAACACTAAGATATTATATTGTAGTGATCAAAGATCAAATTTTTGATCTAAACGATTGTATTATCCACTAGATACAGAATGTTGTATTAGTGTATATGAATTGATAATTGAGGTTTATGACATCTTGTTTTGAAATATTGATATTTAATATATTATTTAATACAATTGTCTAAGTATGGTTCAATTTTGAGGGGATTTTTTATACTTAAACACACACACAAGGGAAGGGGGGAGAGAGAGAGAGATTTTGGGGAGAAACTTTTCAAAATTTGAATTTGATATTTTAGGAGGAGAAAGAGAATATAAAATGATTTAGAGTGTGTAGATGTAGGAAAAACAACTTAAAAATCCTTTTTTTCATATATATATATATATATATATATATATATATATATGACTTGGGAAGAAGTTTTAAACTGAAAATGGGTCCAAATGAGTGTTTTAAAAAAAAGTCATTTTTTGGCTCTTGATTTTTTCTAATGTGATTCAACATCCATCGGGTGAACTTCAACAAGTACCACTATCCTGATTCTTGATTTAAACCATACAAGCTCTTCTTTAATCTGCAAACCATTTTCTCCTTACCCTTTTCTTTATACCCCTTCGATTGAAGCATGTAAATCTCCTCCTCCAAGTCATCATGAGAGAATACCATGTTTACATCCATTTTCTCAAGCCTTAAGTCATGAGTAATCACAAAGCTTAACACAAGCCTAATTGAATTCATTTTGACAACATAACAAAATATTTCATTGAAATCAATAACTTTCTTTTGAGAAACCCCTTTTCCACAAGCGTGGACTTGTCCCTTTAGGCAAGTCAACCAACTCCCATGCTTGGTTGCGATGTAATTGAATCCATCTTTAGTTGCATGCTCTTCATCCATTCTTCTTTGGATTCGTGTTGCATAGCTTCTTTGTATGATTTTGGCTCTCCAGAATCTGAGACCAAGAGATGGTTGAAGGAAGGAACGAACCTTTCTATAGTTCTACTTGTTCTTGTAGACCTTTGGGGCATAGGTTGATGCTCCTCATCTGGTTGACGTTTTTGCACATTGTCAGCACCTGCACTCCTTGAGTCTTCACCGTCCTCAAGCTCCATGTATTCATCACCTATATCTTTTGTTTATTTTCTTTCCAAGTAATCTTTGTACATATTTTGTTCGTTGAAAATTACATCCTTACTTTTAAATATTTTACCATCTTCAGGCTTCCATAGGTGATACCCAAAGTCAGCTTCTCCATAGCCAATGAAGAAACACTTTTTGGACTTTGCATCTAGCTTTGACCTTAGGCTTCTATCTATGTGTATAAAAGCCTCGCATCCAAACACTTTGAAAAATGCATACTTCACTTGTTTACCTATCCATGCCTCTTCTTGAACTCCCCCATCTAGTGCCATTGAGGATGATTGATTGATCAAGTACACAGATATACTTACTACTTCTACCCAAAGCTCAAGCGGCATGCCTACATGTAGCCGTATGCTTTGTGATCGCTCCATTATTGTCGTATTCATCCTTTTCAAATTGCCATTTTGTTGAGGTGTCCTTGGGGTTGTCCTTTGCCTTTGAATATTGATCAAGTACACATACGTACTTACTACTTCTACCCAAAGCTCAAGCGGCATGCCTACATCCCGGGGGATTCACCATGGAAAACTTACCGCACCATGTAAGTGTAGGGGAGGGGGGTATCATAAGCGTATAAGCTAGGGACAGGCCCCCAATTATTAATCTTTCAAGGTTAAAAATAAGGGAGGGGGGTATCATATTTGGGGGGGGGGGGGGGGGGGGGGGAGACTTATCTGAGTTGATTACTTGTAACGATTGGTCACCGGTGTGCACTAGAACTTGGATTAATTTTGGAGAAGTATTTTATCAACTCACACATCAAATTTTGCATCAAGACGGTCATAGATAAGGGCCGATATGGAGCAGGTGAATGGTTGATTTATACCAGCTTTGGATGGGTCAGAATTGGAAGAGTAGCCAGAGTGCAAGCTGATCGGACACATAGTTTGAAAATCAAACTAAGACACATTGAGGGTACATCTACTTATCAATAGAAGTGGTTCCTTAGTACATTGCCAGTCACTATGCTACACACTCTTTGACTAGTTTTACTTAGTTAGATCATGTGAGACCTAAATTTTATATGTAAGATAGGGGTATGATAGTTTTCATTTAATTGTCGTATAAGCATAAAAAGGGTGGTTATGTTTCCTAATATGAGTTGTATATAGGGGTTTTATCAAAGTTGCCCGCTCGTAGGGTGGCATCCCGTTTTGTATATAGAGTGAATCCCCCGGGGCCTACATGTAGCCGTATGCTTCATGCTCGCTCCATGATTGTCCTGTTCATCCTTTTGAAATTGCCATTTTGTTGAGGTGTCCTTGGGGTTTTCCTTTGCCTTTAAATGCCATTGCTAGCACAAAATCTTTCAAAAGATTGGCTGCAATATTTGCCTCCATTGTGGGATGCGAGGCATTTAAACTTGGTACCTACTTCATTCTCCACAAGGGCTTTCCACCTTTAAAATATGAAAAACACAGCGGATTTATTCTTCATTACATAAACCCATGTTTTCCTAGTTGCATCGTCTATGAATGCTACATAGTACAACGACCCATCAAGGGATGGTGTACTTGTAGGACCCCAAACATGAGAATGAACCATTTCAAGTTTTTTATTTTTTCTTTCATTTCCTAATTTCAAAAAATTTACCCTATTTTGTTTACCGTAAATATAATTTTCACAAAACTCTAATTCCATTTCTTTCAAAATTGGTAAAATCTTCTTCAATTAAAGGATTTGCATTCCTTTGGCACTCATATGCCCAAGCTGGTAGTGCCATACCGTACTATTGACTTTTGTAGTTGTTGTATATGTTAAAGATTGTGTGCTGACAATACACAAGTAAAGTGTACCAAATTTTTCTCCTTTGGCAACCACCAAAGATCCTTTTGAAATCTTCCATCGTTTGTTTTCGAATGCAATGTAGTGACTTTAATTGTCCAATTATCCAGCAGAGATCAATTTTTTGCAAAGAGAGGGAACATGCCTAACATCTTTAAGCTTCCATTCCTTTCCATTTGCAGTTTTGACACAAACTGTACCTTTGACAATAATTTCACAAGCTTCATCATCTCCCAAGTCTACATACCCAAAATTACCTTTGGTGTAATCTTGCCAAAATGTTGCTTGTGTGGTGTAGCATGGAATGAAGCCCCAGAGTCTACTATCCAAGAATTGGACACATTGTCTAGTGAAATAATTAGAGCGTCTTGCTCCACTTTACCTGCCACATTGGCCTCTGATGTTGGCTCGTTGTCTTGAGATTCCGACTCCTTTCTCTTCTTGGACCAATAATCCTTCTTGACATGGCCCTTCTTGCCGCAGTTCCAACATTTGAGAACTGACTTTGTGTGTGAGTTTCTCTACCTTGAGCGATCACGAACCTTTTAATTTTTGAACCTCTCCTTTAGTATTCCTCTAGTTTTTGCTGATAGTGCAACACTTGATGATTCACCTGTGCTTCTCCTTTGCATTTCCTTGCTTAGGTGGACACCTAGAACATCATCAAACTTAAGAGTCTTTGTGTCAGAGACATATTGACAACCATCACAAGGCTGTCTCAACTATCCGGTAAAGACAATAGTATAAGGAGAGATTGCGCTTCATCGTCAAAATTAAGCTTCATCAATCATAGTTGACTTATGTTTATGCTAAAGTCATTAGGTGTTTTTCCACCAAACCACTTTATGCCATTTGTGAATTGAACAAACACTTCATGAGAAATACCTTATTGGAATGCCGATGGTTCCTCGTAGAGGTCATCAAGTGACTTCGTCAAGTCCTCCGTGTTCTTCATCTCTAAAATTTTGAAGGCCACTGTTGATGCCAAGCTTAGCCGGATTATTCCTAATGCCTTTCGATCAAGGACAATCCACGCTTCATCTGCCATCATTGCGGGCATGATTGCAAGACCACCTAGTGGCAAATAAAGATCCTTTTGGTAGCAATAGTCTTTAATCTGCATCTTCCAGTATTGGTAGTTTTTGTTGTTGAACTTCTCGATCTTGAGCTTACCTTTCTCCACCGTTACTTCCACTCAATTCAAGGAATTCTTTCCTTAAGATATTTTAGCTACGAGAAAACCTTGCTCTGATACTAGTTATTAGGAAATAGAGAAGTTGAGATTAGAGTGTTTTACTTAAATGGAGAGAGATAATTTTCACACATGTGTGTGTGTGTGTGTGTGTGTGTGTGTGTGTGTGTGTGTGTGTGAGAGAGAGAGAGAGAGAGAGAGAGAGAGAGAGATGTGGTTCACCCAATGTGGGTCATGTCCACGGAAATTACAGAGGGATTAGCAACCCTTTATGGAACTCCTGCCTTGCTTCAATCTCACCATCACTTCACACTTCACCAAAGCACACACCTTCATAATGCACCACCACAATGTGTTTTGTGTGTAGAAGAGGCCTCCTTTTTACAGGACAAAAGGGTTGCCCTCTCTCATGAGAGACAACTGTATATAGCCCCTTGTGTAGGCAAGTACGGCCATAATATTTTGACGAACCTAGTCTCGAGCAAAGCTCTCGATTGGGCGTGAATTTTTGGTTTTCCGGTAAGTGATTTTTTCTTACGCACGATGGCTTCTCCTCATAACAGGGGCCTTACAAATGTTCATTTTAAAGACTAAAAATTACAAGGGGTAAATCATGCTCCATACTTAACACATCAGTGTTACCAACGAGACATCTTTACCTTTCTTAAAATTTCGCACTAGGATCTTGCAATTGTTATTGGATAAAGTTTATTGAGTATTCTTTTTGGGTAAGTTACTGAGGTCAAGCGATGACTTGGAGAAATAGGGGAGCAATGGTGAACTGAGAGATTGGGTCCTTTGTTTGCAGGGTGTGTTTGGGGGTACCTGCAAGAGGACTTCCTATGTTCGTGGGTTGGGGTAAGCGCAATAGACTGTGCCTGCGGCCTCTTGGTCCTTGCTTCCCCACTGAACGAGCGTTGGTGCTTTGGACAAGAAAGTCAAGCTTGCGATCTCAAGGGCTTGGGATGGCAGCACTCCTACTCAGTCCGATAACTAGGTACACTACGGGTTGCGGTCCTTTGGGCTTGTGAGCAAAAGATCTCGTCGATGCACTAACCGCAGTCCCTGCTACCCGCTTGAAGCTCGCTTGATTTAGCAGGACCACAGTTCATGGTCCATGTTACCTCCGTGAAGCTTCATTCCAAAGGTTAGCATCAATTATTGTGGTACTTGTAGCTTGCTTGAAGTTAAAGAGGAAAAAAAAACAATAGTGTTTGAAACTTCATTTCCAAGGTTTAAGAACGTTCGCAGTCCCTGTTCTTCACCTTAAACAAAAAAAAACGAAGAGAAGGAACGCAAGAAAAAAAGAGAAAGAGAAAAAATTTAAGTAAAAAAAGAAGACGAAGAGAGAGAAAAGAAAAAAGGGGGGTTTCTAGTAGCTCGGGTTGTACCGCTTGCAAATGATGCACACAAGGCTTCCTATGCAGAAGAAGTGATGGGGAACCAAGGTGAGGTCTCATCTGACGAAAAAACTAGAGGCCTGGATACAGTGGAGGGGGGACAAGGTGATAGAGGCAATAACTTGGAAGCTATGGGGGTGGCTAGAATAGTGTATCGGGGCTAAGTAAAGAGGAATTAAAAGAGCAAAAGACTCGGATTGAAAAAAAACTGGACGAGGTGTTTAGTGCACAGTCTCTGAACAAAAGGTCACTGGAAGAAGTTGAGGCACCCACCAGATCTTAGGATGCCACCAAGGGGGATAAGGCTTATCAGGCCTTGAGAAAATATCTCCCACAAAGTGTGGAAGAGGAGGACGCTCTCACCATCATTGTTCCTCCTGATCTGATCAAGAAACTGCTTGTCGGACTTGCTAAATCCACGTTGATCTTTGGCTTCAGGGGAAGGGTGCCTGCTAGAGCTGAACTCATTAATTGGATCCATAGCCACTATGTTTTGAACCAAGGAGGTTCTATTTGTAATTCACAATACTTGGCTAAAAACTTTTTCTCTGTACAAATCAATGATGAGGCGACCATGGGGAAGGTCTTAGCCAAAAGTCTGTGTTGTCTCAACTGATCACCGGTATGCGTGCTTCCTTGGGATCCATCCTTTGAGTCCCCTAGTGCATTTCAAGACATGTGTCCATTATGGGTGGAGTTTGTTAACCTCTTGATGTGGCTAAGAAGTAATCTAAAAGACCTAGCGATAGCCTTAGGTACCGTCTTTATACCATCTAATAGGGTTGTGGGCAATGTGCCCAATAAAGTATGTATATGGTGGAACCTTAGGAAGGCCCAACCCAAGAATCTTGTTGTGAATATTGGGGCTGGTCTTAAGGTCATTCCACTGAACTTTGGTACCTTCTTTGGGACATGTTTCAAGTGCAACAATTTTGGACAATTTCCTAGGTCATGTACAACTGCTGCAACATCAACCCCTAGCCCCATTTTGAGTGATAAATTCGGACAAATGTACATTGAAGAGAAGTATCCACCAGAAAATTTAATAAAGACACATGAAGATAGACAACCCAACTCCGACCAAGCAACCAAAGGGAATTTAGAGAATCCCTCAAAAGCCCAATCTAGCAATAGTAAGGCCACTCCCAATTATTGTTTCACGTCCACTGCCTAGGGGAAATCGTCATCCCCACAGGTTCAAAATATTGTTCCATCTCCCATGTTTAGGAAGAAAGAAGAAGGATGGCACCATGTATCCAGAAATTCTTGTAAGCAGTTCAAATCCCAGGTGTGGGTAGTGGGACAGTTGAAAGAAGCCCCACTAGATACTCCCAAACCCCCTTCCTATATGATAATATCTTTGAGGTTCTCTGGGATGAGAACCCAGAAAATCTCAAGGTCACTGATGAGGGGTTTGGGATTGAGACAATGGAAGAGAATAGTAGGAAAGAGGGCACTGAAGAAGAGCTCACTCTTTTGGGAGGAAGTCAAAAGAGGCAAGGGGATCAGCTTCTAGGCCATCCAAGAGCATAACCTAGATGCCACAAGAAAAAGAAAGCAAAGTATTGGTAAGAAATTTGTCTTCTATGGAGAGGGAGCTAATGTCTTCAATGACATCCTCTCTATTGTGGATAGGGATCTCAAACCAAAGGTGGTCCTCAATCATCTCTCTGGTAGAGCTTTAGGAATACAGATTAAATGGGCTGATCATGTTGTCACTATCATCAATGTGTATGTGTCATGTACAACAAAGGAAAGGACCAAACTATGGGAGCACTTGAAAGATATCGAGGTTGAAGGAGAATGGATCTTGGTAGGTGATTTTAATATGGTGGAGAAAAGAAGGGATAGAACTAGCACATCAAATATGTTAGCTGGCTTTGAGAGATCCAAGTGGCTTAACCTTTGTGATAAGTGGGCATTGGTGGAAATGTGGGAGTTAGGACCTTGGAGTAGCATGCCAGGGTTTACATACACTAGCCTGCACAGTATGGCCTCTTGATTGGATCGTTGCTACTGCTCTCATCAAGCTGATTGGCTACTGTCGTGGCTAGAAATGAAGGTGAGTACTACATAGTGCCTGTTAGATCACCTTCTATTAAGCATAAAATTGAGAAGAAGCAAAACATTTCCCTCAAGGGTCTAAAAAGATGCTCTCTACAGGGGGGCCCACCTTTTCAAAGACCCTCTCTTCAGAAGGTTGGCCTAGAAGAAAGAAAAAGCAAGAGGAACGACACTATTAGCTCACGGACGAAGTTGAGATCTTAACCACCAAAAAACAAGAAGGCCTCGCTTCAGAGGTGGAGCACCGAAGATGGCTAGAAGCAAAAGCAGAATTAACAGGTCTCCAACTAGAGGAGGTGAGGAAGGCCAAAATCCTTTCCAGAGAAACCTTCCTCCTATTGAAAGAGGCTAATTGTACACACTTCTTTAGGGCCCTAAAAGTTAAAGGAAGTCGTGTCCTTGTCCACTCACTCACTAATGCGAATGGAAATGATGTTGATAATCCTGATGAAATGGCTGTGTTAATGCTCAACCACCTAAATCAGATTATAGGCCAGCTCGAGGCCCACTCCCCTGCCATACATGTCGCTAGATCAACTCTCCTTTGGAGCACAAAAGAATGGTATCACACTCTGAAGCCAACCTCCTGGAGAAGGCGTTCACCGAGGATGAATGCTCCCTTGCACTGCACACTCTAGGCAAAAGAGAGGTCCCCTTAAAAGTTTCTAAATAAAGATCTGGTGGGAACAACCAGATGAATTTCCTTGAACGAGGGTATGCAACAGATTGCATGCTGCTTGTTGTTTGATGATGTCTGATAGACTACTGTCTTCCTGATTTTGTAGTAGTTAAGTACTACCTCGGGAAGGGATTTTCATGAAATGGTTCGGTGGGTGGGCGGATCCGGAGGGTCAGATGGCCGGATTTTGATTAATTTTTTTTATGTTAAACGCTAGGACTATGTGGGATAAAAGTGGGTAATCGGGGATGAGTGAGACCAGGTAGGATTGTAATATCCCTCTTCTTAGGGGAAAGTGATAACTGCCGTGCCTGTTTGTCAGGAAAAAGGGGTTATCGCCATGAACCAAGGGAGAACAAGAAAGCAAGAGAGGATCCTCAAGTTAAAGATAAAGAGAATCAAAACTAAAGGACCACGATTTTGGGTGCAGAAAGCTGTCAAAGACAGATTGATTATGAGAAGCAGATAGAATCATTGAATGAAGGGATGTACCCCCTTGGGTTGGCATTCGAGATAGGTTGGAGTCCTGTCTGAGTGTCAGTCCCAAGTGGGAGGGATACCTGCAGATAGATCTACGTCATTCCCTGGAATAGTCTAGAGAACTAAGGAAGGTGAGTAGGGTCGAGTTTGGGTATGGCCCTCACAAGTGGACCCCCTTGGGTTGGCATTCGAGATAGGTTGGAGTCCTGTCTGAGTGTCGGTCCCAAGTGGGAGGGATACCTGCAGATAGATCTACGTCATTCCCTGGAACGGTCTGGAGGACTGAGGGAGGTGAGTAGGGTCGAGTCTGGGTATGGCCCTCACATTCGACAAGGCTTCTACCATCGGGTAATATGACCTCGAACGGGAATAGCTCTGAAGAGTCAGGGAGTGCAGTGAATGGAGTATTCACGTGCACATTCTCTAAGGGCATAGGGTCTACGTTGGTCATGAATGGAGAATTTACTTCCCCACCCCCCTCATTTACATCATTAGCTCCATGTTCGGAGCGAGTGGCTCTACTAAAGGTTTCCTTCAAGTGGCTAAGCACGCTCGGCCCGAGCCGTGGGCCCATGGCATGCATGTTTTGTCTTGAGCTATCAGGATTAGGCATTGGGAAACCCTCTATGATGTCGTAGTCAGAGGAAGAGTCACTAGCCGCTATGTTGGGGTCTTGGTTTGTACTACCTTGGGTCCCCACCGAGGGCCGGGAACCTAAGGTAGGTGGATATTGAGAACTCACATAAGTCAAAATTCTCTCTAGTTGCTCCGTCTCTAGCACACGACCAGAGCGCAGATGCATGTGCCTTTGGCAACCTACAAGCGTCGGCGAATAACCTCAAAGGTTAACCGCTTACTTGTTTAGGCATCCGTTTTCACTGGTTTTTTTTAATTTTAATGATCGGTTTTTTTTAAAAAAAAGTGTGTGATAGCTCAAAATGAGCATATCACTCAGAGCGCCGTGGTGTGCTTTACAGGCTCTGTTGGTCCTCAAAAAAGTCGATTTTTAGCTACGTGTGAAGCTAAAATACGTAATTTTAAAGGGCAATTGAGGCCTGAGCTTGAGCGTGAGGTTGGGCTTGGGTCGGGAGATATTCCCGATCCCGGTCCTACCTTTTTTTTTTTTTTTGGGATAAGGTCGCCGCGGCCTGCGCGCGAGCACACACACACTCTACCTACCTACTTACAACTAATACACCTACTGTTACACACTAACACACTTCATTAGCTCTAACAGATCTACTTCCTACTTACTGTACTTTACATTACAGAGAACTAACAACCTTAATACTAACACCTTATCACAGAGAAAACACAGCACCTTTCAAAACTTCATTAACAAAGAAATACACAGTAGCAAAAAAAAATCCTTCTTCTCAACACACACACCTTCCTTCCCTACCTTTCCTACAATTGAAATTGCACCACAAAGAAGCACGGAGTGCCACTCAAGCTTAGTGTATGGCATTCCCCAGTAACGGCACAAAAAATGTGCACGTCTGTCGTACGTGTCAATGCAAGGAACTTGCCGATACACTGTGTGCAAGCCACAAATGGCTCCAAGCACGCAACTAGCCTAAACTAGTGAGCTCAAAGATGGTGATGATGTGTACTCACCGCTCTACGCTTGCCGTCGTGGAGGATTCCTCGCCGCGAAGAAGGAGCCGCCGCTGCGCCACGCTCAACCGCTTCGCCGTCGCCGTGCCGTCGTCACAATGCTTGATCGGGCTCTCTCTCTCTCTCTCTCTCTCTCACACATACACACACACACACACACACACACACACACACACACACACACACACACACACACAAGGAGATGAAGAAGAAGAAGATGGAGATGGAGCAAGGGAACTCTTCAATTGCACAAATGAAGAATGAGTGAATTTTAGGTTTAGCTGACTCTTATATGAGCTCGCCCCATTCACACTTGGGCGCCCATGCTTAGCCAACTAATCCCTTGAATGTTCCAGTTAGAGTGCGCCTCTCATCGGCGATCACTACCAAATAAATAATACGCTGTCCGTCTTAGGTGATAGGAATGTGCGTGAGGGTGAACAAAGCCTCAATGTCCTCCATGACATTTCATACGCCCTTTGAGACAAGAACATGCGGCATCATGTAAGTCCAAATTGGGTAGTTATCCCCATCTAATTTGTTCTTAGCAATAGCAAACATCTTGAAAAAATCTTTGTTGTTGTTAGCCATGATGAGTGATTGCACCTGATGTGAAAACTACATTCAAAGATGAAGTAGGACGAACACTTGTCATGTAGCACAACCCAAAGAGGACTATAAGGGACTTGTTCTGCAAAAAAATGCACTGACAAAAATTCTACACAGAAGGACACAATTTCCTATGCAATATTGTCCATAGTGGAAATGGGAGCCGAATTGAGCCTATAACAAAACTTTTAGCACACCAAGATCTATGAGCTTGTTCGATTGTTACTCAACCTATCAAATCTCACCAAAGCTCACTTAATTTGGAGAAAGTGAGCGAGGGGTGCTAGCAACATTGGCAACTATGCCTAGGAGGATGCAACCTACTCTAATACCAATTGTTGGAATTAGGGTTGTAGGGATGCACACACAACATGAAGAAGATAAAGAATCTCAAGGCACATAATAGAGAGTGTAGTGCTTAGTGAACAAATAGAAAGATAAGTTATCCCTAGAGTGATGGGGATATGTACAATGCATGAGAAACAAAACCTCCTAGTGAGGGAAAAAATGCCCTGATGGTCCTAACTATGTTCACACATCGTTGTTCCTTAGGTATCGAAAAAATGTTGTTATTGCTATGAAAGCCTCTAAGGCAAGGGGACACACTTTATTTTATGATTTTTGGCCAAGGAGTATGAGTGAACAAAATTGGACTCTTGAACCTACAAATGAAGAGAATCTAGATGTAGGACTTGATGAAAATGAAGGGCACTATTGTGGACCTATGCACAATAAGCTTGTAGAGGTGTTCAACCCAAGTCTTGATGTGGCAAAGGGAAACTTTGGTCTTGTGCAACCTTCATGTGATACAAACTATCCAATATGGTTGGGAGTACAATAATTGATGTTGATAAAGACACGACTCAAAAAACTATTTGAAAGTTAAAATACATTACTGGGCACCAATTACAAAGAAGAAGAATGCAAGTGATGTGGAATCTTATAGAGAATACCAAAACAAGGATTGATAAAAAAACAAAAATGATCCACAATGTTGGGAAGACACTAGCTGCATCATCAGGTAATGGAAGCTCAAAGGTGGAAGACAACCTAAAAAAGAATTAAGATCCCAAAGTCAGGAATGGTGAAGACCAATGAGGACCGACTCAAAAAACTATTTGAAAGTTAAAATACATTACTGGGCACCAATTACAAAGAATAAGAATGCAAGTGATGTGGAATCTTATAGAGAATACCAAAACAATTATTGATAAAAAAACAAAAATGATCCACAATGTTGGGAAGACACTAGTTGCATCGTCAGGGCATGGAAGCTCAAAGGTGGAAGACAACCTAAAAAAAAATTAAGATCCCAAAGTCAGGAATGGTGAAGACCAATGAGGACCTTGAATTGGATCCTGTTGAGGCTACAAAAAATGTAAGCACATATGAGGACGATTGATTGATTAGTTATGCTTTGGATTGCTTAGATGCAATGTAATGACAATTCTCAACAAAGAGTCTTGCACATTGGAATCTCAAAGAAATGTTATTCGATGTGCTTAAAAAGGTTTGAAATAGTTGGAGTCTTCAAACTTGACCAACGATGGGCTTAAAATTTTTGGTGGGCTCGTACAAACTTTGAGAGTGCTAAGACTGGGCACTTTTTTTCTTTTGTTTTCTTGATTGATGCTATTTTTAGGAGAGTTTACTCTTGTGATGCCATGATTCACGATGGATCTTAATGTTCAATATTATAATGTTGTGAATTGAAATCTATTGAAGGTTTTCTTGTTTCTTATAGTTTTTTTCCCTTTTGATGGACCTATGAATGAAATAGACACTTGCTGAAGTGATAAAATCTCACATTGTCAAGGTGTATATGTGTGTCATGATCAAAGTTGCACGCACGTGCACGTGCACGTGCATGTGTATGTGTGTGCGTGCGCTAATGCGTGCATGCAAATGCTATTCTACAATTTATTAAGAAAAATGCAGCCTCTCAAGATGTGTGCCTTAAAGTATTGTCCCAAATTTCAACAAGGTCATAGCCTTGAGATCAAAGTGCAATATTGAAAATCAAGACTTATTTTATTCTAAAAAGAAAAATCATTCGATCCATGTATGTGGATTGGAGAGATGCTTTGAAAAGGAAAGATATTCTATCACTTGGGAGCCCGCGGGGGTTGGGGGGGGGGTTTGACATAATGCACAAGCAAAGGTTTCAATGGGTTTTAGATAAGATAAGGAACAAGATACAAAGGTGAGAGTATGTGATTAATTTGTTTATGCTTCCATGCACAACCTTCACTGGTCTACTCCTCAAGTTAGCAAAATGCAACTAGAAAGAATTCTTAAAATTGGTGACAATATTTTTATGGAAAAACAACACCAAAGACTTGATGCCCTGACAGTGGGCCAAATGGGAGTCCATCTCGCTAGACCAGTGGAGCAAGGTGTTATTATGATCCTCAATCCAACTATCCATGTAAAGGCCCAATGTGCTAACTTTGTGACATCAATCACAAAGGAAGACTAGGCATCGGCTGCTATGGCAAAAGATATGATTAACAAGGCAAAACTTTTCTCTAAAGGTGGCGAGTGGAAAGAGCTAGAGGTGCACGGTACACTGCTAGCCCCTCGATGAGTCAACATGAGACTAGGTGGCACAACCATTGAGCTGATATGAAAGTGTACTAGAGTTATGGAGACTTTGGAGTGGGGAGAGCTAACAAGGTATTTTCAAAACTCCATAATGCACTGGTCCCCTTGGCTCTCTAAAGTAGGAAGAATCTTCAATTGAGCCCATTTTGGAGAGAAATTTCTAGAGAGGTGAATAATAAAGGACTTAGACAACTGGCCCATTTTTGGGATAACAAAATTGGCCTGCTAGAAAGGAATAGACCAATTGGCAACCCAAATTCACCTTAATGGCACCAAACTATTGTTGATTAATAGAGTTATGAAAGGTTTGACAACTACTTTTTACAGTCCAAGTTTGAGTGGAAAGCCTAGCAGTGGCCCAAGAGAAGGCATTTCTCTAAACCTCAAACCAAGGATATTTACCACACTATGATGATCATGACTAATTGGTTCTCCCCCATTTACAAGTAGTGGGGAAAGGAATGACTGGAATCTAGATGGGTGGTGTTAGCAAATAACATTAGGATTCCACAATGTTCGCTTTTGATGAATATATTTTTGTGGAAAGTACTATTGGGGATTTGCCAACAAGCATAAAGATTCTTACCAGAGGTCTCAAATAGATGCTTGGGGTGGAAAATGTCAAGTGAGGACCTCTCACACTTATTCAAGGAGAGCCCGAAAATCTGTGGCCTAGCAAGAAAGATTTGTGAATGGATTCAAAATACCTGGAAGATAGGGTTCTTCAAGAGCAATACATTTTTGGGAGAGAAGGCGACAAAAAACTAAGTGATTCTAATTTGTACACAAAATTTGAGATTCTATCACTTCAAGCAAGTCTAGAAGGCCAAGAACCGTCCGATTTTTGAAAATGTCTATCAACAATTAGCTTCATAGAGGTTATCCAAGAAAGTAGAGAAGTGATCATTGCCATTGGTAAAAGGAAGAACTTGAACGAGTGGAATATGGCAGTTAGCGTCGTTATGATCGCAAATTGCTAACAAAGGTATGGGGTCATGCGTGATGCATCTCTATTTGGGGCCATGTGGCTACTTGATGTATCACATGTTCCCTCAAGGAACACAATGAAATTCTTGAAATAGAATTTTGATTACTAGATTAAGAGAAAAATCAATTAGAAGGTACCGTTGAGTAGCCTCTCACAGTTGTACGTACACAAATCTATTCACAACCTTGGAAAGGGGCTTTTCATATGGCTAGTGGCCAACTTACAAGGCTTATTGAGTTCAAGATAAAAGAATACATCTCTCAATGTACAAAATGCGGCTCAAAAATCATAATATATATTATACAAGACTTTTTGGGAAAAATGATATGAGTTACATTAAAATTGTGGGCTCATAGAAGATGCGGTGGGCTAGGAGGGTGTACGTCAATTGCGTTTGCTAAACACTCCCCCCTTCCTAGCCTTTGTACCTCCTCATACAAGCTTTGTCAATTGTGCTTCAATAGTTGCACTACCGCTTTTCCAATTTCTTTTTGTGATTTGAGTAAACTTGGCAGCTCAAGCTACTATGTTGGATTGTACTATGAGATCCTTGAAAGGGTTGTTCAAAATGGCACTCAGATATACTATGTGCCTTGCCTGCAGATCTTTGGTAAGGGGATTGAAGATGGTGGAGTCCATCTAGAAGAACCCTATCATAAATTCCTCCTCGAATGTTTACATGTAGTGCAAGGGGAGGAACATGATTCTAGCATACATGCCCATGATAATTTTTTTGAAGGGGACTTTAGTTTCTAGGTTCCATGCAGCTCCCTCAGTACCTTCAAGGAACACTACGAAGGATACTCAGTTGTATCAATATCTTCAAAATCTTGTATACATGTGATTATCATCTCTGCTATCTTTGTCAGCATATGCCATGTGAGGTCAAACATATCCCTCATTTGAGAAATCACTTCCTTCATGGTATGTACCATGTATGACTCCATCAACTTGTAATTATTGAGTGGCTTTGAGAGTAGAAGGTAATTTAGAATTGAGGCCCCCCTACTCCTCCATGTGTAATAGCTCTCCCAGGATCACCATTGAGGGATTGGATAATAGGTTGGGTCAATCCTAAGATGTTGCGGTGCATTTTTGTACATGGTTTCATCTTGTGGGGTTTCTTGAACCACTTCTTTCTCCACAAGGACTAAATTTCCAAGATCAAAAGCACTTGATCTGTAGTAATTGGCACATCTTCATAATCACCCTTTGCATTCGGTTCTAATGTTGGTAAAAACTTCTTTTTCCACAATATCTCTTCTTGTTTCATCGGTGGAAGTGGGGTCATCTTGTGGCCAAAGTTCTTCATCACATCATCTGGCTTGATCATTACAAGGTGCTGATTCCAAAACTTTGAGTTCATATAGCATATATTCTTTGTCTGATCCAATTGGCATGTCTTCAATCCACTTCTTTAGCTTGTTACGGGCATCTATTTACTTTGTTTCCTCTTCAAAATCATGCAGACCTCCCTTAGATGACATGCTTGGTAAATTTGCAAGGGGTAGATCTGTGATTTCAAATTCAACCATTTAAGGTATTGTTTGAGCAGGTAAAATGGCTTTTAAATGTAGGGCACTGATTGCCAAATCTTTAGCTTGTAATTAGTTGGTGTGTCGTTTTGCCTGGTTGGTCAATTCTAGCTTGGCTTTGGCTAACTTCTCTTGGAGCTCCTTGATTTACTACTCCCTTTGAGTGTTGGTATCCTAGATCCAGCCATCATCGTTTGTATTTGTAGCTTTTCATGGGCCAACTCTACCTTTAGTGCCTTGAGTTCTTTTGCAATGGCCGTTGAAACTTGAGAAGTGGAAGCAAGGGTGGGCACTTCTTGGATCTCTAGGAGAGTCAATAGTGTGTGTTTTACCACATCATATGATTCAGACAGCTTTGTGTATTGCTTTTGTTTTCCCGTCAAGGTCTCCTG
The DNA here is from genome assembly GCF_014529385.1 of Adiantum capillus-veneris. Lineage (NCBI taxonomy): Eukaryota > Viridiplantae > Streptophyta > Polypodiopsida > Polypodiales > Pteridaceae > Adiantum > Adiantum capillus-veneris. Next base: position 140,514,725 of record NC_140931.1, on the reverse strand, counting down.
TGAAGCCTGATGCTCTACTTGTAGCTCAGTGTTTACCTTATTTTGCTTTTCTAGCTCTTCAAAGATGCTAGCCACATCTTGTTTTCCTCATTCGAATGCATCTTGTAGTTGCTCTTTATCTTCTTGTAGGCACTGGACTTGTTGGTAGAGTCTTTCAATCTCTCTGATGGCCGCATCAGGCTCCTCTTTGGCGTCTCTCGCATCTAGATTCTACAAATCAAAAACCACCCTTTGGCATTTGAATTATAGTCTAATCATTTCTAAATGGTCTTCTAGATCAAACTCCTTGATGAGTTTTTCTATGGTCTCAGCTTCAACTCTTGAGAGAGGTGGTACCTCCCGACACACTTGTGTTATCGAATGCTGTGAGCTCTTAGACATCTGGTCAAATTTTTCCTAATCCTTCTTGGGCTGGCCTTCAAGTTGCTTTTGAGCTTCTATTGGCTTGCTTTGATCTGGTTTGGCTATATCAGAATATCTAGGATTGGCTTGAGCTTCATCCTTCATGACTTCAAATTCCCCGTACACCACCAAACCGGCCACCTTACCGAGTGAGTCAAGCCCAAAATGAAGAAATAATGAACCAGGTAAAAGAACTCCTTGAGAAGGGTCTTATTTAGCCTAGCACTTCACCATTCTATTCGCCTATGTTGCTGGTTTTGAAGAAAGATGGATATTGGAGAATGTGCATTGATTATAGAGCTCTCAACAAAATCACCATCAAGAACAGATTCCCTATCCAAGGATCGATGATATACTAGACAACATTCAGGATTCTACTTTATGAGAATTGATATGAAGAGTGGTTATCATCAAATCCAAATTTCTCTTGAAGACGTCTACAAGGTAGCTTTCAGGACGACTTTTGGTTTGTATGAGTATTTGGTGATGCCCTTTGGTCTCACAAATGCTCTAGCTACATTCAACCACATGATGGATAGGAATTTTAGAGAGTACCAATCATTTGTGGGCACTTTCTTTGACAACATCATCGTCTTCTCCAAGAGTGAGGCAGAGCATAGACACCATATGTTACAGATTTTCCAGGCACTACGATAACATAGACTGGTAATAAATGCAAAAATGAGCAAATTTTTCTTGCCCAAGATACACTTTTTGGGACACATCATCTCAGCAGAAGGTGTAAAGATGGATCCAGCCAAAGTTGAGACCACTTGTGATTGGCTCGATCTGAAGAACGTTCATGATGTTCGAAGCTTTTTGGGCTTGTGCTCATATTATCGGCGGTTCATTAAAAAATTTGCAAAGATTGCTTCTCCTCTGCATGTGTTTACTCAAAAAGGGGGTTCCTTTTACTTGGGGACAGTCAAAAATTGCAACCTTTCAGACTCTCAATGAAAAGTTGACAACGCAAGTTTTGTGTCACAAATTGATGATATGGCATGACCACCATGGTAGGACCAGATGACAAACAATACGGATGCTGATGTGGACAAGCTGTACAAAAATCCTATGATCTGCCCTGACTGCTGATGTGGTTGTCGTACGGATTTCCGTTTTATGCGTTGACAACTGATGATGTGGCAGACTATATATATATATTTGCAAATTGTGTTGGCTGCTTTTTGGCAATTTTTGGGACCAGATGCTTTTGGGAAAAATTGATTTTGAATCTATTTGCTTTTGAATCTATTTTCTTTTGGGGAATCCCTTGTAAGAATAAATAGACCCTGGGGATTTCACTCTGCAGAGCATCTGGATGCAGAGTCTGAGAGCAGAGGTCCCCTCGGGAGTCGTACTTTACTGAAGCATAAATATAAACATTATATCGAGAGGGGTGCCAGATTTGGGGCCAATACCTCTTGACACGGAACTATGTTGGGCCGTGTCGACTCAAAGTTTAAAGTTGTAAAGTTTACGTCTTGCTTTGGTGGTGTCTAGCTTACATGATGTTGAGGAACCTCTGTCTTTTGATGAAGCACAAAATTCAAAAAATTGGATGGTTGCCATGCAATCAGAATATGATGCACTTATAGAAAATGACACATGGACTTTATGTGATTTGCCTCTTGGCAAAAAGGCCATTGGTACAAAGTGGGTTTACAAGTTGAAACGTAGGCCGGATGGTGAGATCGATCGCCATAAGGCTCGACTTGTTGCAAAGGGTTATGCACATAAAAAAGGCATAGATTATGAAGAGACTTTTGCTCCCACTTGTCATATGGCTACTGTGCATTTTCTACGTGCATTGGCAGCTCATTTTGGTCGGGATGTACATCAATCAGACATTGTTACTGCTTTCTTGAATGGTGACATATTTGAGGAAGTTTTTGTAACGCAGCCTTGTGGTTTTGTCAAGAAAGGACAAGAGGACAAAGTGTGCAAATGTAACAAAGTGACCATTAGCTTTACAATAATGGCAATGCATCTTCTTTTTGCCCTTTTCACCAGATTTTCTAGATGAAGTGCTGCCAGCAGAAGCATTGGGAACAGAAGTTTTGCCACTCGAAGCAGAACCATAAGAAGTGGCTACATTGTTGTTACCACCCTTTCTTTGAGAAGCAATAAAAGCCTGTTCAACTGCACGCTATCTAGTCTTGTTTTTTTTTGGAAAGTGACTCTTGCAATAGCAATGTGCATAATGCATCAAACTTGGCAACTTCAGGATTTCCTTTGGTCATAAGTCTCCAAGTACTAGCAAAAGTCTGGTAAGAATCTTATAAGACATCAAGAACAGTCTGCACAAGGGAACTACATGAAATGACTTCACCTACAGAAATAAGTTGCTCATTGATATCCTTGATACCGTCAAGGAAAGTGTCCTTATCATCTTCCTCATGCATAATCTTCGATTCCTGCTCTTTACGCAGCAAAGCAATTTTAGCCTCATTGTCTTGCATAAAGACCTGCTAGAATATCCCAAGCTTGTTTTGTAGATTTTGCTAAACGAATGTGAGGAACAATGGTGTGCTTGCAAAACAACTCTAATAGAAGCAATCCTTGCAGTAAGACTTGCCACATCCTCAGAACCACGACGTACATCAATGCCCTGCACAATATTCTAGACGCCATTTGACGCAAGAACGTGTTGCATCATATAAGCCCACATAGGGTAACTGTCCCCATCCAACCTATCCTCAGCAGCAAACATCTTGAACACATCTGTGTTGTTGTCAGCCATGGTGAATGTTGCACCTGATGTGAAAACTACCCAAAAAGAAGAGAAAAAAAGCGGGAACAATACATGCTACATATCACAAACTGTAGATGACTGTAAGGCACCTGTTATGCAAAAAACAACACTGACAGAAATTTTGCACAAAGTGATGAAATTGCCTGTGTAGACTTGTCTGTAGTGGAAACGGAGGTCGAAATGAGCCTCAGAAATCTAAGCAAACTGAGCTCTCCGACGCCCAAAATTTTTGTCGACCTACGAATGCCCGCCAAAGCTCACTGAAATCAGAGAAAGTGAGCACGCATGTGTTGGAGATGTTGGCATCTAAGCTCGAGAGGACGCAACCTGCTCTGATACCAATTGTTGGAATTAGGGTTGCAGAGAAACACACACAGCTTGGAGAAGACAAAGGAAGCTCAAGGCACACAATAGAGAGTATGTTACTTAGTGTGCAATGAAAAGATAGATAGCCCTAGAGTGATGGGCGTATATACAATGCATGGGGGGAAAAACCTCCTAAAGAGGGAAAAAATGCCCCGACAGTCCTAGTGTGTTCACACACATCACTACCACATGTATATGGTAACAGAAATTGATCTTCTTAAAGGATGAAGCAGGTAGAAAAAATCCCAAAATCTATCACGGTAAGTATCCAAAGTTTTTGCCTGAACATTCGAAGATGATTTCAATCAGTAATCAAGTCTCGTTTGTATTCTTGAGTGAGCCATGAAAAAATAAAGAGTATCTTAAAGTTTAGCCACTTCGTTGCTGCTTCTTTTCTTAATAGAAGAGTGGACCACCATGTTTGTGCATTGCCTTCAAAAACGATGTTGTGCGTCTAATCTTTTTGCGTGACTTTCATTGATGATTACTCATGGCATGCATGGGTATTTCTGCTTAAAGCAAAGTTCGAAGTTTTTATGTGCTTCAAACAATTTTTGGCTATGGTTGAAAATGTATCGAAATGTACTATCGGCACCCTCCATTTCGATTGAGGGGGGGAGTATATGTCTCATCAATTTAATGCATTTCTAGCTAGTTGTGGGATAAAACATTAATGTACAGTGCCATATACACCTCAACAAGATGGTGTTGCTGAGAGGAAAAACAAGTCTTGTACGGAAATGGCAAGATGTATGGTCAAGAGTCAAGCTTTACCACATTTGTTTTGGCTTGAGGCTGTCATATGCACCACTTATGTACTAAATAGGTGTCCTATAAAAGCTTTGTAGTCTATTACTCCATATGAAGCATGGCATGATAGAAAGCCTTCTATTGAGCACATGCGTGTTTTTGGCTATTTGACATATGCTTTGGTGCCACAAACATAGCGCATAAAATTGGATGATAAGGCTGTCAAATGTATTTTTGTTGGTTATAGTGCTGAAAGCAAAGGCTACAGGTTGTATTATCCGCAAACAAAGCGTATTTTGGTTTCATGGGATGTAGTTTTTGTGGAAGCTATTGTTCAGTCCTTGCTATCATATACTAGAGACAGTAATGTAAGCTCACAGGACATTTATGACACTTTATTGCCTCTTTTCAGTGGTGGAAGTTTGAATGTAAATTCCAATGAGGCAAATGTACAGCCTATGGGGGTTTTTGAAAATGTTACATATCACCCTATTACTGATGAGATGTACATGATGTACTTGATGAGGAAAGGGCTGAAAGTGAGCAGGCTAGAGGTATGCCAAAATGGCTAGTGCATACATTGCATGACAGTAAATTGGATGCACCTTTGTCTAGTCATATTCATTCAGGCTCTCGCCATGCATCTTATGCATCAGATTGTTATGCTTTGGTGGTGTCTAGCTTACATGATGTTGAGGAACCTCTGTCTTTTGATGAAGCAAAAAATTCAAAAAATTGGATGGTTGCCATGCAATCAGAATATGATGCACTTATAGAAAATGACACATGGACTTTATGTGATTTGCCTCTTGGCAAAAAGGCCATTGGTACAAAGTGGGTTTACAAGTTGAAACGCAAGCCGGATGGTGAGATCGATCGCCATAAGGCTCGACTTGTTGCAAAGGGTTATGCACATAAAAAAGACATAGATTATGAAGAGACTTTTGCTCCCACTTGTTGTATGACTACTGTGCGTTTTCTATGTGCATTGGCAGCCCATTTTGGTCGGGATGTACATCAATCAGACATTGTTACTGCTTTCTTGAATGGTGACATATTTGAGGAAGTTTTTGTAACGCAGCCTCGCGGTTTTGTCAAGAAATGACAAGAGGACAAAGTGTGCAAATGTAACAAGGCTTTGTATGGGTTGAAGCAATCTCCTTGTGCTTGGTATGAGAAAGCTGACACTCATTTGGTCAAACAAGGCTTTTGTAACAGTCCAACAGAAAGCACATTGTATGTAAAGTGTGAGGGTGATGTACTTCTCATTGTGGTTCTTTATGTAGATGATTTGCTGATCACTGGACCAAATGAGAGATATATTGTTGAATTTAAGGCTGATTTGAATGCTACTTTCAAGATGAAAGATTTGGGGCTGTTGCATCATTACCTGGGTATACAATTTAAGGAGTGTGATGGTGGTATTGCCTTGTGTCAAAAAAGTTACATAGAGACATTGCTATGTAAGTTTGGACTTGAGGATAGCAAACCTATTGCCACTCTCATGGAAACAAGTTTGAAATTGAGTCTTCATGATGTTGGTGATCCTGCTGATGTCACTCTTTACCAAACTGTTGTTGGATGCCTCATTTATGTATGCAACACGAAGCTCGATATTCAATTTGCAGTCTCACAAGTCAGCAAATTTATGCATAACCGAGGGTCTAAGCATTGGCAGGCTATCAAGAGAATATTTTTCTACCTTAGTGGCACTTTACATCTTGCCTTGTTTTATCCCAAGAGGGGATCATTGCTGTCAGACTTACATGCTTTTTCAGACTCAGATTGGGCTGGTTGTTTTCAAACGAGAGTGTCCACAAGTGGTTTTTGTTTCATGCTTGGCAGTTCATGTATATCATGGTTGAGCAAGAAGCAACCTACTATGGCCACTTCTAGTTGTGAGGCTAAGACAGGGCAATCTTCATAGCTACGGTTGAGTGTGTATGGCTCAGACGCCTTATGGATGATTTGGGTGTTGGATAGGACACTGCCAACACTATCTACAATGACAGTCAGAGTGCATTGGAAGTTGCGAGAAACCTAGTTTTTCATGCTCGCACAAAGCACATTGAGGTGCATTACCACTATGTCAAGGAGAGGCTCTGAGCAGGAGAGATCAGCTTGGCTTATGTGCCAACACAGGACAACCTTCCAGATCTTTTCACAAAGGCATTGTCTCGTGAGAAGCTTGAAGCTTTCCGCAAAGCTTTGGGCTTACTCCCCTTTGTGGACTGATCATGTCCTCAGAACATGGCACCTCCCTTTACTCATGTGCTAGCTGTCGTTCACCGCATCACTCCAAGGGGGATTTATTACCATATACATGTGGTAGTGATGTGTGTGAACACACTAGGACCATCGGGGCAATTTTACCTCTTTAGGAGGTTTTTTCCCCCGTGCATTGTATATACACCCATCACTCTAGGGCTATATATCTTTCAATTGCACACTAAGTAACATACTCTCTATTGTGTGCCTTGAGATTCCTTTGTCTTCTCCAAGTTGTGTACGTTTCTCTACAACCCTAATTCCAATAGTTTCAAGCAGCAAATTGAGGGAGTCTGCTGTGGACTGTCCAAAGAGATGCAAGACTACTGCTTGTTACATAAATCTGATTCCTTACAGCAGTTGATGGGACATGCTAAGCAAGGCTTTGCTATGTATTTGGGTAACTTGACTTATGCATCAGATGAACCTTCAACAACTCATAATAGAAGCAGACGATAGAAAGATACACGACCTTGACTAACAAAAGAACAAAAAGATGAATATTTCAAAGCGGGAAAGTGTTTTGAATATGGGGAACAAGGACATATATCTGCAAGGTTCCCCAAAAAGGCACAAGAATGAGAATGACTGACAGATTGAAAAAAAATAGAACAGGGCGATGAGATACTCGTTCCAAAACAAATATTAGATAGAAAATTACGGATGAGATGGCATTATTTTGCTTTGTGAATTTATGAATGAATAATTTTGAAATAGGACTTTTTTACAAATGACTTTGATTTACGTATGAAACTAATGTTTTATGGAAGATCTTGCTAGTTGTGAATAGATAATAGGATCAAGAATGAGATGATGATGAATTCGGAGCAATGGTAGCCCTAGAATGAACTTGTGATAACGATAAGAATCATGAATTTTGAATCATGATAAATTATTGAATGGAACTGTCGTGAGTTTGCATCAAGAGTTCCCAAGGGATGAGATGGCAACATAGCTAGAACTACATGATTGAAACACTCAATGCAATATGAATTTAGTGTCTGATTGGATTGGAATTCCCAAAAATGATTACTTGCACATGATTTTGTTTGAGTGTAGATGGAATGATTGAAAGATGACTTTAGCATTTCGGTCTCAAGAAATCTATGGGCATGATCATAATATAGGATTAGTTAATCCGACATCAATGAGGTCTGATGTAGATCTAGATGCGATTGCTAAATACATTGCCAATAATCATGGTCCTAGATCAAAATGAATTCTATGTGATATGGCTTGAATGTGATGTGATGTGAGTGTCGTCTTTGTACAAGTGGTGGATTTGTGTTGTGCGTCTAGTGCGTTGGTACTTAGAGTCAGTATCTATTGAATTGGCTGATGACTTATGTCTGCTTTTGCAGGCGTAATCAAAAGTGATTACAATTCTTTCAAGAGGGGGGTATGTCACAAATTGATGATGTGGCATGACCATCCGATCAGGATCAGCAGATTACAAACAATACAAATGCTGAGTGGATAGGATGTATAAATATCCCATGATCTACACTGACTACTGAGGTGGCTATTGTATGGATGTCCATGTTATGTGTTGGCAGTTGATGGTACGACAGATTGTACGAATTTCCACAAATTGTACTACTGGCTACTTTTTGGTAATTTTTGGGACCAGATGCTTTTGGGACAAATTGCTTTTGAGTTTAATGCTTTTGGGGCATCCCTTATAAGAATAAATAGACCCTTAGGGCCTCACTCTGTAGAGCATCTGGACGTAGAGTCTGAGAGCAGAATTCCCCTCGAGAGTAGTACTTTGCTCAAACATTAATATAAAAGTAAATACCAAAAGGGGCACCAGATTTTGTGACCAAAAACCTTTGGGCACAGAACTACGTCCGGCCATGTTGACTTAAATTTTAAAGTTGTGAAGTATTTTAAGTGATTCTCTCGTTTGCTAAGTCAAATTCTTGACTTGGGGTGTCCAAGTCGTCAACATTTTGGCTTTGCCAGACTTGCAAAAGCCCTTTGAAGGAAGGCCATTCCTTTCAAAGCCATTGCACTTCCTCCATTGATCATTGAACTTGTGTCTTGGGAGTTTGTTCAATAGTTTGTGTCTTCTTTTAGACCAATGGAATAGTTATATCCTCTTCTTATTTAGTAGATTGATATTAAGAAGAAATGTCCTGATTTTTCCTCTGACTTTCTCCATTTAGCTCAATTTTAGAGTCCGTGGCCTCACTACCCAGTGTTTTGGCCCAAACTCAAGAAGAATTAACATCCATCGTGTAATTCTCCCCGTGGAACAAGGTTTATTTACTAGATACAACAATGCTTGATGATCAACATAGAAAAAAAACTTGTTGGCAAGAAGGTAGTAGAAAAATTTCTTTACTGCAAAAACAATAGCTAAACCTTCCCTCTCTGTAGTGGTGTAGTTTCTCTCAGCATCACTCAATTGACAACTTACAAAGGAGTAGTCCAATTTATGTTCTTCTGGTTGAGCTACAACACACCCACTAGCAAAGTTTGATGCATCAATATGCACATGGAAAATTACATTCCAATCGGGCACTCATAGAATGGGAGCACTAGTCAAGGTCTTTTTCAATGACTCATAAGAATGGTCACACTCTGCAGTCCAGTGGATCTCAATAAGAAGCTTGTACAAAGGGCAAGCTATCTCACCAAAGTTTAAAATAAACCGCAGGTAATAACCAACATGGCCCATGAACCTTTGAACTCCTTTATAGTTTGTAGGTGTTGGAAAATTGGAAATGGATTTAACTTTGCTCTCATCTGTGGAAATGCCATATTTGGGCACTATATGCCCTAAAATGACTCCATGTCTAGCCCAAAATTGGCATTTGAAAGGTTTTAATGAGATGCGATACAATTTGACTTTTCAAACACTTTACGTAAACATGATAGATGTTCTTTCCAAGAGGAATAAACACAAAGGTCACCTAAGAAAGCTTCGCAAAACTCCTCAATAATTCTCTAAAAGTAGTGTTTATTAACCTTTGGAAGGTGTCACTCACACCGCTCAATGCTTCTGTCGTGAAGGATCTTGTGCTGTAAAGAAGAACAAGCCACCGCCAATGCCGCCACAATGTTGATCACTCTCTCTCTCTCTCTCTCTCTCTCTCTCTCTCTCTCTCTCTCTCTCTCTCTCTCTCTCTCTCTCTCAAGCACACAAAGGACAAGGAGACGGAGATGGATCAAGAGCACTTCTTGGCTTAAAGAATGAGGTTTTTTAGGGCAAATGGGCCTTTTATAAGAGTTTGATCCATTCACACATGGGCACCCAGAGTGCCCGATTGTTGCAAAACTACTGTAAAAATAAGATAAGTGGTGAGCCTCTCATCTCGACGATCACCTACACACCTATTGGACTGACAAGCTTGGTCTATGACTCAATTAAATAAATAATAAGACGTCCACCAAAGGTGATAGGGTTTCCATGAGGGTTAACATGCCCCCCATCCTGATGTAGATTCTGTCTTTCGAAGCTATTGACATAAACCCTGTTCATCAAGGTGGAAGAGCATCCGAGATTGAATGTCCTTACCCTTCTTCGATCACTGCAAAATCAACAAAAATTGGCACAGTAATTGCATTCTTATATACATTTAAAAAACATATGCAATTGTAGATACACAAATTGATTGGTAACATAATATTATAACAACTTGTCAGCAGTAAAGATTAAATTGTAATATAGTCAAACACATAAGCAATTGTAAAGGTCAAAGCCTAAACAAGTATGGGGTCGCTAATTTAACGATTGAAAGGCACTAGAGGTCAAATATTCATACCATGGGCAAGCTTCTCAGTTCTCTTTGTTCAATTAAGCCGTTTAATTGTGAGAGCAAAGTATTGCATGTCCGAGGGGGACTGACTAGAGACTATTCCTAGAAGACCTTGTAGTTAAGCTACGATAATTGGAATTGGTTATGAAATCATCACCTAAATATTCCCTTTGTTTGACCCCCCAAGGTTTTTTCACATTGAATCAATTTTGATGTGTGTGCTTATTTTGTATGCCTTGGGCTTTTTGCTTTTCAAGGAAAAGCGCACACACTAGGAACCTCTAGGGCTCTAGTACCATAGGCAATACATGTGAGTGAAGTACTAAATCAAGCTGGGATTTCTCTTCTAGCTTAAAATTTTACATTGTGGCACTTTTGATTTTTTGTTTGTTTGTTCGTTTCAGCATTTCAATTTTGAACTTTGGGGGGTCATATGACATTGTTTCCCTCCCCACGCTCATCACACTAGTAGACTCCCTTTATAATACTTAAGCTAAAGGTCAATAGGGACTAAAACCCACTAGAAAGCCCTAGTACATTGCACACAATGATACCTAAATTGGATTAAGAACCTAAAGTAACCATTGATTATTAGGAAGGCATTCCCATGGTATTAAGAGAAGATCTCTAACTCCTAACTTGGTCAAACTAGCTTAATGAGACTACTTGATTCTTAAATGTAGACAAGGGATTATGACAAAAAATTATATAGAATCTAATGTTTAATCTAAGAAAATGTGCTGAATATTATGCTACCAATCATAATTAAAGCAGACAAACATGGATGCTAAAAAAGAGACAAGGGGCAATTTGCTAATGGACAAAAAACACCTTTTCATATTGATGATCGTGCTAGATTTGAAGAGTGAACGAGAGAAAGATTTCATGAAGTTCAAAATCTTAAAAATGGCAACGTGTTCCTGTACACACTAGAAAACACTAATACCTCTAGGAGGCAGATTAGTGCGAAGAGGCACCAACATTTATTGAACACAATCAAACAACATAAGGAACCCTAACCTAATTATTTGCACCCCTTAGAGATTCAAGGGAATAGGACATTGAATAGATGGGCGAATAGCTCTAGTTCTAAACCCCTATCTTTGTCATCATTGAGAAAAACAAAGTCATCATCCATGAGACCATATGTGCCATCCGTGTAACCATGTAACTCTTCCTCATCATTAAAGGCACAAATGTTCACTAAGAACGTCACTAGACATCTATAGTCATCTTGGTCAAGAGGGTAAGCTTGTGAAATTAGAGAGACATGCTCTACTAAGTATGGATCAATCGTGGTCAAGAGACATATCAACCATTCTAATTCCTTGAAATTCCTCTCACATGCTAGCGTATCTACCAAATTCCATTCACAAGCAAGCATCGGGTGGACTATGTGAAACACTTGTGAAAAGTAAAGAGGGTACCTCTCACCCAAGGTAGAAGTGGATGACTCTAGCTACTAGCCATATCTGTAGACATAGATAGATGATTGTTAGTGTGAAAATATTATAAGGGTCATGCTAAAAGGTCGTGTCCTTGTGCATAATGTGTTTTTATGATTTTGGGTCATGTACTAGAACTTGTAGGGTTCCAGATTTTTGTTTGGTGGCTTTTGCTATTTTAATTTTTTAATTTTTGTTTTCTTGAGTATAGGGTATATATATACATTCCCTAAGATTAGAAGATTGAGAGGTCAGGGAGGAAGGTTAAGAGGGGAGCAAGTGAATGATGGATGTCAACAAACACTCCCCCCTTCCTTGGGTAGACCATACCTTTTGGAACGATGTTGTCACCTTTGAAACCAATTGTTACAAGTTGTTATGGATGAAGACTTTGACTAATAGTTTTCAACCGCCCTAGGCATTTCATCTAGTTGCAAGGGTGGTAAGGTACTCTCCCATGATTTTATTTGCAACGTTGTCGTAGGTGGTGAACTTACAAAGGGAGGTGCAAATTCTTTCTTGTTTGTATGGATATGTACAATGGTAGGTGGAGGTTGTGTCGAAGCTTCTATGTTTGCATCTGAACTACATAAAGAGCAAGAAGCTTCGTTTGTTTTTCCTATTTTTGAGCTGGGCAAAACAAGCCTTTCTAGCTTGGGTACCCAAACTAGCTCCGGATTAGGTGTATAGTGTTCTGTGATCTTTCCCTTCTCACGATCTTCAATCGGCTTTATCGTTATATAGGATTTCTCACATGGGTCAGGTGACAGGTAAGAACACAATTTACATTTTGGCACTCAAATTTGATCATTTTCTTCATAGTACCCTTGGGATTCCAATAGTTGTTTAAGAATCCAACACAACATTTTCTTACATTTTTGGGAGTGAGTGGGGCGTTTCTTACAAGGCTTCCGTTTTTAAGCATAAAAAATTGTCACTAAACCAAGCAGGGATTTAATATTTACGTGATCACGTGAAATTTTTTGTGGTCACAATGTTTATTATCACATTCACATATCACAATTAACGTGATCACAAATTTTTTTTATAAGTGGTGATGTGGCAACCCACCAAAACCCCGTCTGGGTATGTGTTTTTCTCAACGGGACCATCAAGAAACTATAAGAATGATAAACCGAGCCCACCAAGAAATGGAAAAACCCCAGTGGGCATACTGAATTGGACAATTTCTATATGTTAAAGGAAAGTCATGTGAATATTTAACGTGATCATGTATTTTGAAATGTGATCATTCAATGTTATTAACGTGATCATGTATTCTTGAAATGAAGTCCCTACTCCCAAGTGATTTTGCACAAAGGGTATTTTTCAATTACCCAGTTTGATTCAATATCCAATTGGGAATTGAAGTGGTTCAAGCTTCAAAGGGAACTAGAGACTACCTTGTTTTAAACAATTACGTAGCATGGGAGTTATATGTCGAAGCCCAACCTGAACATCGAACACAAGTACCTGATAGGTTTATGACCAATCCACAACTTTGGGTCAATGAAAAAATCCAAGAAGGCACGTCAAAGTACAGGGATATGTTCTTTACCTTAATCTGTGTTCGCTTTTGGACATACCAAGTCAAGAGCTCATTCTTAGTAAGAAGGATCTCATGCTAAACAAAAAATACGGCTTCTGTGAGAAGGTCATAATTAGAGTATGGAAGAAGTCAAATGGTGGCAACCGATTCTATTATGTACCCCAGGATTGGTTCAATAGAGTGTATGGGCCTACTATTATTACCAAGTTCAAACTAGAGAAAACAGTCAAGCGTTGGTGAGAGAATTACACTGAAAACAATGTTGATCCAAATGCAACAACTTGGGATTCTCTTAAAATGCAGCTTAAGAAGAACTATTAGAACAAAGTTTATCATTCAGACCGTATGAATCAGTTTCTTGATTGTACTCAAGGAACTAGAGAGCTGGAATCATACTATCATCATTTCTTGATCCTTGTCAAGTATGCTCTTGCAAAGATGACTCAAGAGGTCAAGGTAATTCAATTCGTGTGAGGGTTACATAATACTATGAAGACTAGACTCCAGAGTCTTCATCTTACCAATTTTGGAGATGTTCTTCATACATGCAAACCCATTGAACTAGAGTTATCTAATAGCGAAAAGAGGAAATCAAACCTGCTCCTGTTTGAGAAAGCAAAAGGCCTCATTTCAAGGAGGAACAAAGGTCTATAAACCCATAGCAAAGAAGAGAAATCTTATTACATATGAAGGCCAAACAAGATTATTTGTACTACACTTGTCTTGATCCAGGCCATCAGTCCAGGGATTGTCAATTTAACAATTCAAGCTTCACAGGATTGGTGGACAATTATGAACGTAGACGCTTCAACCCAATTAGAATTTCATAAATTTTATACCCAAACCATCTACAATTTAGAGGAACTTCAATTAGTAGAACTTTAACCAATTAGGGACCTCAAAACCAAGGGAAAATTAGACTAGGCATTCTTTAATATCTCTAAGTGCATCAGAAATCTCATTTTGTCTGAACACCCTGATACAGACCTTACAATAGAATTAGCTCCAGGTAGGAAGGTTCAATCTTCTACTTTATTGGGTAAATTGAATTTTGTTTTGGATGGTCATAATACTTCAACTTTAGAGTCTTACCCATAGGAATCTATGATGAAATCCTAGGAATGGATTGGCTTAAAGTCAATGATGCTCACATACATTGTAAAGATGCTTCAGTGACTTTTGAAAATAACAAAAACTCCAGGGTTACAGTTACAGGGTAACGGGGACAACCTAAACTCAGACTAGTGAACTTTACCAGACTTATGAAGAGTCATAGGAAGAATGAAAGGATTTATGCAGTAAAGCTTAACCCTAATGAGAAGAAGTTAGATTCACCTAAACACGAATGGATAACAGAATTTGATGAAGTATTTCCCAAACAACTTTCATAGTTACCGCCCAAGCATGATGTTGATCATGGAATAGAGCTTACTCTAGGAGCTCAACCAGCTGCCCGTAGACCATACAATATGTTGATACCTGAATCTGTGGAACTCAAGGAGCAACTAACTCAACTTTTGAACAAGGCTTCATTTGACCTAGCGTTTCTCCATTGAGTATCCCTATTCTTTTTAATTGGAAGAAGGATGGCACTCTATGTTTTTGTATTGATTATCATGGATTGAACCAGATATCAGTCAAGAATAAGTATGCAATACCAAGGATTGATGAGTTTCTTGACCAATTACACTGAGCATCTATCTTCACAAAAATTGATCTTAAGTCAGGGTATTACCAAATCCAAATCAAGGAGAAGGACATACCAAAGGTAGGATTTAATACTTGTTTTGGACAATATGAAGTTACAGTTATGCCTTTTGGACTTGCCAATGCTCCTGTAACTTTTAATCATCTCATGGCCGATTTGTTTTGAGAGCATCTTGATGATTTTGTTCTTGTCTTCTTTGATGATATCCTGGTTAAGTCAAGAAACAGAGAAGAATACGAACACCATGTGTGACGAGTACTTGAACTTCTTTGTCAAGATCAACTTTATGCTAAACGTAGCAAATGCACTCTGTTCACTGACAAGGTGGAATATTTGGAATTTATTATATCTAAGGATGGTGTTTCTACTGATCCAAATAAGATTGAAGCTGTTATAGCTTGTCTTACACCAAAAGTAGTACGAGAAGTACGTGGCTTTCTTGGTTTAACACGATGGTATCGTACATTTATTCAAGGCTACGCCAAGATTGCATCTCCATTGACTAATACACTTAAGAAGGCTAAAGTGTTTACTTGGAATGAACGTGCTCAAGCTAGTTTTGAGAAACTCAAAGAAGCTTTGGTGAATGCTTCAATACTACAACTTCCAGACTTCTCAAAGACATTCACTATGCTCACTGATACAAGTGGACAAGCAATCGGTGGTGTTCTATATCAAGAAGGAAAACTAGTAGCTTATGAATCTCGTCGGTTATGTATACATGAGTTAAATTATCCTATGTATGACATGGAATTATTGGCCATTGTACGTGCTCTTAAAGTATGGCACCATTATCTTCTTGGAAGGAGATTTAAACTACATACCGATCATAAAAGTCTGAAGTGGATCTACACCCAACCTGAACTTAATATATGGTAACAAATATGGATGGAATTATTATGAAAACATGATTTTGGAATCAAATATAAACATGGGAAGGAAAATTTTGTGGCCGATATCTTAAGCAGGAAGAGTATTGTAGCTGCTGTCACAACTTCTACTACCTCCTTATTTGACCTCATTCGAGAAGGTATGTCTGAGAACCCATATTACATAGAAATCCAGTATTTGATGAATTTAAATAATCGCATGGAGAAGCAAGAGAGGAAAATCAAAGGCTTCCACGTTGAAGACGATGACCTCTACTTTAGAAACCATCTTTGTATCCCAAATCAAGGAGGGATCAAACTTAAGATACTACAGGAAGCTCATGATATACCTATAGTAGGACACCCAAGATACATTAAGACTTACTCTACTAGAAGGAAGAGTTTATTTTGGCCAGGACTAAAGCGTGATGTGTTGAACTATGTTACAAGATGTTTAACATGTCAACATATTAAAGATGAACGAGTTCGATACCCCGGTAAGCTTCAACCTATTGATGCACTACAAATGCAATGGGAATGCATATCTATGGATTTTATTATAGGTTTTCCTACATCTCTGGGATATGACTCTATTTTTGTGGTTGTTGATATGCTTACAAAAATTAGCCATTTATTTCTAGTCAAGACAACGTTTACGGCTAAGGATATAGCTCAAGTCTTCATGAAAGGTGTCTTCATGTATCATGGTTTACCTCGCCGGATAAATATTTATCGCGATGAAAAATTCACCTCAAAATTTTGGAAAGACTTATTCTTAGCTAGAGAAACCCAGTTGTCCTTTAGTAGTGCTTATCTCCCTCAAATTGGTGGGCAGACAGAAAGAACCAATCAAATCATTGAAGACATGTTAAGAGCTTATTGTATGTATGAGCAGAGTAAATGGACTAGATATTTGTATTAGGTTGAATTTGCGTATAATTACTTATTCCAATGCTCAATTGGGATGTCTCCTTTTCAAACATTGTATGGACAAGAGTGTCTCAACTCCCAACGACCTGGTTCTATCACTGAAGTAATCCACCACACTATGGTTGTTTTGCGCATCAATTTCCAACAAGGGGCTAGAAGGAATGTCAAGCCCATGGAAAGCAAAGACAAAAGTGATGCAAAGGAAAAAACAAATGCCCAAAATTCTTCCCAATCCAATTCCAACAACAACAACAACAACGACAACAACAATCGGTCCAAGGAGAAAAGAGTTTATAAAGGTAAAAAAAACTCTCTCCTAAAGAGCTTGAAGCTTTTCACAAGGATCATAAATGCTTGAAGTGTGGGGAGCAAGGACATCGTTCTTGCCCCAAGAGAAATGTCCACAATGAGACTCCTAGAGCTTCCACCATCGAAGCTCCAAAAGAGGATGTTGTTTGCAAAGGATTACCTTTATCCTACGCTTGGAGAAAGGTAAGGGAACATGATGCCTTCATCTTGTTCGATTCTCACTCTACTCACAACTTCATACCAATGGAGTTGGCCACGAAGTTGGGAATTCAAGCTTTCGAGATGAGAGATACTGTAACGGCCGACACAGCTTTCAAGGGACAACAAGCCTCCGATACTCCCTTGGTTGGGAAATTGAGACTTACTTTTCAAAGCTACATCGGCAAAGAAGACTTTTTCATCTCTCGTCTGCAACATGAGGATGCTATCCTAGGGGCACAATGGTTCAACCGCATGGCTGCCAGCATGAAGTTCCCTGAAAGCAGAATCTACTTCATCTACAGGGAAAAGAGCACGTATATAGATGCTAGTGATTCAAGTCGTACTATACCATTAGTAAATCTTCCTACTTTTGATAAATCAATGAGGAGCTTAGTTTCTATGTACATGATTTTTGTCAAAGAGTCCCTAAAAAGTACTAATGTTTCATCAAATGTAAATGGTAGGAATCAAGAAGAGTTAGAGTTGTCTAATTTTCTAAAAGGATTCCAAGATGTGTTCATCGATGATATCCCTATGGATTTACCTCCAAAACGAGGGGATAATGACCATTGAATTGAGCTCCTACGAGGAAGCTCACCGCCTAACAAGCCTCCTTATCGAGTTTCCCAAGCTCAACAAGAGGAGATCATGAGGCAACTAGAAGAATTGGTAGACAAAGGGATGGTGAGGCCTAGATCCTCTCCCTTTTGTTCTCCAGCCCTTTTAGTGCAAAAGAAAGATGGTACATACCGTATGTGTGTGGACTATCAAGCACTAAACCATATCACTATTAAAACTACATATCTCGTACCTTGGGTAGAAGATCGGTTTGATAAGCTACAAGGCTCTACCTACTTCATGTAAGATCCCCAATCTTTGGGTCTCTTTTAAAAATAAAAAAATAGCTTTCAATATCTATTTTGTCAAATTTTGATTTAAGATGCTTGATTAAAAGCATTGTAGGGGTCTAAAGTAAAAAGCAAGGTTGTATGTTCCAGTAGGTCAGACGGATGTTTGGTTCAGTTTTGGAAAAATCTGCTATTTTTAGCTTTTTCATGCTTTTTACGCTTTTAGGTGCTTTGTTGCAAAAACCACGGTCGGATCCTTAATCTACGTGTTCGGGCGAAGCTATGGTTCTATTTTGTAAAAAATTGCTTTTCAAGTGCTTTTAACACTATTTTTAGCTTTTCATATTTTTTGTGCTTTTTAGTGTAACATTCTGCAAGATGCTAACATGGGTGAGAAAATTCACAATGGAGTTGCATGGCGCTATCACAAAAGCATAAGGAGTTCTTGATAGGCATCGTCATCGAAGTGTACTCACTTGGATGTGTTGATTCTTCAAGAATGAGGTACATGGCACTAATTTGGTTGATATGTATGCCAAATGTGGTGTCATCAAAAACACAAATTTTATTGATGTTACTCTTCTCTTGAATGTCAACACTTGGAACGTGTTGATTGGAAGACATGCCCAACATAAATGTAGCAAGGAAGTAAGGTATGAGCTAGTTTAGCATGCAGGGGGGAAGTCTTTTATCCAAATGAATTCACCCATTCATGCACCAAGTAAGCATTGGGATTCTTTAACCAAATGCAAAGGATAGTTATTTCTCCAATTACAATCATCTATGCTTGCACCTTATGCAAGAATCACAACTACTATAGGTCCAAATCCTCATTAGAGGGTGTTACTATTGTATTGATGAATAAAATTATGAATCTAAATGTCATGAGATATTCTCAAACAAAAGAGTAGATGATTCATTCCTCCTCCACAAATTTGACTAAGAATTCTTATTCACATTCTAGATAAATGCTTTCATTATGTTGGCCACCCTAGCACTCACCGCAACCTAACAACAACAACCCAAGTGATGATTGACCCATCAAATATATATCATTCTAGACAGCACGTGGGATGTAGAGGTACTCGATGACATACAAAAAAGGATTGCTAAAAGGTCTAATGAATATGCAATCCCACTCAATTCACATATGTACCATGCTCTTCTTATCCCTAGCATACCCACAACCTACAAGATATTAACAAAATTATTGCATACACAAGCTCTTTTATATCAAGAAAATCGAAGCCAATGTTGTCTCAACTCTTAATGATTGATTGAAGATTCAAGCTAAGAGGATGTAAGCTCAACAAGCCCTTGGCTTACATCTTTTAATTCATTCTCTCAAACAACAATACCAAGCTTTATCACCACAAAAAATTTAGATAATTTTTGTTGTTACTGGCAATCAACTCCCTCAAGACTCCACCTTCCTTTCCCAACTCATCATGATCAACTACCGATTCCTTCTCGATAGGAGACATACCAAAGAACTCCACAATCATTTCCAATGAAATGTCTGTTTCTAGAAATTTCACTAGCACAAATATCCACGCTATGAAGTAGAAAATTGCAAAGAATGCTACGGTTGGTGCGATGTCAAGTGATGAATCTAGTTTAGGGAAACACTCTATCACCAAGACATTTGTTATCCACATAGCTCCTAGGAAAATTCCTGGGCCAAACCCCCTTACTCTTGTGGGGAAGATATTTGCACAAATCATGTTGGAAATGGGTCCAAGGCCCGTAACAAAGATCACAAAGGCAAACATTCAACACATACATTGTAGCAAAGAGAACATCGCTTGTAACGGAGGATCGATGATGATAAGAAACAAAAGACCGATAACTAGGATTTTAAGTATAGTTGAAAGAATTCTCCTGCAACTAGCATGTGTTAGTCAAAGGCAAGAGAAACTTCAAAGACATAAGGAGGAGCTACTGTCACTCTGCTAGTCCAACCCCAACACCACCTAAAATGCGAGCAACTAAGAGCATGTACACATTAGGAGACCAGAACGCGAGTAGAGCACCCCAGCATGTACAGATTAGGAGACCAAAGCATGAGTAGAGCACCTAGGTAGTAATTATTGTAGAAATGCATATTGTTCATAGACATCTAGGTGAGTATGCTCCCGACCCTGCAAAGGGGGTACTTAAAGTAGCTGCAACAAAACCTTCCAAAATTGGCTGTGTATCAAGCCAAAACTCTAGCTCAATATATAGTAGAGCACATGCATATTAAAAATGAAGGGTCATATTTTGAGATAAGCTTACGTCATGGTTGTCTTTCTTGACTGCCACATTCAAAACATGTCTTCTGAAATCGGCTTGTAACCCTTCCTTACTGGGTGATCAATAGTTATTTCTGCCCGAAACACTTTGTATATGCAAGTTTCAAACTCCTACAAAATGCAAAACCAACAAAGATGTAAATGATCAGCCATTAGATAGGAAAAATTGTCTTATTTTGCATTCTTCAATATGCAGAGTAAGAGAGTGTTTTTGACTTTGAGAGAAATCACTTTTGCTCCACCCATGTTGTATCAATAATTAATGAATTGCATGATCATTAAACTTTTGAATGCAAATATTATCCCATTATACTTGTCATAATTTGCAACTCTCACCACAAGCATGGGAGATGTGGGTGTGGGACAGGTGTCTAACCTCACTCCTATCTTATTGCAGACATAGCAAGAACCACGAATATAATTGTCAATCCATGGGACGAAGCTGACTCGACTAGTGCATAGAGGCTACAAAAGGTTGTCAATCTCTTGGAAAACAACAAACAACTCGCATCTAACTCGGGCTACACTCAAATGACTGAAATCACCAAAAGCTAATCGCTCATCGGCAAACAAATCACATCCGTTACAGCATCAAACGACATCCAAACATGACAAAACTTCTAGGACATGTTTATAAGACCTAAGAACACATGCTTATGGTCTCAAATCTCAATTTAGGTCAAGTGCAAAAATCACGATTATTAACAGCAGCAAGTTTTTGACCTAGTCGTTTTCGACCCAGAATGCATCGAAATGCTTTGCAATGATGCCCCAATACCCCGCCTATACTTAGTTTTTGATTTTATAACTTAAATTTCTACTTATAATGAAATTAGTCCATGGGTCAGCGATGCCAAAAGCTACAAAATACCATGAAATGCTTATGTCAATGTGTAGAGCTCTTACTTGCGGTTGCAACGCAACAGATGCGACTGCAATGTGACAACCGGGGAGGGAGTAGGAAGCGCGAGAAGGAGAGAAGTGAGTGTCATTAGCTCACACTGTATTTCATTATCCAAAACTTAATCAAAACTTTACAAAGTTGGCTTTTATACCTTAGCCAAGGTCTAAAATGTGTAATGTCCGATGCCCAAGACCTTTGAGGCTCCACACTTATTGTATCTGCAACCTAGGTACACTAAGTGACCTATGCTTTACATCTTGGAACTCTAATTGAGCCCGTAACACGTTAAAATTATCACAATGGCTAAATAAATCGGAAAATTACAATACATGGACATTTTGGAAAAAAATGTGAAAAGTGTGTAACTCCAATCTTCACTGCTTCTTCATATTCATCTTCGATGTGCATTCATAAGGCTTTGATCTTTAGCAGCTCCTTCTAATAAACGTCGGCTCAGTTAACATTCCCACCTTTCGATTTTAGTGCCCGTCCTCGGGTACTGTTGAGAAGTGTCCATGGAGACTGTGGAAGGTTTTTGATTGGTTATTGATGGGCTGATTGTCTTCATCTGTCGTTGAATTTGTTGATGAGATTCAATTTGCTGCAACATCTTGATTGGTCCGAATATGTCTGATGTGAGAGATGATGTTGCATTTGCCTGTTGTAATAGCATAATGATGAGGCTGCTATTTATTTATGAAAAGTATGTACAAGAGAAGTAAAATGATGAGGATCTAAATCAGGGTCTAATAGCTAGATGACCAAAGGGAAAAAACCCAGTGGGAAAAAAGTACCTTTGGGATACGCACATTATTGGAGTACTTATTAGCATGGGAAATATTAATAAAGTACTCAAGGGATTATTTGCTGATAGATATGGAATTAAAAAGGTAGCAAATATGAGAGGGTGGTTTGCCTGTTATAGTCCACTCAAGGTGCATAGGTGGAAGCAAAAAAGAGTGTCTAATGCATACATCCAATGGTGGACATCCTATAGATGCATAGACAGAAATGCATGGAAAACAATATGCTGCACCCAGAAGGATTTTGAGGTGTTCTTCAGAAAGATGTTGTAGCTATAAAAGCATATGACATGGCTTTGCAAGTTGGCACCCCTTTAAGAATGGTTTTAGTTGACGAGGATATGTGCTCTTATCTTACTATGCGCTATGCGTAAGTGTTGGGCTGTATGACACTCCACCAATTGTAAGTTAATAGACTTCGACTCTTATACTCATCTCATCCAGCATGAGAGACATGACTTTAGATATGCTCAACTCTTCTAGCTTGAGCGTAAGCCTAATAACTACGACTCTTAGTACAAAGTTTATTATGACTTGAAGCTTTGGGAGTAATGCTTTGCTCATTTTATGGCTCAATAGCCCGCCGACTCTGATTATGCCAAGGAGTGTTTTTTGCACCCTGGCGACTTGACTTTGTACAGTCTTGTGCTTACTACAAACATTTCTTCAGGCAAAAATATCAAGAAGATCTCAAAGGCGCATACATGTGGTTTGATGGCATTGTGACAGACCAGGACACATGAGGAGACGTTGTTTCAGGTGTTGGAGACAACGGAGGATTCCCTTGGTCGTTGCTTATAGTACGCGTGTGGTAGACATTCCTACTTTTGCAGGTTCACCTAGACATGCATGGACTTTGTCTCATGATTGGAAACTGGACATTAGTGCTTTACACCATGTTACTCCTTGTAGGGAGTGGTTTAGCACGTATTCAGCTCTGAGACATGATGGTGTTCATGGTGTGGGTGACATTCATTTGCGCTTTTCCAGTCGGAGTATGCTTGTGATCCATGATGTTCAATATGTGCCTGATGCTCATAGGATTTTGATCTCCATTTTGCAGCTTAGAGATCATGGGTGTCATGTTCAGTTGACTGATGAGTCTTACTTGTTGAGGAGAGGCTCGCTTGTGATAGCGCAAGGTCATCGTGATTCTCCTTCAACTCTTCTATATGTTCTTGGTGTCAAAGACGCCATAATCTCTGTGAGTCTATTGCCATATAGACATTTCTAGTCTAGGCGAGTACACTTTGCTGATGAGTAGCATGACACTTTGCTCGTTGTGCATGCAAGGTCTGAGGATAGACATGTGGAGCAGAATAGCCCCTTGAGTGCACAACTAGAGGAGTCATTGGTGGTGGTAATGGATTTTGATGCTTTGCAAGTTAGAGAGCAGAGCAGGGAGTCACATGTGCAAGACAATTCCATCTCCGTGACTTTGCAGACATGTTCTTTTGGGGATGAGCTCCAGAGTGTTGTGCATGACATGTCTATAGATGTAGAGTTAGAGCGGCCATGCTCTAGCAAGACACAGTGGATTGATCCTCTTACGATAGAGATGCCTCCTACCATGGAGATGAGTGATATGGAGTTCTGTGACATGCTCATGCTAGAGGTTGATATGGTGATGCCAGGATATGAGGATACAGTCCCTATGGATGATGAGGGAGTGACAACTACCTTGGAGTCAGGATTGACGCGTTCATATGTGACTAGTTCTGGTGGTGATCCAGTGAGGGTTGAGATACCTACTACAGATAGACTGGCAGAGGTCACTACTCATGGCGTTGATGCAATTGGCATGGATATGCTGGCAGAGATTACGCGTTTGTCATCAGTCTTTGGAACTCTCATGTATGACCTCTTAGTGTCGAGACCCAACATAGCAACTGCAATCAGAGCGTTTGTAGTTGGGCTTGTTAGTCGTGCTATGACTCACACTAGCATGATGCATCATGGAGCAGTGCAGGTCATTACAGAATACCTACAGGATATGCATGTTGATTCTAGTAGAGATATACGCTTTCGCACACCACTAAAGTCTACATGAGGGCATGCATTGGCTTTGAGAGAGCCAATGGGCATAGGTTGAGACGAGCTTCCTCCTTACCTACTGTACATACTACTAGATCCTATAGTAGTACCAATTATCGACACATTCCCATTTAAGTGGGAGGTTGTTGGGGTAAAGGCGTTGTGCCTTTAACCTTGGTCGGACACGTCAGAGACAGTCGACCGCCCATTACTTGTACACATCTTTTCTTTACTAGATAGAAGAATAAGGGGCTCTCTCACACACATAGCGTTGAGTTGCTCCACCCACATACTACTCTCTCTCTCTCTCTCTCTCTCTCTCTCTCTCTCTCTCTCTCTCTCTCTCTGCACATTCACCGCATTCACGCACTCACAGGGAAAAGTTAAAAGATTCACGTTGAAGAGGGGGAATGGGGGAACACACCCATTACACACACAAATGCCTATCTATAGGGTATCCACAATACCCCTATCCTCTCATAAACACCTTCAAAATATATAATTTGCACTAGAAGGCCACTGCCTACACACTTCACAATGCTCACACTCTTGCAAACCACAATGCAACTCACACCCACTGCCATAGTCCATCGCTACCCTCACACGTGCACACAACCGATCAATCTCACTCTCTTACACAAAGCACCACTAGTCTGGTGGGGCACACACATCCAATCTACCGGCACTGTGGGATAACGCAAGAGCAGGAGAAAGAGAAGGGGGGAAGGGAAAACGACAACAAGACTGGAAACATCGGCTTGATTATGCTTCAAAAGCACACTGACAAATATTTTGAGGTCATCAGCATGGCAATTTTTGTGACAAAACACAAAAAGGGGTTTGACATGCACACTTCTCTATCAAAAACTGAGGAATCCCAATCCTCGAGCGAGTACTTCCGAGCGAACAAGTAACCGAGCGAGTATATAAAATTAAAAAAATCAAGATCAAGACCTCAATAGTGACTCTATAGAGGATAATGTAGCAAAGTAAATGCAAAACCAAACATAACCCTCCACAACCCCCATGGGGTTCAAACGGGATGGGATGTATTTTTTGCAACCCCAAAAACATGGTGTGACAACTCGGTGCTTAATATCATGTAAGCCATCATTAATTAATTGCACACATATGCTTGTTTGATTTTGTAGAATCCCAAAACATGTCATCTTACATTGACTTTGCAAACCCATTTTTGTCATCGACTTCGTAAACCCTTTTTTGCCATTGATGAATTGTTGAGACTGACCAAATTTCTAGCATCCAAGGCAACAGATCATTGCTTTAATAATCTCTAGGCAAGGACTTGCATACCACGGGCATTGCTCGTCTTTGCCCCTTTAAGGTAGAAATTACACTTAACACTCGGAAGCATGACCATTGCCACGTCTGCTGCAGCAAATTCATATAAATAAGCTTGTGGCCATGCTCTGGTCCATAAATGGTTATGTCCCTAATCATTCTTGACTTCAGGCTCAATCAAGATGGATTATTGGAGTTCTAAATCGTCCAAAACACTAAAATGCTTTACAGATCCTAAATTTTAAAGACACTAAAATATATAAAAATATAAACCAATTTTTAAAATGCAAGATCCTTAATTTTGAAGACGCTAAAATATTTTATTTTTTAAAAAAATAAATAAATTATGTCCAATCAATTAACACAATTTTGATTGAAACTACTTTGACCCAATAAAATGTCTCAATTGTGAATTTTGTTTCCTTAGGGTTGTGGAGCACTTGGTTCATGTAAAAGGAAAAGAGTACCTTGAGAGTGGGCAAGATTTGTGAGAGATCTTCAGTTTGCACAGGACATAAGATGACTCATTTATAGTTAATGCTCAGAAAACCTAGGTTAAGTGTGATCCCACCTAAAATTTTAAGATTTACCTCTAAATTTTAGATTTGAGGGTAAGAAAACCTACAAATTTTGGAGAAATTTAGTGTAATTTAGTGTGAAAACCTTCAAAAGGTGCAC
This sequence comes from Adiantum capillus-veneris, assembly GCF_014529385.1. Taxonomy (NCBI): domain Eukaryota; kingdom Viridiplantae; phylum Streptophyta; class Polypodiopsida; order Polypodiales; family Pteridaceae; genus Adiantum; species Adiantum capillus-veneris. The sequence goes on along the minus strand of NC_140931.1, from coordinate 140,488,549 downwards.
GTCAGTGTCGTGCACTGTGAGAGAGAGAGAGAGAGAGAGAGAGAGAGAGAGAGAGAGAGAGAGAGAGAGAGAGAGAGAGATGTTGAAGCATCTAATCAAGGTAAAGATCGAGTTCAACGCCTTTGATGTGAGGTCTGCATTAGTCATGGAATTTCTAGCGCAACTCCAGCAACCCCAAGTGCCAAATTCTCATCAAGCACCGTACAGACAAGACCCCTCCCCTTGTGTCTACTACTTACACTAACAACAAGGAGGAGATCCGCCTTGATGGCTTAGTCCTCCATGCTCAAGACATCCACAAATCCATCCTTAAGCAGTTGTTGCAGGCCATTGAAACCGAGGAAATGTTCAAGGAGGTTGTCATCCCTTGACTTGTCATCATCCCTCTTGAAGAGGTTGTACTCGTCAAGAATACTCCATACGTAGGCCAAATCGCCAATTCTATTTTGTGCTATGTAAGACATGAATGTCTCTAATGCAACCTTTGGGAGAGAGAGAGAGAGAGAGAGAGAGAGAGAGAGAGAGAGAGAGAGAGAGAGAGAGAGAGAGAGAGAGAGAGAGAGAGAGAGAGGGAACCAGTTCATTTGAACAGGGCTTTGGACTGCCTTCACAAGTGTACGCCGGTGCGAGGAGAGAGAGAGTGAGAGAGAGAGAGCGAAAGAGAGAGAGGGAGGGAGGGAGAAAGAGGAGAAGAACAAGAAGTTTTAACTTCGCAGGAAACTATTCTAAGAGACTGTAAAGATCGAGGAGAGTCGTGTGTTTTCTCAAGACTTGAACTCGAGTGCTCGAAAAAAACCTAGGTTTAGTGTAATCCCACCTACAAATTTTTAAATTTACCTCTAAATTTTATTTTTGAAGGTGAGAAAACCTACAAAATTTGAAAAAAATATTGTAATTGGGTGTAAAAACCTTCAAATTTTATCAATTTACCTTTGTTGTTTCACAATATGTCGGTTTGTTTTTTTCGTGGTTAACTCCCTTTAAGGGCGCGCGCCGACGCGCGGTGCTAGAGAGAGATCATGGTTGCTCACAACATTGAACGATGCTTATAGTAAGAATGTAGCCTTTGATGCACATTTGCAGAGAGATTTTCTCCCACAGCATTTATTGATTGAGCAAGTTCTCGTGGATTTGTCATGTTTTGCCTAGGGGATAATTGTATGGTGTATTCTCATTACTTGGCTCTCAAACTTCAATACAAGTACGTGGGCATTGCATGTGTGGTTGTTAGGCAGGGGTGATGGCAATGACATGCTAAAGTTTCTAGCAATGTGGGGTCTTGTAGATGATGATGATGACAATGATGATAAATGGCTGCAATTCCTCACAAAATGAATGTGTGAAGGTTTGCCAATTCATAAAATAGCGAATATATAAAGGCAATGTTCTGATTTTTGAAGAGTTTTGAAGGAAAGATCTTACTTTCCACCCTCTTAGAAACTTAGAAGTCAAATTTGGAATAATATGATCCTTAGTTGATCTGGAAGTTGAAACCTTAGCCGTGATTGTGATGGTTTCCAATATCTTGTCAGTCACGTATGTCGGTTTGCCAAGTTTTTGGCAAAAAGTTTTTTTCGAACTCCCTTTAAGGGCGTGCGGTGCTAGAGAGAGAGAGAGAGAGAGAGAGAGAGAGAGAGAGAGAGAGAGAGAGAGAGAGAGAGAGAGAGAGAGAGAGAGAGAGAGCGCTCTTCTCATCTCCTTCCGATCGTCAATGCTGCTTCAGCAAACCAACGGCCATGGTGAACGTTCAAAAGACGAAGAAGTCCTTTTGCAAGGGCAAGGACTGCAAGAAGCACACCTTGCATAAGGTGACTCAATACAAGAAGGGCAAGGACATTCTCTATGTGCAAGGAAAGAGGTGTTATGACAGGTAGCAATCTAGCTATGGTGGCCAAACAAAGCCGGTCTTCCACAAGAAGGCTAAGACTACAAAGAAAATTGTGTTAAGGTTGCAATGTCAGAGCTGCAAGCATGTAACTGAGCATCCAATCAATCGATGCAAGCACTTTGAGATTGGTGGTGACAAGAAGCGCAAGGGTGCCATGTACTAGGTCAATTTTTGCAGCATCATGATGAATCGAAGAGTTTTGCTCAAGACCTTTGCACTGTTTTAAGAGAGAGAGAGAGAGAGAGAGAGAGAGAGAGAGAGAGAGAGAGAGAGAGAGAGAGAGAGAGAGAGAGAGAGAGAGAGAGAGAGAGAGAGAGAACCGCACCAACTTGACGAAGCGCCCGTCGATCATGGCAGTTACGGAGACCAAGCTGGCCATCAGCCGCAACCGTCACCTTCGTCAAATGGTATTACAACGGTTGCCAGCAGAACCCAGGAAACAGACCCCCTTTTGGGCTAGCCGAAAATTTTATGTCGCACCTCTTGCTCCAGTCGTGATGCATGATCTGTGTGTGTGGAAAAAAAAACACTCCCCAGTTGGTCAAGCGATGGCCCGTACCTTTACATAGACGCTGCTTAGTAAATGGAGCATTGCGATGTACTCCATTGATGTTCGATCGTAGACGCAATTGCATGTGTGTGTGTGTTTGTTGTGTGAGTGTGTGTGTGTGTACGTGGAGGGTGCCAACGAGGCTCAGAAGTCAACACGCGTATGTAAGGCTAGCGTGGGCGGTTATTGCGCAACCTCTCGGCTACAGTGCCAACTTCTTGTGTGTAGGCCTTTTGAGAAGGCAGAAGCGGGCGTGGCTACGTAGGGTACGAGCATGGGTACGGGTACAAGCGAGCGTATGGGTATAACAGTAGGGGTACGAGCATGTTTTTAGTTTGACACAACGACTGCTATTGGACCACATGATTGCTATTGGACCGCACGTCCTTCCTGTAAATTTAAATTTTTTTATTTTCTTAAAGGCAAGTTTGAAATCTAACGATTAAAAAACATTGGACCCGTGAACAATATTTTCATGTTTTGAAAACAAAAATCCCCAGTGTTGTTCATAGTGGACCGCACACCGGCGTGTGGTCCTTGGTGTAGGAGGTGATGTCGTAAAATACATCCCAAAAGCACGCTAGAGCACCGACAGGTTCTAGAGACCCACATTAACGCTGCCACTGTCATGTGCTTTGTACAGCTTCCCCATCGCTCTCCTCTTTCCCCTGCTCGGCCTATGGCCTATGATGTGTTGCGTTCACAAATCCACAAATCAAGACATATAGGATTCCTATACAAATCCACAAGAGTTCAAGACATGTAGTCTTCTTTCATGCACTCACTTATTGTAGTTGGCCGCTTCACTCACAAGTTGACCGGCCTCTCTTGCTCGGGTTTTAGTTCGCTCGAGAAATCTCGCTCGGGCTATGGTAAGACTCGCGATTAGGCCTCAAACGATTCCAAAAAATCCCCTAAAATGATTAAAAAATGACTTTTATACATGGGCCCCTACTGCTTTGGAAACTGCCTTTGATTGGGCCACTTGGCACTTCATTTTGGGAAATTTTTGGATAAGTGGTTACTCTCTCGCTTGCTCTCTCCAGGTGCTCCTCTTTGCTTTGAGGGGGGGGGGGGGGGGGGGGGCGGGGGGCACTAGCGATGTCACTTGTGCCCCTTGCTTTTTTCAAATTTTTATATTATTATTATTATCATCTTTTTATTTTTATTTTCTATAGATATTTTTATATTTTATCTCTCGTCTTCTACCTTTTTGCCACCTTGCATCCTTGGGATTTCTCCCTCTCGCTGCACACTTTGGAGCTTCCTCTTTGACCAGCCTTTACCTTACCCTTTGAACCCACCTTGGAGCTACCCTTTCTGTCCAGCTTGCTTTGAAGCTCCTGTGACACACACACACACACACACACACACACACACACACACACACACACACACACACACACACACACACAATCTCTCCCTCGTCGAGCACTAGCGAGGTCACGGGGGGGGGGGGGGGGGGGGGGGGGGGGGGGAGGGGAGCTAACTACTTGATTTTCACCTTGAAAAAGTAGGGCCTTGAAGGCTGTGGGAACAGGCCCGTATAGGGGCACACTTTGCCACATCAATACCAATGACGAATGCCAACACCAAGAGCCACCATCAACAGTGCTCCTAGCGGCCAAAACCACCACCAACATAACCAAGATCGCTGCCCACAACAGCGCAACACGCATGCACATGGGGGAGGGAAGGAGAGCTCCATGAGCCTTGTCCTTCTCCTCTTACATCAAATGAAGGTGTGGAGACTTGGGATATATCTCATGAACTCCTAGCCCTCTACAATGCATATTGTATTTTTGCTTGCCACATGGCATTTCCACAGTGCACCAATTCCTCAAACTAAAAAAAAAACCCCCAAAGCCTTAGAAAACCTTCCTTCCTTCCATTCCCTGATCACCCCTGAGCTGCAAAGCCCAGCTAGTAGTCTTGGCTGCCATCCACAGACTCCACAATCCCCGCTGCAATCCAAAACATCCAAGCCTATAAACCGAGGCCACCAAAACAACAAACTTCATATGGCGCCTCCTCTGAGAAAATGCACTTAACTCACTCTCTCTCAACACTCTTCTTATTCTTCTTCTTCCTCTCTCTCTCTCTCTCCTTTCCCCCTATCTCTCTGTACAAGGCAACATTGTTGCACCATCCCCTCTTGAAACCGGGCCCGCCATACGGTTGTGAAGGACGGTGGCTATCTGCTCCAAACCCTATAAAAAGGTGATCTTACATGCTCACTTAGCATTGGTTGTGTGTGTTCTTGGGAGTTGTTGTCTGTACATTGAAACTATGAAGGTTTTACCTGCAAGAGATAATGTTAAGTGTCGGATCTATGGCAAAGGGCATGGATAAGCAAGCTATTGTGGAGTTGGCTGCTCCAACTCAATCTCAGGTGACATTTTGGATTTGAAATGGACTGTTGTCCAAACTAATTGATGGGTTGTAATTCACGTGTTGGTATAGGAAAACTCTCATGCATATGACAATAGAGGTACTTTAATGGCAACTTCTATTGAGATGTTTTTGTATTTACAACACTTGTTTTTTACTCACATTGTGAGTTAGGAATCGCTTTTTCCTATCATATGCATGTATATGAATACCCTTTCGGTGTCTATGACTTTGAGTTAAAGTTCACTTTTGAGTTTAGGGATATTTGTCAATACATTTTTGCGGTTTGTTATAAGCATGTAAAGAAGCATTGATAGGTTGTATCTTCTTAAATGTGACCTTGAAATGCGGTTTTGTTTTTTAAGAAGGGGTGTACTGATAGAGGCTTTGCCTAAATATCTGATGTATGACCCTATATAGTGGGGTTGACACACTTGTGGGGCTTAAAACAGCGGCCTATATGGTCTGGCCTTATCTCATGAGAGCTTGCAAAGCTAAAGAGGCTTGTTTATGAAAACATCTCTGAATATATGACTAGATTCTCATTTCTTATTATTTATCTTTGAAAAAAAATTAGTTGGGTGACATCTATAACATGTGGGATACCCATGAATCACCTGCATACGTTACCAATGCTAACTAAAAGTTGTGTTGTTTCCATGGGTGCAGGTGAGGGTTACCTTCTCAACTATGGTTTTCAAAGTTCCTTGGGTTGAAGATGACGGACTATTATATCTTTTGGCCCTTCATTTTAGCACGTGTATAAATACTGTTCTGTACTATGAATGGGAATTATACCACCTTTCATTGACATAGTTTCTAGTGTCTTTTGTAATTCGAAAGGATTCTTTGGTGTATTTGTTATATTGATATTGGAACACACACATGCACATATGCCTCGACCCATGCGATGAGGTAGTCAATGGCTACCACAATGTATTTCTTACCACCCGTAGACTTAGGAAGTGGAGAGACGGCATCCAAACTCCACTTCTCAAAAGCAACTTGTGTAATAATAGCCCCCTGCAACTCGGCTACTAGTCGTCTTTCACCCATGTCTTGCACTCATGATAGGTCTTGCACCAATAGTGCACATGCCTTAGCGTTGAAGGCCACTAGGAACCTACTCTTAGCACTCAAAATAGCACCTGGTCCTTAACTTGATGTCCGCTCTCTTCATGGCATTGCTCTAGCACCATATCTTTATACAACACCCTCCTTAGAACTGCATCTCACCCATAATTCCTCAGATATTTACCTACCAATGTGAACTTGCAAGACTTTTGCACAATTCTTCTTCTCTACAACTTGGACAAACCCTCTGGACACTAGCTCTCCCTCCCTACATAAGTGGTTGGGGACACATATAGGCCTGCAACATGCACATGTACCCTGCTACTTGCTAGCTTTTTTGCCTCTTGGTTCTGCTCTCTCTTGACATGCTTAAACTGAATTGCTTCAAAGAATTTCAGCTGCTTCTTAATGGAAAATAACCAATGCTTCAAAGAATCCCGGTTTACTTGCCATTGGCCTAACAATTGTTTGATGACCAATAATGCATCTCCTTTCACCATTAACCTAGAAATGCCAAACTTTATATGCTACTTTAAATCCAAATGAGGAGTAAGGTACTCTCCTTCATTATTGGCATGGACATCCTCCAGATCATAAGCCCTCGAAAAAATAACTTTGTCATGTGGGTCTTGTATCACCACACCACCACCTACTTTCTGAACCACCCTCCGATATGCTCCATCAAACCACATGCTAAAACAATTCTCCAAGGTTGTGGCTCCTCTCTAGCTTCATCCCGTACTAGCAAATCAATGCCCTTATTGACCAAAATATTGGCCAAGTGAGACCGACTAGTGTGGCAAATCATGAACTAGAACTCAAACTCTTGTAGGTCTAATACCCACTTCATAATCCGCTTCCCTGGATTTAAATGCAGCACCACTTTGGGCAACAAATTGTTAGACATCAACACAAAAAATTTACATACAATCAAGGCAATTTGAACTTTCTACAAGCAAAGACTAAACCCGACACCCACTACTTTGAGATTTTACTGGCAATGTGCAAGGAAAGATGAGGTGGGGATTCCTTTGAGTTTGAAATCTATCTTCTTGGCTAAGAATTGAGAGAGACTATCTTTTCCATCCGCTAGCTTTACCCTTAATTTCTTGATTAGGAACTAACTTAACTTTAGATTCCTTAAGTATTATGGAAAAAGAAAATATTATATACTATTACAATATACAAGTAACTCAAATTTTTAGTGTTTCATAGTGGTTCAGATAACTAGCTACTATTGTTGAGCTCTAGGATTACTAACTCTGGCCAAACAAATGGTTTTCATCTTCCTCATTCATTAAGGTTCGTTCTCCCATGGCTTGCTCCTCTTTCTCTTCCTCTGTCATGTCCTCCATTTCTACCTCCTCTTATATTGTCCCCTTCATTTATTTGAGGTTGACGAATGGTTCTGGTGGTAAATCTAGTATTTTTCTCTTCTCAACGTTTGTTTTTATAGTCCCATCTGATTTCATCCATAATACTTTGACTTTTGGGAAGGTGTGCTCCAAGTTTACTACAACAATCCTACTCCACGATGTTGATACCCTTGCTTGGAAGCTCCCCTAGCTCTTCCCTTGAAGTTGTTAAAACTATTAAAGCTCCTTGTAGGGGTGATTCCTTTTGTTGCAAGAGATTTGGCTTTGAGAAGGTCATTCTGAATCGATGTAGGCCTCATAGATTTAAGGCACGTGCTCAAGGGTTTGTTAAGGCCCTGACAAAAACGGACAATCTATTGCTCCATTGTTATCTGGGTAGCATAGCATCATAAAGACACAAACTTGGTGTATTATTCCTCCAATGAAAGCCCTTGTTGGCGTAGACCAAAAAATTCATTCATCTTAATAGCATGATGTGCAAGATGAAGATAGTGTTCTTTAACTACCTGCTTCATCTTCTCCAAAGATGGGCTACTTGTGGGATTGTTGCTACAATGTTTTTTCCACCATGTCTCCATTAAGAAGAAACATACCTAGCATCACTCGGTTATCCTGAGTAGTCCCTACTGCCAGAAAGTAGTCATCCATAGCATCCAACCATGCTTCAACATCACGCTCAAGGTTGGGTCCTTCTCCCTTGAAGATGGGGAGCTGGACTTGCTTTAGTAATAGTTTCTTTGCTTGTGTAATTATGAAAGGCTATTCATGCGAGTGTTATCTTGGGGTTGAATAGTGGAATTTAATACCAAATGGAGATCTATCTTGTTTATGCCTTCAAACTTATCTCATACTCAAAACAATTGCACACTAAATGAAACAATGGCCAAACCATAAACAAAATAGCCTATAGCATCCCCATGAAAACAATAGTATGTACAAGAGCTGATAAAATCCATGAAGATCCTACTATGTACAATAATCCTATACTAGAATCATGTGGAATATGGGTGGGTCAGATATAGGATCAAAACATACATCATTTGTTGTACCTCTAAAACAAGGGCCTGTACCATGGGCCTAATCCTACCTGAGTAGATTAATTTAGACACCTTATCAAACACCCATTGATTCTATGATACTTAAACATTATCTACTATAATGGTTTCATCTGGACTCTCTATTCCAATGAAGAAGTAGACTTCAATAACCCAAAGTTCTTCAACCCACTTGAGCCTCTTCAAATTTTGTGCAAGGCCTTCTAACTCTCCCCCATCAATGAAAGAGATTCCACAACAATGAAAGAGATTCTCCTTCAAATGGGAGGAGAAAACATATTTTTTAACAATTTCATCACAATTTTTGCATTGAATAGCGTTGGGATGTGCATGCTCCCATAAATGTGAGACTGAGGGGACTAGAGCTTGCAACTCTCCACCCAAAAATGCCCTATATAAGACCTCCCTTGCTAATAATAGGGCCCCCTTGACCGCGTGGCTTTGTCCTAGCCCTTGGCTTGCCCGATCTTACCCTATGCCTGACATTACTTCCCCTTGGAGAAGCGTTTTTTTCCTCAAAAACAAAAGTGGTTGTATCTTCCTAAGAACACTAATGTTTTCCGCAGTGGCATCCTTCATGGATCCAACTATTCGTTTTATCGGAACATGGTTCAATAGGAGGTTCAATGAAATCAAGAATAACAGCTTGGGTTTCCACAGTTGTCCCTTTGCAATCATCTTGTGTAACCACCCCATGTATAAAATAGCCTATAAACTCCATTTAGAAGGCAAATGAGCATGCTAAATGAGTTATCACAACAAAGATGTATCGCAAAGAGTACCTCTTTTCATTTTCCATGGAAGGAACTGGCTGACGTAACTCATCAAAAAAACTTAAGTCCTTGACTTGGTATCTCATCAAATCGTAAACAAACCCATCATAACTAGTATTCAAGGTTGAGAACCTAACTTACATATGAAGAGACTAAATCTAGTTGCAAACATGCTTGACATTATGGTTAGCATCAACTACTCATCTCCCCTTGATGCTAGCTGGCATGCACTCACTACCCTTAGTCAAGCTGTCTCGTCTTTTATCAAACCCTTCTGCTCCATGACTTGTGCATGAACTGCATGAGCATGCAAAGGGAGACCACACCCTCCTCCTTTCCTAAAATAGCATGAGGCTCTGATACCAGTGTCTGACTAAGGGGACTAGAGCATGCAACTCTCCACCTAGCCATGCCCTATATAGGCCCTACCTTGCTAATAATAGGGGCCCCTTGATCATATGGCTCCATCCTGGCCCTTGACCTGCCCGGTCTTACCCTAAGCCTGACAATCAACATGACATTGAAAACCATGAACTTGTGATAGGCCTAATGGGGATCCTCCTCCAAAGATGGAAAAAAATTATCTCTCTTTCTTCCTCTATTTCTCAATTGAAATTTTCAAAAACCACTTATTTTACATACCTCAAACTTTTCCTAAGTTCAAGATCTCCATTAACACATGCTATGATACCAAGTGTGAGGTCCCCAAGGGTCCTTGACAAGTCTCTAGGTCTAATAAAAACTAAAGACTTTAAGTAAGAAAAATTTGGGGAATAGACCTTTTCCATTGGCAATGGAAGGGGACTAAAGCCATAGAAAAATACCTAGTCCTATCCTACAAGCAAAAACGGAACAAAATCTTTAAAAATCCAAAACTTTTTTGACCCTAAAACTTTTGCAGATGGGGTAAGGTATCCTTGTCCAACCTTCTTTTTCCTCTATGTGTGTGAGGACATAGCCGTTGACAAACTCCTCTTCCACTGTAGAAGTCTTCTAACGTTAGTGCACACGGATGGATAGTTACCCGACTAATCCGGTCCACCTAGTCAATCCCCACTTACCACACCGCACTCACTCATGCTTTATTACTTTCTAATTACCACCACATTGTTTTGACACTTAAAATAACAATTCCGTTTAATTTTTTGTCACAGTGATTCGTTAGAACAAGTATTGAAAACAATTTCAAACTGAAGGCAGGGGTACTATCAACCAAAACATTGACCATACTAACCATGGCCGGTACTCTTCTAAAAAACGACACCCATTTCTTATTCATAATTCAGTGTGACAATTTTCGGGGTTCCCAAGCCCCATATACTAAAACTAGTTTCCTATACAGTCGAGCGGCTCCCTTAGGATAAGAAAATGGTATTCTAACTTATGTAGAAACATCAAGACATGAAGAAGTAGAGACTCATCATTCATGGGGGTGGCCGACTTGGGGGGGGGCTTGCTTGATTTTCACCTTCAAAAAGTAGGGCCTTGAAGGCCGTGGATGATGGGCCCGTAAAGGGGCGCCCTTTGCCACATCAACACCAACAGTGAATGCCAATACCGACAGCCACCATCAGTAACGCTGCTAGAGGACCCGATCGCTGCGTGACTGCGATTGATATGTTGTCAATTTCTATTGATTTAACCTAATGCGCACTCCCTTCTTGGACCTAGTCAAACAAAAAAAACCTCCAGATGGCACGTTTACCAAGTCAATCAAGTTGGGCCATAAGTGGCCCCCGACAAACTTTCAACTAGCCACCATAGCTTGCACTCTAGAGCTTTGATTGATGATCCACAAAAACCTGCATGCTCCACAAGACCAGTACTCCACATCTATTTACTCACATCATCTTTGGCCACATTTCTCCACTTGCCTCATTAGGATGAGAATGGGGTCTAGGAAGGCCTCTTGATTTGGCAGTTTAAGGGAGTCAAAGCTCAAGTATTAAGAAAGAAATCAAAGAACAGCTTCTGAATTCAAACAGGCAAAACGGCTAGTTTATTTGAATTCAAATTTTCCCCCCAAAATGAAATTCAAAATCTAGCGGGCGAAACTATATAATGTAACATATCTACGAAAAGAACTCGGCATGTAGATTACAAATCTGTAATCTTCGCTCAAATCAAAGATCATATGTAGGAGTTATGGAAGCCAAAAATCATAATGTTGTCCCCCCATTTTGGGGGGAAAAAGTGCATCCTTTGACCGTTCTTACACCTCTCTTACACACCCACCATTCTTGCACACATGGCATGCACCTATTCGTCAAAATGTTAATCACCTCCATAATCTCATGGCAAATAAAGAGGCCCTCCTAGCCTCATCCTCTCCCTAATGTGATTGTCTTGGCGGGGATTTGCAAAACCTTTCAACTTTGAACAACCAGATCTTTTACATCGGCCATCAAGACCAACTTATAGAGCATCTCAAATAGTACATTTCAGAGCATAATTCCAACACTTCAGACACCTTCACCCCATCCCAATTGGCCATTTTTGGAGTCCTTTTTGACCTCAAAAACCACATTAACTATACTCTTCACCTATCACCTACCTGCCTAGGGCTTCCACATTTGCTCCTCCACTATTCCATGCACCGGTTGGCACCCTTAGAATTGCATAACATAGTTCACAACACAGACCAACTTTAATTGCACCAACATTTCACACATTACACCACACATGTTTCCCCAACTACAAAACCATCTTCTTTGCCAAACGATTGAATGCCACCAATCCTTATATGCTTCAATTCATCCCCTTGTTTGTGATCCAAACCATCCCATCCATTTGGCTAAGATCTCACTCACTCAAATGCGAGATAGGGAGTTGGGGAACTAGAAAGCAATCCCATTGACTATGCACTTAACACCACACATGTTGTCCCAACTACAAAACCATCTTATTTGCCACAATGAGGGGATGACATCAACCCTAATTACTTGAGCTCAGCCCTTTGTGTGTCTCACTCCTTTCAATATGAGATAGGGCGTTGGGTTACTAGCAAGCAATCCCATCAACTTTACACCCCGAGCAAGTTCATGAGACCAATCACCTCACACTACTTGAATGCTCATCTTTTGTTCATATTAAAACTTGTTTCCTCCACATTTTCAAGCATGATCTATGTCTACACAATTTCCTCTCCCAATCGTAATATGGAGTCTCCATTGCAATGCTCATTGCCATAGTTTTGGCGTGTCAAGAATATTTCATCACCCCTACACACACCCCTTGATATGTAGTTTTTGCTCCCATAAGTTGTATTTGACCTACACATATATGTGTATTGTTGTATAATTCTAATTACTTAAACACAAAGAACACTTTTTACAGAAAACAGATCACTTCGGACTTCAAGACATATAAGTACAAAAATGTTTTTTGTATTTCAAGGTCCTATTCATCATGACATTGTGTAAATCAAAAGAAGATGACTTATGTCTTAGTCACGAGTGTTAAAAGAAACCAATCTCAACTCCTTTAAAAGGGATAGAACTCTTACTTGCATCCATGTCAATTAATTAGTTATTCATATGTTTTAGCAAGACCTATCAATTGTTATTCATGTCAAACTTAAGAAAGCAAATGATTAGTTATTGTCTTGAAGGTGAATTGAAAAGTAAAGAAGTGTAGAATATTTGAAAATAGAAAGTCTTCTTCTCCTTGCAGACAGAGGCAATGGCCTTCTCTATCCGTCTTTTTTGATAATTCACATTTCCGTAAAGGTCTCTTCTCAATATTATTGAAAAAAAGCAGCCAATAGGTGGTGAAATCCTCTATGGACCTTTTAATGCGTTCCTTTTAATAATAAAATTCCGAAAAGGTTTGAATCCCATAGAGCTAGCTTGCATATCTTGAGCACACACCCATCAACATTAATCAATGCCTTATAAAAATCAGCAATTATAGATCCAAAGCACTGTTTGTATGTTTAGAGTAGCAATCTTAACAAGGCTCCGAATACCAAAGACATAGTTGTTTCTTAGGTCATAAGTACTCTTTAAGTCATGATAGTGAGTATAATCTTAAAAAAGCTCCTGATACCAAAGACATCGTTGTTTTTCAGGTCATAAGTCCTCTTTAAGTCATGATAGTGTTCTTAATAGGTCGGCACGCATGTCTGATTAAGGGGAATCAAGCGAGATACCTCGCTTGAAAAGGCAAAAGAGGAAAAAGACAAAAGAAAAGGCCTTTCCACGTGCAGGCATGGGAAAATTACCAAAATATCTCTCGAATTTCAAAAATTCCCAAAATAACCTTGTAAATTTATGAGAAAATATTGGGGACTCTCTCTCTCTCTCTCTCTCTCTCTCTCTCTCTCTCTCTGTGTCCATCGTGACGCCTGGATCTGTGTCCGCACTGCAGGAGAGAGATGATGTGCGTCAAGAGCAACATGAGACATGAGTTTTAGAGGGATTCTCTCTTTCTCTTGTTCTACCCCTCTCTCTCTCTCTCCCTCCCTCTCTCTCTCCCTCTCTCTCTCTCTCTCTCTCTCTCTCGCGCGTGTGCGGCCACTGAGGACGTATGTCTTTTCTTACTGCCCTGCATGGTTGAGGACGTCCCTCCTTTGCTGTTGTTGCTGCTGTGGTGCACATCCCTCGTTCCGTACTACCATGCGCAATACAGAGGAGGCGTTTGTGTGGAGGCGGGCTGCAGAACGCAAAGCAACGGGAACACTCATCGAATAGCCTTGGAGAGGGGAGGGATGTGACACATGGGGATCTTTTCTGACGCACAGACATAGCCATGCCGATTGAGGAGGTGGGAGTAGAAGATGATCAATCACGTCTGCAATTTTCTGTGATCTCTCTCTCTCTCTCTCTCTCTCTCACACACACACACACACACACACACAGCGCGTGCAGCGTGTGGCCATGTCCGTAGCGGGTGGATAATCTGCTGTGCTAGGCTCAAGACTCGAGATCAAGCACGTAGGGCAGGGCTTGGACCTACGACGATGCAGTAGGAGATTCTTCTGACGAGGGTGTTAAAGAGAGCAGTCAACGCACAATGTTGCAGGTGAGCATGGCAAGGAAAAGCTATGCATCATCGCCATGGCAACAGGGGCAGGAGATCAACGAGGTGCGTGAGAACAGGAAAAGACATAGATGTTTCGAGTGGTGTGTCCCCTTTTGCGAGGGAAATTGACTTGACGAAAACAGAATCTTCAAAGATTCTATCCAATGAAGAGGAACCCAGTAGGAGTCAAAGCATATAGGAGTTAATAGAGCACAAGAAGGCTAATCTCTAGGTAAGTGCAAAGTGAACATAAAGAACGAGTGACTAGTTTGGCGTAAAGAATAGTCCTCTTGAGGGGAATCAAACTCATAAAAAAAAGTATCGATCGTTTGCGGTGCCAAGCGACATGGTGACAATGCCATTCTGGCGACTATTCTCGCGGTCCAAAGGGGTGCGTGGTGCCGTGACAACAAGGGAGGCCTTCCCATGTGCCTTGGGGCTCAAAGATTGCCAAGAATAAGGGCGTTGCACATGCAAAATTTGAGCTAAAAAAAATAAAAGCTGTCGACCAAAATAATAGTTGGTCACACGCCTTGCAGATTTGACAGCAGTCTTTGTTGAAGAGGAGTTTCTTGGAAAAGCTTGGGGCCAATGAGGGCACCAAATATTAGCAAGTTTTATTTCCTTTCTTATTCTTTCACAAGCCTTAAGCTTCCAACCTCAACCCCCCCCCCCCCCCCCCCCCCTCCCTCGCCCTTCCCTTTCACAGCTCAACTAAGCTCTTTTGTAAGCCGCCATAGCCATCTCTCTCTCTCTCTCTCTCTCTCTCTCTCTCTCTCTCTCTCTGTGTGTGTGTGTGTGTGTGTGTGTGTGTGTGTGTGTGTGTGTGTGTGCGCTCGTTCATAGAGAATATAGTGATTGATTATGCATTATCTTCATCATCATCATCTTCAGAAGGAGTAGGAGGCGGCATAGGGCTTGTAAGGAACCCTCTTCTACAATTGATTCCCGTTTATCGCAAAGGCTGTGGACAAGAGGGGGAAGGAGGGGTTCAGGGGCAGGAAGAAGCATGCATCAAAAGGGAAGAAGGCTCCAATTCAAGTCCAATTCCCTCCTCAACCAAAGCATTTCGCAAAATCCCTCTTCTTACCCAAGTACGCCCATCTCCCAAAGAAGCTATGATGGTCCCTACTCTTCTCTTTTGCAGTGGCCAGACATGACTCCCATAATCTAGGACTTTAGTAGAAGAGTGGTGATGCACCTTCAGGATTCCTTCCGTTTGCAGGTATTCAAGAAGTTGGTCTCTTGTGTTAAATGTTGAAGCATTGTATAAATTTATCTTCCCTTATAATAGTTGTGTATGGCTCATTGATTCCTTTTGAGGATTCCATTTGTATTGATTTCTTTATAAGTCCATTGATTGAAATAGGAATCCTCTAATTTTAGTGGAATTTGAGGATTCCTTTTGTGTTTGCTGCTTTTGGGCTACTGTTGTAGCTTTCCCCCCTTCACAATTGTCGTCAATCGATGTGCATCATTCTCTGGCTCGAACGGTGTACACATTTGGCAATATTGTATCGAACACAATACATGTTTGGCAATATTGCACTGAACGCAGTGCATATACACTTTGTATGTTGAACCTTATATTATATGCAAATTTATATAAATTGCCATTTTTAGCACTCGTACACGAAAATCTTCAAAGTTTTAATACACCCAGTTTTGTGCTAGGTGTACTATACACTATGCATGCTCACAACTATGCTATGAGGGAGACACAAATTATGTAGGATTCTTCATGTTCCAACCTTGCTTTGTCACCAATGGCTGACGTGGCAATAGACCCTGCACACACACACACTGCGCGGATAGTGACACATGGTAGGCTAGTATGAAAATCTCAGAAAAAGCAACGCATAACACACTGATAGATTGACGTGTCCGCAAATTACGGAGGCTGCTTTTTGTGCTGGCTGAATTTTCTCGCTGATTTTAGCAGTGCTTTTGGGCTATTGCTTTTGAATATTAAAAGCTTTTTACTTACTGCTTTTGGGCATCACTTGTACCAATAAATAAGTGGGCAGGGCCTCACTTCTCAGAGCATCTAGACGTAGAGTCTGAAGTGAGCACCTACCCACTCTCTTGTACTTTGAACACATATTAATACAGAAATAAAAACCGAAAGGGGCACCAGTCTTTGGGGACAATATCTCTAGGCATGGAACCATGCCGCAGTCCGTAACGAATCAAGTCAAAATTGTGAACTGTTTTGAAGTGAATCTATGCTGTGTTGTGGTAGAATCTTGACTTAGGGTGTCCAAGTTTGTTATAGTGGTATCAGAGCACAAAAAGATTCTTCTTCAACGGAGGACCAATCCTTTTTGCAGCCCACACAGATTTTGGGAAAGAATTTGTGTCCCAACCCTGGACTTATTAGCCACTCCCACCCTTCATACATTGCACATCTAGCGCGCTCCCGTCTTTATTGCTCTGTCTTACAGGGCATAAAGCCATAAAGAATCCAAGAACACATAGGTTCTAATGAAGAATCGGATAGAGATAACACCTCTCAATGGGAAGGCAAAGAAAAATTAAAAGTCCGACGCGGGAACTCAAGAAAAGAATGAAGATTTGGGCAAATTTTTTTGGACAAGTTTGCAAGAAAGGAGTACAAACGTCAATTGTAGATTGGCATATGTGTGAACAGATTGATTAAGTACTCCAAGGACCCGAGATTGGCAAAACACCTGAAGAATTACCCGATTGTTAAGATTTACTCGAGATGGCGTGTGGCCATCGCTTCTCTCAGGTAGGGAGGAAAGCTGAAAAGACAGACGAGTGCAAAAAAACAGAACCTGTACTTGCAGAAAGACATGGACAAGCACTCTTGAAAATAAGCACTTCTATAGAGCCAACCAATATGACTTCCTCGAAGACAAGAGCAAGAAAACAAAATAATTTAAAGAAGGTGGACAGTCAATTACATTTGAATCCTTTTCTGGGTTGCGAGATGCTCGAACATGGTGGTCCACTCTTCTTCTGAGGAAGGAAGCTCCAGTTACATGGCTGAAATTCAAAAGTCTCGTTATTTTCTTCTTGGCTCACTCGGGCATACAAACGAGATATACCAATCGCTTGGAATCATCTTCGGATGACCAAGGGAGATTCTTTGGACGCTTATTACGAGATATTTTGAAACTCTTTTCTACCAACCTCTTCATTTATAAATGTTTCTTTTAAGGAACAGATTGAGATATAGAGATCCGAGACTACTGCCTGGAACAAAAGTCAAATTCTATTCAAGAATTGATGGATCATGCAAAATGGGGTTTTGCGATACATTCAGGAAATTTGGCTTACCGCACTTATGAGATCTTTACTCAGAGAACCCAACAGACCTCTCACAATGAAATTAGAAAGAGAAAGAGTTCCTACAGTAAAGAAAAGAAAGATACACGCCCCCTACTGACTCTTAGAGAAAGGGCTATCTATCTCAAAGAGGGAAAGTGTTTTGGTTGCGGGGTATTTGGACACATCTCTGTAAAGTGCCCCAAAAGGCATAGCAAGAACAGATTGAAGATAGGCCAGAGAATTCTACAGCAACAAAGGAACGTGGAAGAAAAGGCAGATAAAGCAAAACTGGTACCACATTGCGTGGGGCCCTAACTGAATCAGATGAATGAAAGTACAAAACCTTGCCACACTTAGGGAAAAGTGAAAGATCAGGAAGCCCTCATTTTTCTTTGATGGAGGAGCCAAGTCCAAATTCTTGAATTAGTGGATTGAATTGGAATTACGCTTGGCAGGCTAAGGCCACAGGGGGAGACAGTTCTAGCGGCACCCGGATGGGATGTTTCCATTACACCAATCATTGGAAAACTTTGTTTGCAATGTCAGGGGTATGTAGGGCACAAGGACTTATACGTAATGCCCTTAGGAAGGTTGTGAAATCCTCCTCAAAATCCCTTGGTACCACAAGAACAACGCCCTGGTTGACTATCAGGCTGAGAAAGCGACTTTGACAAATGAAGAGCAAAGAGATTTTACTTGATGAAATTCAGTTTCTTTACTCAATCTTTTGGAAGATAATTGAATGATGATTGAAGGCTGAATATGTTTTGACCTTGATAAAGAACGCCAAGATTTTCTTCACACTCATGCCGATTGCTTTTCTGAGGGCCTACCAGGCGAGTTGCCACTAGCTCATCCTGAGGATCATACTATTGATCTGATACCTGGAAGCACATCACCAAACCAGCCACCTTACCGTGTGAGCCGAGCCTAGGATGAAGAGATTATGAACCAAGTGAAAGACCTCTCGGAAAAGGGTCTTGTCCAGCCGAGTACTTCACCCTACTGCTCGCCGGTATTGTTGGTTTAAAAGAAAGACGGATCTTGAGTGCAGATGGACCTGACCAAGATTGAGACTATACATGATTGGCCTGAATTGAAGAATGTCCATGAAGTTATAAGCTTCTTGGGCTTATGTTCTTACTACTGGAGGTTCATTAGAAATTTTTTAGAGGTTGCTTCCCCTTTGCATATCTTGACACAGGAAGGAGTTCCTTTCTTGTGGGGATCCACAAAGGTACAATTTGGAAGGGGGAAAGTTGCAACTATAGCCCATAAGCAGCAAACACAAAAGGAATCCTCAAATTCCAGCAAAAGTAGAGGATTCCTATTTCAATCAATGGACTTATAAAGAAATCAATACAAAAAGAATCAAGAACCATATACAATTATTATAAGGGAAGATAAATTCATACAATGCTTCAACGTTTAACACAAGAGACCAACTTCTTGGATACCTGCAAACGAAAGAAATCCTTACCCTTAGCCCATGAGTTGGGAGTGCTTGAAGCCCAGGTTGAGTTGCAGAAAGACCTGTAGCCACACTCTCGTGTACTCATGTAAGAACTTTGTGTAGAGATCATATCTAGTAGCCGGAATCTTAAAGAGAGAAAGGCATCTGGGTGGGCTGTACATGATTTTATGAGCATCATTATGCGACAACACAACCAGACCACCGTCCCTATAACTCAACTCCAGGCCGATGTTGTTGACTCCCAACTTTAAAGAACTTACTGCATCTGCGTACTCCTCTGATGAAGGATTACCTTCCATAAAGATGATATTCTCTCGTGGGAATGGAAACTGGTCTGGATAGGCTAGGTTGAGGAGGCGTTCTTCTCTGAGGAAGAGATTGAGCTGAAATTTTCCACGTTGAAACCAATGCTCAAAGAAAGAAACCTTCCCTTGAAGGTGCATCACCACTCTTCTACCAAAGTCCTGGATTATGGGAGTCATTTCTGGCCACTGCAAAAGAGAAGAGAAGGGACCATTAGAGCTTCTTTGGGAGACGGGCGTACTTGGGTAAGAAGAGGGATCCTGCGAGATGCTTTGGTTGAGGAGGGCATTGGACCTGGAATTGGAGCCTTCTTCCCCTTTGATGCATGCTTCTTCCTGCACATGAACCCCTCCTTCCCCCTCTTGTCCACGGCCTTTGTGATAACCGGGAATCAATTGTAGAAGAGGGTTCCTTACGAGCCCTGTGCCGCCTCCTACTCCTTCTGAAGATGATGATGATGATGAAGATGCCGCATAGTCAATCACTATGTTCTCCATGAATGAGGCAATGAAAAACGATCTTGCTGGCTGAGGTGGCCGCACCTTTTGGGTGGTAAACTCACCTTAGATAGTCCTCACACGAGGCTTTTCAAGGACGGTTCATTGTGCGGATCTCGTAGGCGGTTCAGGAATCAACAAATGATTCGTGGGTTTTTCATGCCAAGGGTTTAAACGCGTCCTCATGAAACGGTCCACCTTAAGTGACCAAGTTTTAAAGTGTGAAACGACCTAGTTTAAAATGGATAATCAATCCAAGCGACTGGCAAAGGACTGTGGAACAGAAAATTTTAACTCTCTTATAGAATGAGAGCAAAATTGCTTTTCTGAATGCAATTTTCTAAGAAGCTTCCCTTTCCTCTTGAGGTGGTTAACTTCTATAGGCGGTTAGGCTCTCCACTTGCTCTATTTAACCATGCCAACAAGTTTGGCATGACTTTAATTAGTCACCGAAAGCGCTCTCATGCACAAGACCTTCTCTTCACGAGAAGGGTGTTGCTAGCACATGTCAGCCTATGGAGGAGACGTCTCTTTCTGCTCCCAACTCCACATGCGCATGGACATTGTCCCAAGGGTGCTTCTTCTTTGTCTCCCGTCCTTGGTATATTCCTTGTCGCAATGCTCCAACACTAGCTCGAGGAGATGCAACGTGTCACAAGATGGGCACCACGTGCCAATAGAAAAGAACAGACTGAAAAACTTTAAGCACTTCAAATAACAACTGAACTAAAAAAGATGCACGACACGAGACGGGGAGTGGCGAAGTTCTATCCCAAAAGAGCACTGGCCCCAAATGTTGGCGCCCCTTTCAGTATTTCTTTATTATTGTTGATTCGCAAAAGAATAGCAATTGGGAGCACTTTTTCTGCAATTTGTGCGCTGAAGAGTGCTAGAGAGGGCCCTCAAGGCTCATATTTAAAGGCCCAAAGCCTAAAAGCATCAAATATGAAAAGTTGATTCCAAAAAAACATTTTCCTAAAATTTTGGGATTTTCCTCAAAATCCATCGCAAATTGCGGAAGGTCCATACAGATGCCATGTCATCATATTTTGTTGTGCAAAGTCTTTTGAGTGTGTTTTTCTTTCTTTTTAATGCCTTTATGTCACTTGGGCCCCATCGGACGGGGTCCCTTAAGTTGGTGGGACCTCTTCTTTAAAAATAGGCCACTCGTCAAGACTTTGTAAGTCTGTAAAACTTCTTCTTCTTCTTCTGCGGCTTCTTCTTAGGGTGTTGGCCCCTTGGCCTAGATCTGAAGGTTGCCTTCGTTCTTCAGTGGCTTGACACGTTAGAGTTTGTGACATGCCCCCTTCAAAGAAAGTAATCGTCGACGATTACAACATATCTGCAAAACAACTCAAGTTAACTGAAATTTTTTTGAGGATCATTCAGAGGGACAATCAATTTGCTCTTTTTTTTTGTTAAGGAGTTGGCTTCTCCTTTCGGCTCTTTTGTTAAGGAGTTGGCTTCCCTTTTCGTCCAGATCGGTACTCTTGATATTCCGGCGTAGTAAAATTAGCCATCACACCTAAACTGCACTGATCTTCCACGGGTGTCTTGATGCACTAATATTACTTACCTAGGCAATCTCATCCAACTAGGAATATTCAGTGGTTGGCACATCACAATGCAACACAAATGCTCACATATGCATGTTACAAGACATAGAAACATAAAGCCGCTGATGAACACTCCCCCCGCAAATAACCATCCAGGTTCGGGCCATGAGCCGTTCAATGACTCCCTCATCACTCCTCCCACAAACAACCCAAAAAGGTCCGGGCCATGAGATATAGAGGCCTTTTACAACCAAACGCCCCTCAGATCGCAACCTGCATTGTTTTGAGGTGCTGAGAGTAACTACTCCTCCCATAAATAACCACAAGGGTCCGGGCCATGAGTAACAACAACAATAATCCCCTCGTAAATAGCCACAAGGGTTCGGGCCATGAGTAAAAACAACACTTTTCAATCATTCAATACTCCCCCCGCAAATAACCTGTTGCTAAATTGGCTTTATCTGGCAGAAAAATAATTCTAAATGAATTATTGGATTTAAAAGTGAGAGGGTTTTCTCGCTTAGAACACCAGAAAAATTTCTAAATGAATTATTGGAATTTTAAGTGAGAGCG
This sequence comes from Adiantum capillus-veneris, assembly GCF_014529385.1. Lineage (NCBI taxonomy): Eukaryota > Viridiplantae > Streptophyta > Polypodiopsida > Polypodiales > Pteridaceae > Adiantum > Adiantum capillus-veneris. Next base: position 140,466,723 of record NC_140931.1, on the reverse strand, counting down.
TTTTTCTCACTAGAGACATCCGAGTACAGAGTTTTCCTAGTGTGTCATTCAGAGTAATGACAGGAGCACTGTGAAAAGAAATATCTGTAAGGCCACCAGGAACGAGTACTTCTAATGCGTCACATCGGATGGGTGACAGGGAGCATCGGGAAGATGTATCTGACCATCCGGGAACCGACATCTCTAATGCATCATAGGACGGGTGACATAGAGCATCACAAAGGAGATTGTATCGTAAGTTTGGTAGGAAAGGACAAGGTGATGGGTATTCCTGATGCGTCACAAGGTGGGTGACAGGTGCATCGGAAAGGGGATATCCATAGTCGGGAGGAAATTCCGTCATGTGTAAGAATTGTCCACAAGGAAAAGCAAGCACTTGAATGAAGATGGCTTCAAAGGAAACTTTAAGGAAAAACAAATGCTTTCTAAGAAAATGGGATTGCTTTTCGAAAAAGCAGATGCTTTCTCGCGAGGAAGTCTATGTCTACATGGCAATTGTGCATGTGATTGCATCTAGGGACGCTTGGGAAGTGTTGTGAAAGTATTTTTTTAAGTTATAAGGTTTTATTGAGTTTTTGGGCAGATTCAGACCATTTTTAAAGGTGACTAGCCGCCCACTTAATAAGTGGGCAGCCTACGACTAAATAAAACAGTAAAAACCAACCATCAATTTTTCTCTCTTTTTCTAGCAGAAGAGCAAAAAAAAAAATTTTGTCATGATCTCTACGCGAGTAGACAACGCTCAGCTATTCTTGCCATGGCCAGAGAGATATAAAAGCATCACACACCCTCTCTCAGAGGACAGGTTGCCAGCGTCAGCAAGAGGAGACTCCAGTGGCCGCCAGAAGATGCAAGGGATCGCGAGACTACGAAGCACGGAGGTCGCTTTTCTCGTGCAAAGAGTGAGAGGTATCAATTGTGGATTCACCACACGAATTGTTGTACCGTTTTTGTGTGTGTTTGCAGTTGTACTTCCTCTTCACGAGGGAGTAGGAGCAGAGGAAGGCATGAGCCTCTGCTCTGCCTCTGCAAGAGAAAAGCACTCTGAGGAATTAGAGCCAGATCAGCCCAATGGTTTTGTACCCGAGTTTGGGAAGTAGATTCACGGATCTAAGAGTGGTGGTCTCTCGAGTTATGATCCGGAAGTGGGGTTTTCCAAGTAAGGACTCCGTGTCCGGGAAAGCAGAGTTGTTCTGCAAGAAGATGACTCTGGAAACAGAGTCGAAAAAGAGTTGCAGGGATACCATGCCCTGAGTCTGGAAGGTGAAATCTTGAGGGGAGAACCTTGATTCTTGAGAATTTGTAATAAGGAATGAAAGTTCCTTGGAATAGGGTTTTGCCCTTGGAATAGGAAACTGAGGCTTCCAGGAACCATCAAGTCTTATTCTATAATGAACGTGGTAATACGTTCGGTTCAATTGCTTGTATAGACTTCTCTTCAGTAAATAAAGATACTATTACGGGGGAGGGACTAGCCCATCTTCTGGTCCCCATTATTGTGTCAATCTTCTCACTCTCTATCTCTATTTCTCTCTATATACTTTGGCTTTAGTATTAAGTGATAAATTGTATTTATCCGAGTATATTCTATATTGCTATGCGCTCCCAATTGTGACAGAGGTATCAAAGCATGATATCCTCTCTTTCTCTATAAAGGAGGACAACTCTGGGAAGATACGGGAAGAAGCCATGACAAGCCAAGAGAGAAGTAAGTAGGTGGAACCCGAAGCCTTGTAGGAAAAGCTTGCAGAGTTGGGAAATCTTTTTCTCTTTGTAGAAGTCGACACAAGACTTGGGATTCTCTGAGAAGGTGACAAGAGCATGATGCTCAAGAACCTAGAGAATCCAAGAAGCGGAATGCTCAAGATCCTTTAGAATCCAGAAAATATCCATGAACATCAATCCATAACCATAGCCAAGAGATCCCATCATTCCGGGAAGGATATGAAGAGGTCTTTAGACCTCAGAACACTCAGTCAAGTCTGACACTTTTGACAAAGGAAAGATGCCCCAAAAGCTACTGCATTTTAAAGTTTCCTTTGCAAATGGCAATTTCTCAAAAGCGTCGAAGGTGATGCATGTGACCAAACACCTCAAGGGGAATTGCAAGTACTCGGTGGTATACCAAAGCTCCGCAAGTAGCTTATAAGAAGACTTGGATTCAATTCAAGGCTGAATTTTCCGACGAATTGTTTTCCTCTACGCTTTGAGGAAGGCATCCAAGAAGATTGGGATCGGTTTGCCCAATAGGAAGACGAGCGAGTCAAAGCAAGTAGTGGTTCACTCTTGCCAAGGTAGCTCCACTCTTGATCCTCTCTAAGGAAGGAAAGATAAAGAAACTCAATGAAGGACTTTTGCCCAAATTTTGTAGATGCATCTGCAAGATACTTTGCAGCAGATGGTGGAGTCAACAATAAAAGCTAAAAGTGTACACCTTAGTGTACATAGAATCTAGTCCCCGCAATGGGACGAGAACCATTGAAAACAAAAACATCAAATTTTTGTTATCTCTCCTCAAAGGATTTGTTGCTATCGGGAGTTTGGAGTAAGGGAATTCAATCTAACTCCTAAGTTTTTGAATAGAAGACCCTCAAACTTTAAGTGAGAGGGAAGGTCTTTGATCAAAGTTAAATCTTTAAGGGATTCTAAAACTGCATATTGCTCTTATGCACGAGGTATATAAATGTGCCACCAAGACGGATCACTCTCGAGTGTTTATGAGAGTAGAATTGAGTTAAAACATTGCTTTATGCAATGAATTGGTTTGCTCAACCATCCGGAAGGTTATTGATTGATCTAGTACCCCATAGTTTCCTAACAAATTACTTGCTTTTGCGGGTAGGACATTATGAAGGAACCATTCCGAGTTTTCAAGCAAAGCAAATCTTTTATCAAACTTGAGTACCCTATGAGCCTACACCCCTTATCCAGTAAGGAAAGATCTGGTAGTGCTTTTTGTACAAGTGAATGAACAATAACTTTATGAGGGAAGAAGCAAGAGCTAGCTACGACATGTGCCCGGGGAATTCGAGATTTGAAATCCCAGATTCTCTGATGAGCAGGTTTTCTCTGGAACCAAGTTGAGAAATCATCTGGTTAAGCGTCTTCATTCTAAGGATCTCACAAAGGGAAGGTAATTTCCTAGGTTCAACAAACTTAAGAACTATGTACACCTTTTGGCACATGGATAACACACGAAGATGAAGACCTATAGCAAGGAACTGGATGGGAGGTTGTTATACTCTCTAGAGCGCCTTTTTTCACGAAAGGATATTCCAACACGAGAATCTCTATTTGAGGTGTGTTAGGTAGAAGGAATTTGAGTTTCTCTACGGAGAAGAGGTTTTCTGATGTCCATTGATCATTGAGTACGCTATGTGCTTCTACCATTACAATAGCAACTTTTGGTTGTGGTAATGTCAAGTAGCATTTACACGCTGTCGACAAGAATTGTGCACAAAGAAAAGCAAGCACTTGAATGAAGATGGGTTTAGAGGAGACTTAAAGGAAAAATAGATGCTTTCTGAGAACACGGGTTTGCTTTTTGGGAAAGCAAATGCTTTCCCATGCAAGGAAGTCTATGTTTGCCTTGCAACTGTGCATGTGATTGCATCTAGGGATGCTTGGGAAGTGTTGTGAAAGCATTGTTTTTAAGTTATAAGGTTTTATTGACTTTTTGGGCAAATTGGGATCATTTTTAAACGTGACTGGCCACCCACTTAATAAGTGGGCATCCTATGATTAAATAAAGCAATAAAAACCAGCCAGCAATTTTCTCTCTTTTTCTGGTAGAAGAGCAAAAAATAAAAATCTACACGGGCAGCTAGTGCTCAGCTATTCTTGCAGTGGCCAGGGAGATATAAAAGCTTCACACACCCTCTCTCAGAGGAGGGGTTGCCAGCGTCACCAAGAGGAGACTCTACCGCCAGAAGATGCAAGGGATTGTAAGAAGCATGGAGGTCAATTTTCTCACGCAAAGAGCGAAAGGTATCAATTGTGGATTCGCCACACGAATTGTTGTCCCGGGGTTTGTGTTTGTGTTTGCAGATGTACTTCCTCTTCACGAGGGAGTAGGAGCATAGGAAGGCATGTCAAGCCTCTACAAGAGAAAAGTGCTATGAGGAATTAGAGCTAGATCAGCCCAAGGATTTCGTACCCAAGTTTGGGAAGTAGATCATAGATCCGAGAGTGGTAGTCTCTTGAGTTGTGATCCGAAGGTGGGGATTCTATTTATCCGAGTATATTTTATAACTCTATGCGCTCCCGTTTGTGACATAACCACAAGGGTCCGGGCCATGAGTATGAAGAATCATTCTCAAACATCATTTCTTAGTACTCCACTCGAGAGTAAAATCACCAATCATTGAAACCAGTATTAAAACGAGAGTCAAACATTTCAAATCGGCACAAAGACAGGTTCAAAACAGATACCATAAATTTCAAAAAAAATCCAAACAAGTTCTCAGACATAACTCAAACTTAAAAAGAAATCTTGACATTAGCCGAGCTCAAAAAGTTGACTGACTTTCCTCTTGGACAGATAGTGTTCCTGTGGCGGTGATGGTAGTCCAAGACATAGCAGTCACACTAGATCCCGAGGTTATCAACAAGTGACACCTGTTGAGAGATGGCTAGAAATTTCAAGTTATAATCTGCTAGGGTTTCCATGGCAAGCATTTCAAAATACCCCACTTCGCCAAAAGTTGCACTCCGAAGGAATATGTCAAAAACCATATAACTTCAAGCAAAATTCATATCAAAAGCTTTCCAAGTCCTTTGAGTGTGCGACTTGGTACCTATAGACATCAACATCTGCATGGCACTGCTTTTGAGAAAAACAATGACTCAATACAAATCTTGGCTCCTTTTCTTGCAAGTGAACTTTTTGGCTTATGCCATGTAAGACATGAGCGATGAAGACGGGAGCGCGCCCGATGCGTGATCAAGCAAGGGTGGGAGTCCGTAATGAGTCCGGGGTCAGGACCAGAAAATACTTCAAATAAAATTCCAGTAGTCTCTGGTTTGCTCTATCTGCTCTTTTGTAGGACTGGTATGCTTTCAAAAAAGAACACGCCTAATGCTCTGATACCACTATCACAAGACAAGTTCCACATGCCAATATAAAAGAGTAGATTGAACAACTTTGAGCACTTCAAATAACAAGTGATCTAAAAAAGATGCACGACACGAGACGAGGAGTGGCAAAGTTCCACCCCAAGAGAGCACATGCCCCAAATGCTGGTGCCCCTTTTAAGTATTTCTTTATTATTGCAGATTCGCAAAGTACAACAATCGGGGAGCACTTTCTCTACAATCTGCGCACTAAAGAGTGCTAGAGAGGCCCCCCAAGGCTCATATTTAAAGGCCCAAAGCCTAAAAGCATCAAATATGAAAAGCCGATTTCAAAAAAACACTTTCCTAAAATTTTGAGATTCTCCTAAAAATCCACCACAAATTGTGGAACGTCCGTACAAGTGCCACTTCATCACATTTTGTTGTGCAAAGTCTTCTGAGTGTGTTTTGCTTTCTTTTTAATGCCTTTATGTCGCTTGGGCCCCATCAGGTCCCATACGTTGGTGGGAACTCTTCTTTAAAAATAGGCCACTTGTCAAGCCTTTGTAAGTCTGTAAAACTTCTTCTTCTGCTGTGCTGCTGCTTCTTCTTCTTCTTAGGGTGTTGGCTGCTGTGCTGCTGCTGCTTCTTCTTCTTCTTAGGGTGTTGGCCCCATTGTCGTGATCTGAAGGTTGGCCCCGTTCTTTAGTGGCTTGACACGTCAACAATTTTTGACACAATGGCAGCTCATCGAGTTGTGTGTCATGCAAGTCTCATTTTTGCTCATAGCTATGTGTAACAGGCTTGGACACTCCAAGCGAGAAATCAATAGCAACACAAGAACATAATCTTCAAAATCTCTGAAGAGGTATTGGCCCCAAAGACTGGCACCCCTTTCAATATTTATTTTTGTATTAATGCTTGAGAAAAGTTACAAGGCTTGAGGGTCCTCTTTGCTCGATTGTTGGTCAACCAACCTCGCTAGAGAGTAGCCCTGGGTGTATATCTAAAGGCCCATGGACTCTTCAAAAGCAGTACAAGAAAAAGCTTCAAACTCAAAAGCTCTAGGCCCAAAAGCTGGTGCTAAATTCAACAATTGTAAATCACACAATTCTATATGGCTGCTACGTAAGCAGAATTAGCACGTTTTTAGAGCGTCCGTATAGTTATTCAGATAGTGTTTTTTAATCTAGTGTCCCTTGGTTTGTGTTGGCAGGTACCCATAAGTTGGGACAACTTTTAAAGTGACTTTGGTGTTTAGGTAGTGATGCCACATCATCAGTTTGTGACATATCCCCCTCTTGAAATAATTGTAATCGCCCTCGATTATGCCTGCAAAAATAGACTTAAGTCATAAACCAGTTCAGGAGACATTGACTCTAAGTATCGACGCACTAGACGACACCAATCCAGCACTTGCAAAAAGATGACATTCACGAAAAATTCACATCACATTCAAATCAGATCACATAGAATCCATGGAGATCTAGGACCATGATTCCTGGCAATGTATTTAGCAATCACAGTTAGATCCACACAGGACCTCACTGATGTCGGATTAAATAATCCTGATTGCGATCATGTCCATAGACTCTCAAGATGAAATGTTGTAATCATTTTGTCTCTCAAACCTGCACTGAAACTTAGTCACCTGATGTTAGAGTATTCCTCAATCATAATCATTTCGGGAATTTTCATGTCGAAGTACTTCTTTCATAAAGTCATCCAACGGAATACAATTAGCCCATCAAAAATCCTTGAAATCAAAAGGAAAATCGATGACTTTATTCCATCTAGTAATCTGTGACAAAGGAGTGGAGTGACTCCCCTCTTGTGCAGTCCCGTCTACACTAGATTCAACCCTCTTGATCCACAGGATCTTTTGGAATAGTCGAAGCTACCAAAAACCTCAAGGTAAGTTCTGAGGAGTATCTGTTAGGTCCTCCTCCTCCATCAACTTCACATCCAAGGCCAAATAGTTCTTGACTAAGAACCGCCGTTCACTTTACCTTTCTCTTTCCTTTCGTGAGCCACTATCTGTTCCAGTACGAGAATATCCTCGCTCCTCAAGCTCCCCGTCAACTGGCACCTCACCCTTGAAATGTTTCAAGAGACTCACATAAAAAGCATTGTGAATCTTCAAAGTATTAAGAAACTTCATTGTGAATGTGGAAGGGGCCATAGTATCTTATACTTAGCTTTGGAAAAAGTCACTCTTTTCTCTTTCTTTTTCTGAGGTGTGCCTTCTCAAATTGGAAGAGCACCTAATCATCTTACTTCAGCTGCAAGTCACATCGATTCTCATCGGCTACCTTCTTAGGCCGTGCTTGAGACTTCAAAAGAGCCTCATGCACCTTGGCAAAAGCAGTATCCAGATCTAGATCATGTTGATGTGCTCAAAAAAATCTTATCCTGGTTTTGGGGAATTCTCTGATGTACTAGTTGATTCCCTTTTTGTTTCTTTCCTTGTGCCCCCAGACCTATGGGTAGCTTTGCTAGCTTCCCCTGTCCATTGGCACTTAACTCTCAATCATTGGAACTCTGAGATGCACTATGATTTGATCCCCTTTCTTCTCCGGAATCCTTTGATGAACGTCCATCTGGTTCCTTTAGTTCGTTGGAACCTTCAGATGTGCTACCATCTGATTTTCTAGAATTGTGTGATGAGCTGTCATCCAGTTCCTCTGATGCATTCTCTTCAATTTGGCGGACTCTTGCCTTGTTGAGGTGGATATTGTCCTATCCATAAGATAAGTCAATGAGCCAACGTGCATTCCAAATTGTTGCTTAGCATGTTCTATAAGTCTCTGAATAGAGTTAGACTTAAGATTTAGACAATAGTGTCAGGTGCAAAGAAAGAGTATAAGGAATTTTCTCGTATCTAGTACTCTGCATACAAACACAAGGGTTTCTTTGATTCACTTGAAAGAATTGAATCGGACTGAAAGAAAGAGAGAGAAAAGAGAGAGAAAGAGAGAGAGAGAGAGAGAGAGAGAGAGAGAGAGAGAAATGAGGCGATATAGGGATGTCGGGTCCCAACCCTCAAGGGGCCTCTTGCTCTGTTGCCAGAGCAAGTATTTTCTTTATTCTTGCACAATGTTGGTATAGTGACTAAATGCTGAGATGATGATCCTAATGGGTAATGATGCTAGTCGTGCTGGGTACTGGGTACTAAGAGATTAAAGGGGTACTGAGGTAATGAGGTTCTATGTCAATGACAATGATGTCCACGATGAGATGTTGATGGTCTATGTCAAAGATGATGATGTCTACGACGAGGTGCTCATGGTCTACCTCGAAGACAATGATGTCGACAACGGGTATTGATGGTCTATGTCAAAGACAGGGAGGTCGACAATGGATTCTATGTCGAAGATGGTGAAGTCGACCATGAGTTCTATGTCGGAGATGGTGAAGTCAAGGACGGGTTCTATGTCAAAAATGGTGAAGTCCACGATGGGTTCTATGTCAAAGACAATGAAGTCAACGATGGCTTCTATGTCAAAGAGGATGATGTCAATGATAAAGATGGCGACTACGGACGAGGATAACAATGGTGTCGTCGTCACCAATTGCGGGACTATGATGACGATGTCAAAGACGACGATGATTTTGACAATGACGAGGAAGGGCTGAGAATGAAAAATGCTAGAGATGTTGCTGGCTGAAAACTGAAATCTGATCTGCTATGAAAATGTCAGTGACAACAACTGTGGTGACGACAACTAGAAAAACGCTAGGTGCTAAAATCTGAAAACGCTGGCTGAAATAAAAAATATTGGCTATTCTGACGATACAGTGAGGATGTGCTAGCAGAAGGGTGTGATCTACGAGGCTAAGGGGGTGATCTGCAAACGCTGAGGCTGAAAACCAAAACATTGGTTGTGCTTGAGGTTGAATCCAAAAACGCTAGGACTGATCTTGGCTGAAATTGAAAATGCTAGGGTGATGCTTTTGAGGGTACTGCTGAGAGAGAGACCACCTGCCACGTGCAACACTTGGTGTGTCATAAAATCTAATATCTAACCAACCCAAATGATTTTCTCATATTAAATTGATCACTTAATGTGGGAGAATAAACGGGAACAAGTGTTAAGATATAGATAGGTGCTTATAGATCTATCTCAACACGGGGCCAATAGTAAAGGGGCCCAAATGGGAGATGGTCTATCAAGAGAAAGGCTAACCAATGGAGCATAAGACCTTAGGGTTAGCTTCATTGAAGACCTCCAATAATGTGTGTAAAAGTCCTTTGACCTTAGGTAAGCTAGGGCTGAGCTTGAGGTGGGAACCCGGCCCAAGCTCGAGGTGCTTGTCGTGCTTGAGGTGCTTGTCCTGCTTGAGGTGCTTGTCATGCTTGAGGTGCTTGATTAAGATGCCTGAGGTGCTTGACTGGCTCCATGCTTGAGGTGCTTGACTTGGTGCATGATTAAGGTGCTTGAGGTGCCTTGACATGCTTGCCTGAGATGCTTGTGGGAATACCCCCTAGTCCAAGTGCTTTGTCATGCTTGATGACTAAGGTGCTTGAGCTCCTAAAGTCAAAAGCATCCCTACAAGAGGGGGGGCGAGCCCTTTTCCTAGGGATTAGAGAGAGAACACACACTCACACTCACACTCACAAGGGAAGCCCCAGCTTGAAGAGGCAGCAAGGACACATGTCAGGTCCCTACCCATGTTACCTTCATGTGTTGCTTGAAGCCTATTGGCTAGGCTTCAAAGGGGTCCAATGATAAATTACTTGAATTATCTAATTGTTTTTGCATTTATCAAGTCCTCTCTCTCAAAGGGGAAAGGGGGACACTTGTCCCAAGGCTATCCCTGTTGCTTGTAATGGCTCCTGCTTGTGATTGGCTAGGCCTGGAGGGGTCCAATGAGCTTCAAGAATGAGCTACAAGGGGGGGTCGACCCAAGCAAGCTAGGGGGGTGCTTAGGGGGTATACTCACCCACACACACTCACAAACACTCTCATTGTGTACTATGCAAAGTGCAAGAGCTCCCTCTCCTTCTCCAAGCAAGTAGAGGTTGAGAGCCTACACCAACACTCTTGGCTATGGAGTGCAAATCCATCCAAGAGCCATGCTTCAATGCTTGAGCTTGCCATCTATTTCTTCTTCATTACTATGCTATTATGTATGCTAGCACAAGAGTTATGATAAGTGAGGAACTAGCTCTTTCTCGTATGAAATGTTTCTTCTTCCTCTTCCCTACCCTCATTCCCTGCTAGCTCTCTCCACCTTCGAAGGTGTTTGAGGTCTTGGGACTGAGGCTTGGTATAGTTAAAGCTTTCTTCAAGTTTAGGTTATGCTATGATGGTGATGCATGAAGCTTTCCATCTTCATTGCTTCACCTAGGTCACAAGGAACACAAAGAATGTATTGTAACAAGTCTCTCTTTATGGGAGAAATCATAATACAAATGCCTATTGGAGGGGGGACCGGCTCCACATAAATCCGGTCCTCAACTGTTGTCATGTTCTCTAAATTCTCTCTCTTGCAAAAGTATTGTCCATGCCAAGTTAACTAATTGCTATAATTATGTTGCTATCTTCAATTATGTCTACCCGCTATGCTCACAAAATCATTTCTTGAAAGTACTCTAATTAAATTCCGCTAATCTCAAATTGAATAGGCAAATTCCATTACATGGTGCACCACCTTCTGCTGCCTCTTCTCCTTCTACTGAGTACTGAATGAGTTTCTTTTAGAGTTTCTTAGCTATTTGCCCTACCTACTTTTCCAACAAAAGTCACTGATTAATAAAGGGTTCTATGATCTGGAAAATGAAATAAGTGAAAAATGTGTTCTTTGGAGAAAAGGGTTCTATGATTTGGAAAATGCTCATGCTAAAATGAATGTACTGTGCAAGAGAGGGTATGCAACTATGACCGGCTTGGACATGCACGTCCTGCTAGAGGCTCACAACGGTGCCAGGCTAGGTCTTAGGCTAAGACTGACGCTAGAATATGGCAAAAGCATGTTCACGTGGTGCAAGTAAAGTACGCACATGACGGCCCCCCTGTTAAAAGTGAGTCACAATTGTCGAGCTTCTATTTTTACTTTTGATGCAGACTGATGAATGCTTCTGATGTTGTGGATGCACAAACCAATGCAAACTCCTCCGCCGAAACCACGGACTGATGGTACTCCGGGTGCTGTGGATACTGCAGACGATGAAAACACCTTGTAAGGGTCATTGTCCAACCTTACTACAATTTTTGAATATTAGCTTGGGCTCTATAGCAGATAGTACTGACTCTCCCTATTGTAGCAAGAGTTGTTCCTCGAACACTGACTATGGTGAAAACATTACTAGTGCTGATGGATTGAGGTTTGGCTTTGGACTCCTTTCCAAAGGTTCAATGACGAGGGAAATGGATGCATGCTACATGTAGATGCATAAGAGGTTAGGGATCTTGTCTCTAACTCCTTCCATATCCGCATATAAGGCTAGGAGATCCTGGTACTCAAGATCTGGGTTCTTGTTGTTGGACGCATTTCTGACACGCCGTTTTTTATAAATTTGTACATACGAAAATGACACCCGGTGTCAAAATTGTGTGTGAGCTTTCTTTTTGTAGGGTTTTCAGCTTGCTTTAGCAAGCACATGCACATGCACATGCAGAGCAAGTCACTAGTATAGCGCCAGCTGCTGTTGGGCTGTTGTAAGTGTCCGTGAGTGAGTTTTTTGAAGGCAGACTTGTATATAACTTAAACTCATGGGCAAACTTAAAAAATTCATCCAAACTCCAAAAAAATTCAGGTTTGATCTCGATGTGCCTTCTTGATGGTTTCTATTGTAGTTTTTGCCCTCGCCTTGTCTACCCTACGTGTAGTCGTGTTGGGACAGCTCCCTATTCACATCAATTTTTCATGTAGCGGTGTGTAGATTCAAATTTGGTAATCTTTAGCTTTCTTGCTAGTCATTTTTCAAGCTTTCACTCAAGCTTTAAAGTGCCCCAATTGGAATTGTGCTCATCAGGTTACAACTAGTTCCCTGTAGGGTTATGGCTATGGCAGCCTAGTGGCAAATTGTGTGCAGACATATTGGGAGGGCATGTATCTATCAATTGTGGAATTTATGTTGAAGTTATGGGTTTGTGATGTTAAATTATGAAAGGGGAGGCCCTTGTCTTCATATGCATTGGTCGGCGTGTGCTGTAAATCCATGCTTTGGTAGGGTTTTTCTACTATGTGACATAGTCTCTTGGGTGGGCAACGGCCAGTAATTCCCAAGAGGACTACTCTTGTTGGACTTTTGTGGTGTTTCAAAGGGATTTCCAAAGCTTTCTGTGTTCGTAGTTCTCTTTCAACTCTCTTGGGTGACATCGCTATAGAGGTGTTCGAGTTTACTTGTTTCCCAATAGTGTTTTGGTGCCTGCCACCGAGGAATCGCTTCAAGTTACCTTCAGTTTACAGGTTTTGGAAGACATGGCGTTTAGTTTTTGGATTTTAGTGGGAAATGAAATGAAAGTTCCAAAGGTTTCATTGACAGAATGGAGCTTTCTTGCCTTCTTGCTGACAAGCAAGACCCAGCATTGGTGCTACGAATCTTCTACTTCTGTTTGAAGGGAGATGCTAGGGAATGGTTGGAAGGCTACAAAAAGGAGCTACAATCAGCCCAACCTCCTCAAGTTATGACTTATGAATGATGTTGAAGTGCTGGTCAATTGCCATGTTATGCCCGTGGGTATTGGTGCTTTCCCTCTCATCCTTGGAAGACCATGGTTACAAGCAACCAAAGCTGTACAGGATTGGGGGACATGGTACCATCACTCTCCACAATAGAAGGGGTGATAAGAAGAGGTTTGATATGGTTAGCAAGAAATATTTGGATGCTGATTTTGATGAGAAAATTGATGAAGAAGAGTACTCAATTGAAGAAGAAGAAAATGGGGATGATGGCAGTGAAGTGGAAGATAGCAGGGATAGCAATCTAGACGTTTCCTCCTTGTTTCTTGAAGAAGAGCATGATGAGAAACAAAGATTTCTTGGCCTTATGGAGAATGAGGATATCTATGGTCCTTATGAGAAAATTGAAGAGCTGATGCAACCCAAAGTTCAACCTAATGTCAAACAAGAGCTGATACAAGGTATGTTGTCTCCCCACTTGACTAGTCATGAGAAGGGTGAGTACCTACATATGATACATCAATTTTCCCATTTATTCATCACCTCTTATGAGGAAATTAGAGGCTTTAAGGGAGAGGAAAATCACATTCCAATCAAGGAAGGATCTCAGCCCATATGCCAAAAGCTAAGGAGAATGGGACAGATACAACTTAATACTTTAAAGGAAGAAGTAGACAAGCTTCTTGAAGCAGGTTTTATATGTCCTGTGAGTACTACAGAATGGCTGAGTCCTGTTGTTGTCACACCCAAGAAGGATGGAAAGTGGAGGATATTTGTTAATTTTAAGCCTCTAAACCCAACCATGAAGAGGGGTCCATATCCTCTTCCTTTCATAGATGACATACTTGATTCTATTGTCGGGCATGAGAGGTATAGTGTATGTGATGGATTCTATGGATCTTTTTAGCTCACCTTGGCTTTAGAAGATCAAACAAGACCATATTTATCACACCATGGGTATGCTTTTTTTATTTTGTGCTTCCTTTTGGTCTTATGAATGGCTTTGCATGGTATCAAAAGCGTGTCAATAAGGTGTTGTCTACTTTTCTTGGAAAGTTTGTGAAGGATCTTATTGATGACTTTTGTGTTTATAGCTCTAGAAAGGATCATTGTGAAAATCTTGGAATGGCATTGAAGCAATATGATGAAAGTGTAGGCCAACTCAACCCAAAGAAGTGTCATCTTGCTCACCAAGAGTGAAGTTTTTGGGGCATATGATCTCAGAGAATGGGATTGAAGCAGATCCTGACAAAGAGAAGGCTTTGGTTCTCCTTCCATCACCTAAGGATACAAAGCAACTTGCTACTTTCATTCAAAAAGTGAAGTATATATCAAGGTTCATTCCTTTGTCCTCTAAACTTCTTTATCCTTTACAGCAAGTAGCAAGGTTGGATCCTCTACAATGGACAAATGAATGTGAAGTTTTCAAGGTATCAAAGAGCTTCTTGGTTTTGTTCCTACTATGAAAGCTCCTAATTGGGATAAGGAGTTTTATGTGAATCCATCAGTAGGTGAGGATGCCATTGGAGCTATGCTTCTTCAAAGAGGTAACAACTCCCACTACATGAAGCCTATCTGTTGTGCTAGAAGGTTGAAGCTAGAGGTGGAAAGAGGCTATACTGAGGTGGATCTCATTATGGTGAGTGTGATTTATGCATGTAGAAGGTTTAGGCACTACCTTCTCCCTAAACCATTCACATTCCTCACTAGCACACTCTTCTACCTCAATTGGTGAATAGCCCCACTTTGTCAAAAAGGCTCATGAAGTGGATTGTGAAGTTATAGGAATTCCAATTCTCTTTTCTTGTTGAGGAGAGTACAAGGGCTACATTGACTAATTTGCTTACTTATAAGGAAATCCCTCTTCTTCTTATTAAGGAGGACACGTTGAAGAAGCAACACATGGAAGCTCCTGATATAGACAATGCCTATCTATTTTTTTTATGGCTCTTACAGGAAAGCACCTGGTGAAGCTTCAGGAGGTGTTGTAATTTATGATCCTAAAGGTGATTTGGTAACTAAAAGGAGTTTGAAGCGTACAACACAATGCAACAATGAAGCCGAGTATGCTACTTTTGAGAAAGGACTCAACCTTTGCCTTGAGCTTAGCATCCATTATGTGAGGGTAAGAGGTGATGCTCTTTTGGTGGTTAAGCAAGTACTTGGGGTGTGGCAAAGTAAGAATCCAAGGATGAAAAATATGTGTTTTCAAGTGAAGAATATGCTTAAGCATTTTGAAGCTTAAAGTTTAAGGCATGTGGACATGTCTCAAAATGAAGAAGCACATGGTGCAGCATAGGCTTCAATTGGACAATTTTATGTGATAAGAGTTGATTCTCGTCTTTATTTGGGAAGGAAAGCTTTAGAGAGGGAGGAAGGGTTTCTACAAACAGGTATGCTTCCATCAGAGTTGGAGAAGTAAAAAAAGTATGCCTTCCTATGTGGTGCCAAAAGGTATGCCTTCCTATGTCGTGCCAAAAAGTATGCCTTCCTATGCCGTGCCAAAAGGTATGCCTTCATATGCCGTGCCAAAAAGTATGCCTTCCTATTCCGTGCCAAAAGGTATGCCTTCATATGCCGTGCCAAAAAGTATGTCTTCATATGCCGTGCCAAAAGGTATGTGCTACTTGTTGATGCCTTATATATGAAGGGGGTTAATCTTGTGATGAGAAAAAATTTAGAGGAGAATCATGAGGTTTTTTGTGGTGGTCACTTTGCTTCAAAGATCGCTTTGCATAAAGTCTTGCAAGAGGGGTATGTGTGGCCAAGCATTCAGCGTGATGTTCATCATTGGTGCAAGTCCTGTAAAGAGTGTAAAAGCATGGAAAATAGGGTTTTCAAATTAGAAATTAGAGGCACCATTGTGGCTTATGATGTGTTTTAGAAGTGGGGTATTGATGCAATAGGTCCTCTACCTATGACAACTAGAGGCAAATGTTACATACTTACTGCTGTTGACTATCTATCCAGGTGGGCCGAAGCCAAAACTGTTAAGCACGTCATGAGCAAAGATGTTTCCCAATTTATATATGAAGATATTTTTTGCAAATTTGGCATGCCATTGGAGTTACTTTCTGACAAGGGTCCAGGTTTCAGGGGAGAGCTGGTGGATTATCTATGTGAGAAGCTTCATGTGCATCGCAGGTTTACTACTCCATATTATCTCCAATGCAATGACATGAATGAAAGTTTTAATGGAGAGCTCATAAGGATTCTTACAAAGATGACAAGAAACAATGTGAAGAATTGGGATTTAGAGCTACCTTGTTCTCTATGGGCTTACAGGACTGCCATCAAATCAGGTACTGGTTTCTCTCCCTTCCATCTAGTTTTTGGCAAAGAGGCTTTACTCTTATTGAGGCGGAGATACCAGCTTAAGCTTGAAGAAGAGCCCAATGATGCATTCAAGGAAAGGCTTCTATAAATTTGCAATGTGTACAGTTGGATAGGTTGTTGGCTTTTGAGCATTATGAGTAGCAGGCCTTGAAGAACAATCAAGCAAAGGCAAATGAGAAGGTGAAGGACAAAGACATCAAGAAGGGTGACATGGTGCTTGATAGCACTTTTTAAAAGAAGTTTTAAATCAAGTGGCAAGGTCCTTTTTGGTCTTAAACAGGTTTCCAAATGGCATATATGAGCTTGCTGACTTGGATGGTACCCCACATAAAGCACGTGTGAATGGCTACAGGTTGAAGAAGTATATTGCAAGGTTGATGACTGTGATTGAGGAATGAGCTTTCTTTTGAAGAATTTTTTGATCATGTGGCTAAGGATAAAGATGAAGTGAAGACTCCCTCAGGTGGTTTACAGGATCTCTTTTGTGTTGCTGATCATGAATGATCTAGCAGGCTGGGGTATGGCAAAGTATGTTGGGTGCATTTTTTATGTTACCATATACATGTGGTAGTGATGTGTGTGAACACACTAGGACCGCCGGGGCATTTTTTCCCACTTTACAAGGTTTTTTCCCCTTGTGTGCATTCGCAACTCATTTTGGTTGGCATGTACATCAATAAGACATTGTTACTGCTTTCATGAATGGTGACATATTTGAGGAAGTTTATGTAACGCAGCGTCGTAGTTTTGTCAAGAAAGGACAAGAGGACAAAGTGTGCAAATGTAACAAGGCTTTGTATGGGTTGAAGCAATCTCCTCATGCTTGGTATGAGAAAGTTGACACTCATTTGGTCAAACAAGGCTTTCGTAATAGTCCAACAGAAATCACATTGTATGTAAAGCATGAGGATGATGTACTTCTCATTATGGTTCTTTATCTAGATGATTTGCTGATCACTGGACCAAATGAGAGACATATTGCTGAATTTAAGGCTGATTTGAATGCTACTTTCAAGATGAAAGATTTGGGGTTGTTGCATCATTATTTGGGCATACAGTTTAAGCAGTGTGATGGTGGTATTGCCTTGTGTTAGAAAAGTTACATAGAGACATTGCTATGTAAGTTTGAACTTGAGGATTGCAAACCTATTGCCACTCCCATGGAAACAGGTTTGAAGTTGAGTCTACATGATGCTAGCAATCCTGCTGATGTCACTCTTTACCAAACTGTTGTCGGTTGCCTCATTTATGTATGAAACACGAGGCCAGATATTCAGTTTGCAGTCTCACAGGTCATCAGATTTATGCATAGCCCAGGGTCTAAGCATTGGCAGGCTTTCAAGAGGAGTTTTTGCTACCTTAGTGGCACTTTACATCTTGGCTTGTTTTATCCCAAGGGGGGATCATTGCCGCCAGATTTACATGCTTTTTCGGACTCAAATTGGGCTGGTTGTTTTGACACGCGAGTGTCCACAAGTGGTTTTTGTTTCATTCTTGGCAGTTCATGTATATCATGGTTGATCAAGAAGCAACCTACTATGGCCACTTTGAGTTGTGAGGCTGAGTACAGGGCAGTCTTCACAGCTATCGTTGAGTGTGTATGGCTCAGACGCCTTATGGCTAATTTGGGTGTTGGATAGGACACTGCCAACACTATCTACACTGGCAGTGAGAGCGCATTGGCAGTTGCAAGGAACCCAGTTTTTCATGCTCGCACAAAGAACATTGAGGTGCATTACCACTATGTCAGGGAGAGGCTCTCAGCAAAAGAGATTAGGTTGGCTTATGTGCCAACACAGGGCAACCTTGCATATCTTTTCATAAAGGCATTGTCTCGTGAGAAGCTCGAAGCTTTCCGCGAAGCTTTGGGCTTACTCCCCTTTGTGGACTGATCATGTCCTCAGGTCCTGGAACTTCCCTTTACTCATGTGCCAGCTCGCGTTCACCGCATCACTCCAGGGGGGGATTTGTTACCATATACATGTGGTAGTGATGTGTGTGAGCACACTAGGACCGTCGGGGCATTTTTTCCCTCTTTTCCCCCGTGCATTGTATATATGCCCATCACTCTATGGCTATCTATCTTTCCATTTCACACCAAGTAAAACACTCTCTATTGTGTGCCTTGAGCTTCCTTCGTCTTCTCCAAGCTATGTGTGTTTCTGTGCAACCCTAATTCCAACGTCTGACACCCCGTCTTTTGTAAATTTTTACATACGGACATGACACCCAATGTTAAAAGTTTGTGTGGGCTTTGTTTTGGTGGGGTTTTTAGCTTGATTTAGCAAGCACATGTATATGCAGGGCAAGTCACTAGTATAGCGCTAATTGTTGGGCTGCTGTAAAAGTGCCCGTGAGTGAGTTTTTTGAACGGAGACTTGTATATAACTTAAACTCGTGTACAAAATTAAAAAAGTTCATCCAAACTCCAAAAAATTACAATTTTTAGCTCGTTGTTCCTTCTTGATGGTTTCTGTTTGCAGGTTTTGCCCTCGCCTTGCCTACCCTACGTGTAGTCGTGTTGGGACAACTCCTTGTTCGCATCAATTCTACATGTAGCGGTGTGTAGATTCAAATTTGGTCATCTGCAGATTTCTTGCCATTCATTTTTCAAGCTTTCTCTCAAGCTTTGAAGTTCCCCAATTGGAGTTGTGCTCATCAGGTTACGACTAGTTCTCTGCAGGGTTATGGCTATGGCAACCTAGTGGCAAATTGTGGCAAACAGATTGGGAGGGCATGTATCTATGAATTTTTGAATTGATGTTGAAGTTTTGGGTTTTTGATGTTCAACTATGAAAGGGGAGGCCCTTGTCTTCATATGCATTGGTTGGCGTGTGTTGTAAATCCATGCTTTGGTAGGGTTTTGCTCTTATATGACATAGTCTCTTGGCTGGGCGACGGCCAGTAAATTCTCAAGGGGACTACTCTTGTTGAGCTTGTGGTGTTTCAAAGGGATTTTTTGAAGCTTTTTGTGTTCTTTTAGTGCTCTTTCAACTCTCTTGGGTGACATCGCTATAAAGGTGTTCTAGTTTGCTTGTTTTCCAACATCATGTATCCGATGTCGATCTTCCTTTAAACACATGGCAATGAAAATAAGATTTGGTAAGTCTATGGTTGAGACATAAAGTTTCTTGCAGAAAAATGAAAACCTCAAATTTTGGAACTTTACCTTGAAGCATTTGGTTTAGCATAGTCTACTCCGATAGAGCCCTGAACTCAGCAAGGATGAATCTAGTGCAGCGGGTTTGCAGAAGAGGGGAGTCACTCTACTCCTTTGTCAACAAAGTACCTTGAATGAATAAGGTCACTGATGTGTTTCACAAATTTGAAAGCTTTTGTGCTTTTGGGCATCCCTTGTACCTTTAATAAGTGGGCAAGGCCTCACTTCTCAAAGCATCTCAATGTAGAGTCTGAGAGTGAGCACCTACCCGCTCTCTTGTACTTTGAACAAAAATTAATACAAAAAGAAATACCAAAGTCTTTGGGGTCAATATCTCTAGGCACGGAACTATGTCGGGCCATGTCGATCTAATTGTGAATCGCGAACTAATTTGAAGTGAATCTCTGTTGTGTCATGGTAGAATCTTGACTTGGGGTGTCCAACTTTGTTATAGTGGTATTAGAGTGCGGCCGATTCTCTTCTACTCGGAAATCCGACCTTTTCTTCCTGCACTTATGGATTCTAACAAAAATCAATCGACTTCTTCTGCATCTCCGAATGCGAGAGGAGATCATGGAGAAGATTCTCATGAGCAATCAGAAGAGTACGGCCCACTTTGGCCTACTTAGTCTAAGATTGAAGAGATGGAATGTCGACAATTGGTTGACAAGGCAACAAAGCAGATGATTAAAATTGGAAGGATCTAAAATTTGCAAGCAAGAAATTTTATTCGGCAATCCCTCGCAGAAGGGCACACCCAGTGGGGGCAGAAGGCCACATAGCCACCCATCAAACTGGCACTCAAGAGACCTCCTTCTTCGAGGATGTTTACAGAGTAAGAATTAGAAGAGGTGGTTCAAACACAGACTAGCCAGCTTTTGGATGCAAACAACAAATCCAAAAAGCACGATAAAAAGTATAAGATAGGAACTTACTTCCCGGGTTTTTTGGGTTCTCAGTCTACTTTTGCATCGGCAAGAAAGCAGAAGAAGTGTGTACGATTTGAAGGAATACCTAGATCTTCTTCTTCTTCTGACAGTTCTTCTAGCTAAGAAGACAGAAAAGGCAAAAAGAAAAGCTTTGGAAAGGACAGGAAAAGGCAAAGAAGCCTAAATTTTGCCCAGTTTCTAACAGTTCTACAGAGGACTCATCCTCCGACAGTTTGGACTCCAACGATCACATATTTTATGCAAAGAAGAATCATTTTTATAAAACCAACCAATATGACTTCCTCAAATGTAATGTCCTCCTCTTAGCCCTTACTCTTGACGACATACCTAAGCCATTGACTTTTCAAATATGATCGAGTAAACTTGGGCTATAGTCAAGCACCCTAGCTACCCACGAGACACTTTTGGCTTTCACCATGGGAACGTGGATATAAACAATGCAAAGCTCCCCATGAGACATTTTCAGTTTTAACCATGAGAACGTGGATATAATCAATGCATGGGATATTAGTTTTGTCTCAAGAAAAAAAAAGCGTAAGAAAACAAAGAAAGAATAAGGGTAAGGTGAAAAAGTAACTTGTTGGAAAAGTAGCTTGTTGCATAAGCCACTTGTTGAAAAAGTAGTTTGTTGCATAAGCCACTTGTTGGGAAAATAGCTTGTTGCATAAGTAGCTTGTTGAAGAAGCTTTGAAAAGAAAGAAAAGATATCAAGATATGCAAAATTAACTCATCAAGATAAGTTAAGGGTCTTATAAAATTAAGCTTAAAAGGAGGCCTTCCCTACTCATTAAACACTTCTCTTCACATTTTTTAAAGTGCAAGCTTGATAGTGAGTTGTGAAAGCCAAAGCTAATCCTCCTTCACACCTACCCCTACACACAACACCTCTCCTCAAAAGAAGCCATGCCTATAATCATAATCAAAATTACCATTACACTCTCCACATTCTCTCTCCTAATCTTCAAGCTTTCCATAGCTTGAACCTTCTTAACCTCTCTTTTCCCAAAGCCAAATTGGTGGTCTTCAAGCAAAGTGAAGAGGGAAAGAACCAGCTACGTCAACACACTTCGTTGTTACTCTTCCAAAGCAAGAAGAAGACCCTACCATATACACATTAAGATAGTTATTTCTTATTCTTGAAAGAGATTTACTTTCATGCTTACTTAAATTCTTGCTTAAACTCTTCAATTTTCATAAACAATCCTTTTGCTTAGGAAGAAGACATAACTTCTAAGTTGGTTGTATATGTGCAAGGTTTTGTTTAATAATGCAAATTAGGTCAATATTTAATTTTCTTTAGGGAAAGTTGAGATTTTGAAGGTTAATTTAGTATAATCAAAGGAAGTTAATTGAAAAAGAGTATTTTCCATAAAGTCATTCCCTCCTTTCTCTCTTACCAAATAAAAAGTTCCAAAACCATAAGCCTCTTATAGCGACATAATTAATCCTCTCCATGGCAGTAAAGGCATTCTTAAATCCCTTCTTAAAGAATAAATTTTTAATCATTCATACACCATTACGTGCGTATTTTAGGATACACTAGCATGTCCATTCTTAAGAACTTCACTTTTTTTTTTAACACTACCATGCATAGAAGGGTTCACTCTTGCATAAATCACTCTTGCATAAGCACTCAAAGTAAGTCTCTGATTATTTGTTTCAAGATTGCAAGTTGGTGCATTCCAAACTTTTGTATGTACCACTCATAGACACACTAAAGAAAAACTCATTATAAAAAGCTTATGCATTGTTCATTTCAAGTTTGTTTACTTTCAAGTTTGTTTACAAATTTGAAGGGGAGAGTAAGGGGATAGCTTCACGGATGTCGTGATCATGTTATTTGAATATAAAACTCCCATCGCTTCCATGGAGATGCCCCATGGATGGAAAATGATGCAAAGGGACCAAAAAGGGATTCATCGAAGTGGAGGTTAATTCAAAACCTACGTCAAGACAAAACCTTAAACTTCCAAGAGATTCGTTGTTTTCTTAAGGTCTTGTTTGAGTAGAAAATTAAAAAGAAATCGAAAAAGAGATTATAACTCAAGGAGCTTAATCTAAATTTAAACTAGGATTAAAAAACTTTACCGAGAAGATTGACATGGATAGACCTAGCATAACATAAGGATTTATGTGTGAACTTGTCTTCATGTTTGGAAAGAGGTTGGCACGGGTGTTTACTTGTGGAATACAACGGGGGATGGTCCTTTTTAGATAGGACTGATAACCATTGGTCTATGTTTTGAGCTCGAGTTCATTCACTGCCCTAGAAATGGGATTGAATGGGAGTGTGTCTCGGCCGAGTGAATGGGACCCACGGATGCGTCTAGAAATCGACCTAGTTCGGGTAGGCCTAATGCCGACGAGATCCATGAAGGGATCAAGATAAGGTAGGAGGATGTGATTTAATTAATGAACCCTTTAAATTGTTTGGTAAACAAGAACCTTGGAAAGGCTAGGAGCCTAAATGGGCTACTCCGCAATTGTCCTCATCAGTCGGACCTTTGCTCTGCTTCTCAGGATTACTGATTTAAAAGAAACCTAAAGTAGATTATCTTTGAAGCCTTTTCCACACAAGATAAAGAAAAACAAGAATTAGAATCTGTGTAAAGGCGCCGCCTCCACACGTGGTGGAGGAGAGAGGATACCCGAGTCCTGCGGCGACGAGGATAGGGATATGCCTCAAGGAGTCTATGTGATTGCTTAAAAGATAACTAAATGATTTTACTAATATTACAGGAAAAAGGAAGTAAAAACATTCTAGAAAGGAGAAAGGTGGGAACAACTTGATAAATGCATATTTACAAAAGCATGCAATAGTTTGCATGCTGCTTTCAAATGCTTGAAATGTATTCTTGGTTCGACATGATTGGGATATTGTTTTCTACTATCATAGTATTACCTTGAGAAGGTGCATTTATCAAAGGGTTCGGTGGGTGGGAGGATTCTGGAGGGTTAATTTGTTGTCCAAAAAGTTGAACCCAATTTTATGTTGCGGGGAAACGAGATTCCGATCTACAAAGCGGGAGAAAAAAATGGGACAAGATTCGTGTAGATTATAAATACACTCACCTTAGGGGAACACATTGATGGTTTTGCTCGGTCATAACCGATAAAAAAGCGTCGATGACCTTGAACCAAGGGTGAATTAGAGAACTCCCACCAGTTGACACCGAAAGGCTGAGTTCAAAGTTAGTCTGATGACTTCGATTGGAAAGTTGGACTGGTAAGCAAAGATGCTTCGGGGCTAAGGGGTCCATATGAGAGAAAGTGAATGTTATCACCCCCTTGAGTTGGCATCAAAGAGCATGAAGAGTCCTGTCTTGGTGTCGGTCTCAAACAAGAGGGATGTGGGAGATCATAGTGTATCCATTTGGAGATGGTACAGTCAGTGGTCCTCGGGCATGGCCCTCACAAGTGGTATCAGAGTGCGGTTTTTGTCCTTGGATAGATAAAGGTTTTAACTGACTCTTGTAGAAAAGAGTGAGATAATGAAAACTAAATTCTCAAATTGCATCAAATATTTCAGATGATGTGGGTCTCTCAAGAAGAGGAAGTGCTCGAAATTGTTGAAAAGCAAATGGAAGAAGCAACTATGGAACAAACGGAGGCCATGTTGGAACACTTTGTTCACCTCCTCTTTCCTGCCAAAAGAACAACTGGAGCTCAACAAATGTGGGAGACCCAATTCAACATAATTGAAGTAACTCTTTGGGGCCATGACCACATTCTAAATAATCTTTGCCTACCCATGATGAGGGAGAAATTGGGACTAGGTCCCAATCGCTATTGTATTATTAGTTCTCATGCCATAAAATACGAAAGCAAGATTTCTCTGTTAATAACCAATCTCCCCCATGATAAGATGTTTATCTACCCATGACAATGAACAACACCTACTGGACCATTTACACATAACCCTTGGAAACAAGTTGGTGAGGCTATATGTGCTTGCAAGTTACTTTCTTCTCGAGTCCACTAACTTGTATTTTTTGTGATGGTAACCTTAGGGATTTAAAGTCTATACTGTCAAAGCAAGAAATGGAAGAACTTGATGTCTAGAAATTACTAAAGAAGTGTAAGCCTATATCGGTAATATTTCCCCGAGATGTAAAATTTTTTGGCATAATAGAAAAAAACAGTTTTGAAAGAGAGAAATAACAAAGAGTCTACCTTTTTGAAAGGTCTATCTTTAAAAGAATCTAACTAGTCTTGTATATCTGAGAGGTTTTTCAACTTGATCGCTAAGAGAAAGGATTTCTTTTTGTCACAGCCATAAAAATATGCCACATAAACTCACAAGAATTCAGGCTGCTCCTTTCAACTAGAAGGTCACTCAACCCAACAAAGATTTAGAATCCTAAAGATGGGCTGATTTGAAGGAATCCTAGGGATGGATTGGCTGAGCAAAAATAAAGCAAACATCCATTGTAGTGAAGGAAGCATCTCTTTTTCAAACTCAAAGGGTGAACAAGCCTTAGTGCAAGATAGAACAGGGAAATCTCCCCTGAAGGTAGTCAAAGCGAGTCGTTTGGTTAAGGGGTTAAAGAAAGGACTATCAATTTATGTTATAAGACTCAATAAACCAGAGACCGAATCAAAATAATCACAGCCTGAATGGCTAAATGAATTTCAAGATATTTTTCTAGAGGATTTGATGAATCTTCCACCGCCTAGGGAATTAGTGCACGAGATCGAGCTCATTCCTGGTGCCCAACCAATAGCAAGGACTCCCTACAAGATGTCACCTTCCGAATCTATAGAGCTGAAGAATCAACTGACTCGGCTTTTTGGAACAAGGTTTCATCAAAACCTAGTGTCTCTCCCTGGGGTTCTCATGTGCTCTTCCAAAAGGAAAAAGATGGAATGTTCAGACTTTGCATAGATTTTTGAGACCTAAATCAGTGCACTCTCAAGAACAAGTATCCCTTGCCTCACATAGATGAGCTACTTGATCAACTCGATGGTGCTAAATATTTCACCAACTAGATTGATCTCAGGTCAAGCCATTACCAAGTTGGGATAAAAAGGGAGGATATTCCAAAAATAGCTTTCAACACAAGGTTTGGGCATGATGAGTTCATCGTCATGCCGTTTGGCCTAGCTAATGCCCCTGCCACATTTAGTTGTCTCATGACTGACCTTTTCAAGATAGAGTTAGATGATTTTTTTCTAGTCCTCTTTGATGACATCCTTATATATTCAAAGACTAGAGAAGATCATGAGTGGCATGTACGCCATGTCTTGGAGATTCTCAAAAAATCCCAACTCTATGCCAAGCGGAGCAAATTCTCTTTCTTTGTAGAGGAGGTGGCCTATTTGCGATACATAGTTTCAAAGGATGGTCTTTCTTCCGACCGAGCTAAGGTGGAAGCTGTAGTTTAGTGGCCCATTCCCAAGACTGTTTCAGAAGTATGGGGATTCCTTGGACTCACAAGATGGTGTAGAGTGTTTATCAAAAACTATGCACTCATTGCAGGTTCTCTCACTGAACTCACTAAGAAAGAGGAACCCTTTATCTGGTTTGATACAAGAGATAGAGCCTTCAGCAAAGTAAAAGAGATCTTGGCCAGTGAATCTGTTCTCAAACTTCCAGATTTTCAAAAAACCTTTGAGGAGATAGTGGATGCTTGCATACAAGGTATAGGTGGAATCCTACAGCAAGAAGGCCATCCCATAGCTTATGAATCACGATAGCTCAACATTTATGAGAAGAATTAACCCACTCACGACCTCAAACTACTATCTGTGGTGCATGCCCTCAAAAAGTGGAGACACTATCTTTTAGGTCGTATGTTTGAGCTTGCTACTGACCACAAAAGTCTCAAGTGGATTTTCACCCAGCCAGATCTCAATATGCGACAAAGGCGATGGGTTGAATTCCTACAAGAGTTCACTTTTGAGATCAAATTTAGACCAATCAAGGAAAATCAAGATGTCGATGCTCTGAGCTGACGAGTAGTGGCCCTTGCAATTATGCTAGTCCACTCAACCCTACCCAAGGAAGTTCAAAATTCCCTCCAAACTGATGAGCAATTTGGTCCATTGATTCAAGAACTCCAAGCTCAAGTCCAGAAAAGATATTTGGAAGACTACTCTATTCAAGATGGGCTCTTATTCTTCAAGAATCGATTGTGCATACCTACATTCTTAAGGATGAAAATTCAAAAGGAAGCTCATGAAACTCCCCTTGCAACTCACCCAGGTTATCACAAAATGTTTGCTTCTCTTAAATAAAATTTCTATTGGCCTAAGATGGAAAAGGATACCTTAGAATATGTTAAGAAGTGTTTGGTATGCCAAAAGGTGAAGGCTAAAAGTGTTAAGATTCCTGGGAAGCTACAACCATTGGATATACGTGCAATGAAGTGGGAGTGCATTAGTATGGATTTTGTGACAGGGTTACCCAAGACTGTTGAAAATTTTGATCTAATTTTTGTGGTTGTGGATAAACTCACCAAAGTAGCTCACCTTGTCCCAGTAAAAATCATTGCCTCTGCAGCAAATATTGCTCAAATGTTTGTAAAAGAAATTATCAAATTACATGGAATACCTGCTAGGATAATCAGTGATCGTGATGCCAAGTTTACCTCTAAGTTTTGGAAGGCCGTGTTCCAATCCTTAGGCACTCAATTAAACCTGAGTTCAGCCTATTATCCAAAGACAGATGGACAATCCAAAAGAGTTAATCAAGTCATAGAAGATATCTTGAGATCATATTGCAGTCAGCAACCTCATCTTTGGATCAATATTTACCCTTAGTGGAATTTGCTTATAATTCTTCCTACCATAGAATCCTAGGAATGTCCCCATTCAAAGCTCTTTATGGACAAGACTGTATCATTCCTGTCAAACTTGACCGACCCAAGTCTCCCAGTGCCTGCAGCAAAGAATACACTTGAAGAAATGGATCACCAAATAAAAATAATAAGGAAGAATCTTAAGAGAGCAAGTGACAGGAAAAAGAGTTATGCTGATTTACATAGATCTCCAAGGATCTTTAAGGTAGGAGATAGATTTTTCCTTAGGGTCAAACCTAAGAGAAGTTCACTCAAATTGGGAAAATACAGGAAGTTAGCATATAGATATTTTGGACCCTTTGAGATTCAGACCAGGATAGGGGACCAATCTTACAAACTCGCTTTACCCCCTCACTTGCATGTGCACAATGTTTTTCATGTTAGCTTGCTAAAAAGATATGTTGCGGATCCCCTTCACATCCTAAATGATGAGGATGCTATTCTTAACATAGAGAAATAATTCTAGATGGAGCCAGAGAAATTTTTAGACATGAAGGAGCGGAAGCTACGACACTGAACAATTTGGGAGGCTCTAGTCCAATGGAAGGACTATCCCATTGAAGATGCCTCTTGGGAAGATTGGGAACTCCGCACTTCTCAGTTTCCTCATCTTTTTTTATCAAGATTCTCCTCTTTTTTTTGGACTCAAACTAAACCATGTTAGCCCATGTAACTACACATCTAAATTCTATCTTACTGAACCTTTGTAACCTAACCTTTGCTAAATTATAACAAGATTACCATTATCCTTTACATCTTGTGACTCGGATCTCTGTATGGAATTACAAAATCAAAAAATAAATTTAGCTATGTTTGAAATTCTCTCAAGGACTTCTACTATCAAATACAAGATATAAGAACTAAGAATCGGTTTCATTATATCCATCAAGAAAAATCACAGAAAGAAGGACTTAAGATAGGCACCAAGATCTTAGAACATGGTGAACATGTTAAGGGATATAATGAATAGAAACTTTCTAGAGGTCAATAAGCCCATCCATTACATGATCACAAAAGAAACTATCACAAGCAAGGCACATATTAGGCCTCTCATCAATAGGAAGGATTCGCTGTGAAATTGTTGCACTGCTCTCTCTAGTATGAGGTGTGAAGTTAAAGGGCCCTCTAACTGGTAAACCAAAGTGAGGGTAAATATATATCTTTGATGAGGAAGGAATTGAGTAATAAAAAAGACTCGTTCTTAAAAACCTCGATGCATTGACCTCATCACTCAGTTGTATCGAGGACCCAAACCCATAACTTCAGTAACCATAGCCAAACAGACATTATTATGAAAGTGATCCCAACCCCAAAGGGTCACCCTTGTTATACTTTGAAATGTCCGCCATTTGGTTTGAGCTATTGAAGTTCCCAAGTGAAAAAATATCACGCACCCATATCGCTCCACAAAATCTCTCCTCACGGATTCACTTGTTTGTTGCATATAAGGAATGGCCATAGATCAACCTAGCTCTTGCCAGCGATCCATAAAGTAACATAATGAGAAAAGAGACAAACTTAAGAAATTTTGACAACGGATGTGAAGAAAAGTGAAAGACAAAGGGAATAATACGGTAAGAAATGAAAATATATTGCACTTTATATAGGCGATCCAGCCAACGAAGGCTAGATCAACGTTACCTAGAAGTTCAAAGTGTAACTTACGAATGAAGATGTACCACCTTCCTTATTTGTTTTGATATGAGGACAACTTTTTTTTTGTGGGGAAGTTTGTAAGGTCCTCCTCTTAGCTCTTCCTCTTGAGCATATATCTAAGCCGTCAACTTTTTGAATACGATAGAGTAAATTTGCGCTATAGTCAAGCACCCTAGCTACCCACGACACACTTTTGATTTTCACCATGGGAACATGGATATAACCAATGCAAAGCTATCCATGAGACACATTCAGTTTTAACCATGGGAATGTGGATATAACCAATGCATGGGATATTAGTTTTATCTCAAGAAAAAAAAAATGCATAAGAAAACAAAGAAAGAATAAGGGTAAGGCGAAAAAGTAACTTGCTAGAAAAGTAGCTTGTTGCATCAGCCACTTGTTGAAAATCTCCACGGTAGTAAAGGTATGCCTACATCCCTTCTTAAAGAAGAATTTTTTAATAATTCATACACTATTACATGCGTATTTTACGATACACAAGCATGTCCAGTCTTAGGAACTTCACTTTTTTTTTTTACCACTACCATGCATAGAAGGGTTCACTCTTGCATAAGCACTCAAAGGAAGTCTCTGATAATTTGTCTCAAGATTGCAAGTTGGTGCATTCCAAAGTTTTGTGTCTACCACGCATAGACACACCAAAGAAAAACTCATTATAAAAAGTATATGCATTGTTCATTTCAAGTTTGTCTACTTGCAAGTCTGTTTTGCAAATTCGAAGGGGGGAGTAAGGGGATACCTTCACTGATGTTGTGACTGTCTTGCTTGAACATAAAACTCCCATCGCTTCCATGGAGATGCCCCATGGATGGCAAATGATGCAAAGGGACCAAAATGGGATTCATCGAGGTCGGATTAACTCGAACTTACGTCGAGACAAAACCTTAAACTTCCAAGAGATTCATTGTTTTCTTAAGGTCTTGTTTGAGTACAAAATTAAAAGGAAATAGGAATTAAGGGATTATAAATCAAGGATCTTAATCTAAATTTAAACTAGGATTAAAAACTTTATCAACAAGATTGACATAGATAGCCCTAGTATAACATAAAGATTTATGTGTGAACTTGTATTCGTGTTTGGAAAAAGGCTTGGCAAAAGGCTAGCATAGGTGTTTACCTATGGGATACAACGAGGGATGGTCCTTTTTAGCTAGGACTGATAACCATCGGTCTATGTTTTGAGCTCGTGTGCATTCACTGTCTTAGAAATGGGATTGAATGGGAGTGTGTCCCGCAACCGGGTGAATGGGACCCGCGGATGCGTCTAGAAATTGGCCTAGTCCACGTAGGCCTTATGCGAACGAAAAAAGGAAAAAGGATCCATGAAGAGATCATGATAAGGGAGGAGAATGTGATTTAACTAAGGAACTCTTTAATTTGTTTGGTAAAAAGCAACGTTGGAAAGGCTAGGAGCCTAAATGGGCTATTCCGCAATTGTCCTCATCATCCAGACCTTTGCTCTGCTTCTTGGGATTATTGATTTGAAAGAAACCTAAAGTAGATTATCTTTGAAGCCTTCCCACACAAGATAAAGAAAAATAAGAATTGGAATCTATGTAAAGATGCTGCCTCCACACGTGGCGGAGGAGACAGGATACCCGAGTCCTAGGACGAGGATAGGGATATGCCTAGACGAGTATATGTGATTTCTTGAAAGATAACTTTATAATTTTACTAATATTAGAGGAACAAGGAAGTAAAAATATTATATAAAGGATAAAGGTGGGAACGACCTGATAATTGCATATTTGCAGGGTATGCAACAGTTTGCATGCTGCTTTCAAATGCTTGAAATGTAGTCTTGGTTTGACATGATTCGAATATTGTTTTCTAGTATCATAGTATTACCTTGGGAAGGTGCATTTATCAAAGGGTTTGGTGGGTGAGCAGATTTTGGAGGGTTAATTTGTTGGCCAAAAAGATGAACCCAATTTTATGTTGCAGGGAAACGGGATCCGATCTACGGAGCGGGAGCAAAACTTGGGATCAATGGATTTGTGTACATTATAAATACACTCACCTTAGGGGAACGCATTGACGGTTGTGCTCGGTCATAACCGGGAAAAAAGCGTCAGTGACCTTGAACCAAGGGTGAATTAGAGAACTCCCACCAGTTGACCCTGGAAGGCTTAGTTCAAAGTTAGTCTGATGACTTCGATTGGAAAGTTGGACCAGTAAGCAAAGATTCTTCGGAGGTAAGAGATCTATATGAGAGAAAGTGAATGTTATCACTCCCTTGAGTTGGCATCGAAGAGCATGAGGAGTCATGTCTTGGTGTCGGTGAAGCAGGAGGGATGTCGGAGATCACGATGTATCCATTTGGAGATGGTACAGTCGGTGGTCCCCAGGCATTGCCCTCACATCAAAGATAAAAACAAGAAATTAAAATAATTCAAAGAAGGTGGATAGTCAATTAAGTTTGGCTCTTTTTTTGAATTTTGAGATTCTCCGAGGGCTTTGGCCTTCATATAGCAGTTTTACATAGCTTTCTCTGGAGGGAATTACTCAGAGCACTCTAAGATTCAGAGGGCTACATCTTTCTTCAAGGGAAATGCTCAACCATGGTGGTCCACCCTTCTACTAAGAAAGGAAGCTCCAATTAAATGGTTGAAATTCAAAAGGATTTTTAGGTTTTCTTGGCTGACTCAAGAATACGAACGAGATATACGAACTGCTTGGAATCATCTTCAGATGACCAAGGGAGATTATTTGGCCACTTATTTGCAAAAGATTTTGGAGAACTTTTCTATTAGCCTCTTCATTTGAGAAGGTCTCATTTAAGGAACAAATTGGGTGGTTTTGCTGCGGACTTCCTACAAAGATCCAAGACTACTGCTTGGAACAAAAGTCAAACTCTATTGAAGAATTGATGGATCATGCGAAATGGGGTTTTGCCATACACTCGGGCAATCTGACTTACCCCACTGATGAGATCTTGACTCAAAGAACTCAACAAACTTTTAACAATGAAAGTAGAAAGAGAAAGAGTTCCCAATAAAAAGAAAGACAAGGATTCACGACCCCGGCTCACTCTTCGAGAGAGGGTCAACTACATCAAAGAGGGGAAGTGTTTTGGATGCAGGGAACATGGGCACGTCTCTGTGAAGTGCCCTAAAAAGGCACAGCAAGAACAGAATGTAGACAATCCAAAGACTTCAAGAGCAGTTGAGGAACGTGGTAGAAAAGGCAAGATGAAAGCATTAAAAAGAGTATGAGGTCTAAGAGGGCCTCTTTATTTGCCATGAGATTATGGAGGTGCTTAACATTTTGACAAATAGGTGCATGCCATGTGTGCAAGAATGGTGGGTGTGTAAGAGAGATGTAAAAATGGTCAAAGGATGCATTTTTCCACCCCAAAAAGGCGCCAGGGGGGGATAACTTTCTAATTTTTGGCTTCCATAACTCTTACATACAATCTCCGATTTGAGCGGAGATTATAGATCTATAATCTACACACCGAGCTCTTTCGGTAGATATGTTACTTGATATAGTTTTGCCCGCTAGATTTTAAATTTCATTTTGAGGGGAAAATTTGAATTCAAATAAACTAGCCGTTTTGCTTGTTTGAATTCAAAAGCTCTCTTTTGGTTACTTTCTTAATACTAGAGCTTTGACTTCCTTAAATTGCCAAATAAAGAGGCCCTTCTAGACTCCATTCTCTTCCTAATGCATGACTAGTTCTAGATTGCATGGGTACTGGCCCAAGCACGATTGATGAAAGTACAAAACTTTGACGAGCTTTGGGCAAAGTGAAAGATCAAGAAGCCCCAATTTTCTTTGACGGAGGATCCAAAGCCAGCTTTATCACTCTTAACAAGGAAATAAAGAAGTGTCATTCTGCTTGTTTGATATCTATCAAAGATAGAGAGATGAGTGCTGAAAATCACTTGTCAAATTTAGATAAAAATTGGCTAATTTTCCTTTATCAGTATAAGGCTTGTTTTACTCACACTCTTTCGGATGGCTTACCTCTTGAAAGATGAAAGATCATAGTATTGATCTAATTTCACGCAGTTCACTCAAAATCAGCCACCTTACCAAGTTAGTCTTTTACAACAAGAAGAAATTTTTATACAAGTAAATGAACTTCTTGAGAAGGGTCTTCTTTGACCTAGCACTTCTCCTTATTGTTCACCAGTCTTGCTTGTTCAGAAGAAAGACGACACATTTTGAATGTGCATCGATTAGTGTTCTTAAAATAAGATTACAATTAAGAACAGATTCTAGATTCCCTTAACCAATGATATCTACAAGGGGCTCAAATTTTCAGCCACATAGATCTTAAGAGTAGCGACCACCAGATTTGTATTGCTTCTAAAGACAAACATAAGACTACATTCTAACATCTTTCAGATTGTACGAGTTTTTAATAATGCCTTTTGGCATCTTGCATAAGTATCATGAAGCCCTACAATTGAGGACAACCATTTAGAAGACAGCAGTATATAGTATTTTTAGCTAGCTAGGCCAACCGATAAATTAAAAATGATTAGCTACGACTATAGATAAATAAATAAAAATTTTGCGCACATAGAATGAAAATATGAATTAATTGGTACCAACCATGAACGTGTTACTTAACATTATAAGTAAACTGTGATATTTAGCTTTTGGTCCAAAAAGTAATCTAGCTATTTAATTAAGCCAAAACAGACTAATTTTAGCTAAAAATAAAAGACAAAAATTAGCTAATCAAGTTAGATAATTACAAGAGTTAGTAAACATGATAAATAAGCAGTAATAATTAGCTTATGGTCTAAAAGATAATTTAGCTATTTGATGAAGCCAAAATAGACTTATTTTAGTTGAAAATAAAAGGGGAAATTAGTTAATCAAGTTAGATAATTATCAAAGTTAGTAAACATCATATGTAAGTCTTGAATCTTATGGTCAAAAAGTTAATCTAGCTATTAAATTAAGCCAAAACAGACTGATTTTAGCTGAAGCTAGACACAGTGGAAATACGACTCGATGGGAGCCGACAAATTGCGTTGGATGAGATATGAAATCGGTCGGGTTAATAATGCCCCAGATTGGCTAGAAAACTTGGTCTTAAGACTCATATTTAAGAAAAAGGTTCAAACCTTTAAAACTAAGCAATCGGGCCAGTTTGAATGCAGCCCCATTTAATAAACAATACAAAAGGACAAATTCAGCGCGAGAAAACTCTAGTAGCGAGCGTTTTCTATTTTGCTCTCTCTCCATCTCTCTCTCTCTCTCTCTCTCTCTCTCTCTCTCTCTCTCTCTCTCTCTCTCTCTCTCTCTCTCTCTCTCTCTCTCTCTCTCTCTCTCTCTCTCATGCAAAAAGAATCATATGCAAGGCATATAAACAAATAGAGCTACCTATTGAGGGCATACTACAACAATTTTTTATTTACGCAGAGCTCCTCTTTTCTCAGCTCTTAGTCCTCTCTCTCTACGATTTTCTTGCTCTTGTGTCCGTGAAGGCCGTGCAGAGGCTGTGAAGCTCATGGCAATGCATCCATAGGGGCTTGACTTGTGGAGAATAGTCGCACTCAGACAAGGGTAGTACTGGCTGCCCACAAAAATTTCAGCACTCTTGACGCTTCCCATTAGTAGAATTCAACCTAGAAGAACTCGTGTGAGCATCTACTACGCAAGGGAAGCCTCTTTCACGCTAAAATTCCCAATACAAAGTAGGCTTATCCATTCATGGCTATAGGTATGAAAAATCTCAGCCTTCGGGCTTCTCAATCCATGCATGTTTATGCAATCTGGAAAATATTTGGGCAATGAACAGTGAATTGTGTTTCTGGTTCACGTGCTTATAACAATTAGAAATCAATGAAAATACCCTTCTAGGGGGGAGGGGGGACCAAACCATCTTTTGGTCCCTAGGTTGTGTCGATTTTTTGTGTTGTTTTCCAAATTTTTATGTCGTGTAGAATTCCATGTGAAAAATTAAATTAGTCTTAAAGTTATACGTTCTTGCTTCCATTTTTGCAACAAAGTGGACTCTAAATCTTGAACAAAACATACAGCTCTCAAAGCATGTCACGACTCTTTCTCAACACGAACCTGTTGGTTCACAAATACACAGAGCCTTCGACTTTTGTGTGAGAAAATAGACCCGCATAAACCTGCTTCAATTATCAACAAACAATAGAAAATGTTTGGAGTCACCAAGAGCCTTTGGGCATAGGACCACACAAGTCAATATGAACCAACTCTAGAGGATGAGTAGCTCGTCTAGAAGCCTTTTTGGGGAAGGCCTCTCAATCATGTTTCCCGCGGATACAAGGGATACACTAGCATTTGGGTGTTCATACATCTGGCAAGTCAGCCACAATCTACTGAAAAAAGGCTCCCCGAAAAGCATCTGCATGTGATGTCCATAGTGATAATGCCACAAATCACCTCCATCACCGGTAAAAGATGTGAGAGTATGGATTCTATGCAGACCATCAGAGGAATAGCCCTCTCTCATTTTCTGTCTTGTCTCCTTATGCCGTAAAGAGATTGCGTGTTGTCAAACACAACCTACTCCCCCAACTTATATTTCTTTAAAATGGAGAGTAAATGAAAACCAAGCTGGGCCAATAAATTACTCGGGGAGGAGTGCACACTTCTCTAACCATCTAGCATAAGGCTCATGATCCTCACACTGGTATAGGGATCTAAAACTTGTCTCCAATGCAACAGCCCCCTCTCAAGGAGAGAAGTCATTCAAATCATGAATGAACGTAGTCATGTGTTGAAATGCACCGCTATGAATGATCCACTTGTTCTGGCAAAGGATGGATTCATCCACTATAACTGCAATAGGAGAGGGAATTACCTCCAACAAAAGTAATTTTTGTTATAAAAACACTCGTTTGTCTCATTTTGGTATATTTTTGCTTGATTGCACACCGCTGAAAAGCTCTTCGTAAATTAACTACTTGTGGTGGTTGTTGTTGTAAGTTTCGATTTTTTTGATAGCTTTGGTTTATTCTTCTAATCACTTTCTTGACCAATTGATCAACATTTGGTCACTCCACTTCATCGATGGTTTGCTTGTGGCACTACTAGTGGTTGAGTCCACATCTTCTGATACCTCTTCATAAACCTTGCAATTGTCAACAAGATATAATGCTTCTCTAGTGACCTACTCAAGTATGGATTGTGCCTAGAGCTTCATTGCCCCAATGTGGTCATTGGAACCCTTGAACTTAAGGATCCCATTGGTCTTGGTACTAAAAATTGTAGTCGATTAAATTAATCTTCCACCCTGATTCTAACAGGACTCGCTCTTCCTACTTTTGGCCTTATCTCCAAGATAGTTGGTCTAAACGTACTAGGAGTGACATCATACTTATAGAGTGGTCCCCCAATGCATGCATGTCCCCCCAAAGTATGCATTTCTCTCCAGCTCTTTACAGTCTACAATAGAGTTTCTTCACCCATACTTATCAAGCATGATTACATGGGTATCTCTGCCTTCTACGTATGTAATAACAGATAAACTTTTTTGCTTTGACAACTCTCTTATGTTGGGTTCTTTCCACTAATAATAGAGCATCTACTCCTTGTTGTTGTACTTGTACAACCCCACATGAGTGTTATCTGTGTTGGCTCGAGTCACCTCACTCACTCTCCTTAGCTTCACATTTGGAATGTCTAGCTTTTGGGGCTTCTCTTCAAGCTCAACAAGAGCTCAATATCAACTTTCTCCTTAGTGCCCATGAATCCCCATTTTTCCACATTGTAGGGATTTTGTGCAACTAGATAATGATACCCTTGTCATCCAACTATCAATCACCATTGTAGTCCACATGCACTATGTCATTGAATTCACTAGGTCTTTCTTTTAACCTTACACACTAGTGATCCATACCGTCTTTGTAGATTTTTTCACTTTTCTCATTTTCAAATTGATATTTCAAGTGCAATAATTTCATGGTTGGTGTGGGTTGGGTGTTAAGTATGGAGCCTGATTCACCCCTTGTAACTTTTAGTCTTAAAAACGCACATTTGTAAGGTCCCCATCTTGAGGTGCAACCATCACACATGAGAAAAATCACTCTAAAACCAAAAATTCACAGCCAAAAATATTCTTTTTCGCCAGAATATTATGACCAGACGGCGGCCAAAAAGTGGTCGAAAAAAGGTCGGCCGGTTGGCCGATAGTCAATGGTCGGTGGTCGGAGGTCGGAAGTCAATGGCTGGTGGCCAATGGCCGAATTCAATGGCCGGTGGGGCTGCTCTCAAGGCGCACTTGTCTTCTCAAGGGCAGCCACACATGGGTGCATTGGAGAGTCCAACTTGGACCTGTCTACACAAGGGTGGCTACACATGGCTGCCTCTCATGAGAGAGGACATCCCTTTTGGCCTATAAAAGAAGGCCTCTCCTACACACAAAATGTATTGTGGTGTATTGTGAAGTTGATGCAACAAGGTGGGTGTGAGATGGTGAGAGTGAAGCAAGGCAAGAGCTTTATTAAGGGTATAATCCCTTTGTAACCTACTTCTTGTTTAAAGTACTAAAGCCATTAAGTGGTTGCCTTCTCGTGGATGTAGCCCACATTGGGTGAGCCACGTATATCGTGTTCTCTCTCTCTCTCTCTCTCTCTCTCTCTCTCTCTCTCTATAATCTCTCGTATGTGAGAATTTGTCTCTCTCCATTGCATAAGCTACTCTACTATCTATTTAGCTACGTCCTATTTCCTAACATTGGGATGGTCCTTCCCCCATGTGGATCCCTCTTTGAAACTCACACTCTTGAAACCCTCAACCATGTAGGTATAAGATCTCTTTGAAGAAGTATCAGACATATTTTCCTCAAGAATTGGTTCTAAGGTCGGCAATGGACCCTAATTAACCCTCTCTTATGTGGAAGTGTGGCTAAGTTGGTCTCCTTTATCAATGTTTCTCTCTGATATAATCTGCCACATCACAAATACACCAAGAAAAACACTATTGAAAAACCCTGACTTGTTATCTCTTTGGTTGCTTCTGAATCCTCAAAATGGAGTCAGTTTGAGTTGCTTACTCTAGCCCTTGCAATCTATACAATGAGTCTATAGCCGCTTTGTTAGTCAATAATTGAAGTTGACAAAATTTTATCGTGCTTTTGGTAAGAAATTCAATCTTGCTTGCAAATTCCTCAAATATTATCAAAATTCAATTTTAAAAAGACCACTAGGTTCCTTATGACTAGCTCTAGCTATGGTGCAAGTTTGGTCTCAATCTGTGTCAAAAGGAACATGGATCGTGATCCATGAATCTATGTGACAGATTGTGATAAAACTTGACACACAGTTTATCCTTGGCACCTTGATCCTAGATATATACTTTTTGTGTAATTTGGACTAGTTTAGGTCAATCAAAAGTCAAACCCTAGGTTTGTATTGGCAATTTTTGGTCTTGAAGTGTTTTTTGCCGTTTTGACCCACTTTTTGAACTCTTTTGGCTTCCTTGCTTTTGGAAGTATTTCTCACACTGATCTTTGCTACATGTTGGTATGATTTCCATCCAAAAACTTAGAAAAGATACATAGATCGCAATCCATGTTCCATTAGATCTGAACTTAGAATTTGGCATGCTAGCTACTTATGTTGCCAATAATCTACTCCCAAAAACTTTTTGGATTTGGGATCACTTTTTGCCAATCAAAAGAGAAATTTTGTGTTTGCTTTGCAATTTTTGACTAGTTTCTGATGATTTGCTCTTTTGACTGATCTTTTTTAACTTTTTGCTAATGTGCCTTTTGGGAAAGATGTTTCAAATACTCTCAAGTACCTGCTGCTCAAATATCAGTCAAAAATCAT
The DNA here is from genome assembly GCF_014529385.1 of Adiantum capillus-veneris. Lineage (NCBI taxonomy): Eukaryota > Viridiplantae > Streptophyta > Polypodiopsida > Polypodiales > Pteridaceae > Adiantum > Adiantum capillus-veneris. The sequence continues at coordinate 140,428,346 of NC_140931.1, read as the reverse complement.
GAAAAGGAACATGGATCATCACAACATTTTGACATGGAACTTGGTTAGCTAGTTGTCTATGTCCTGTAGATACTAATTCCCAACCTTTTTGAATTTGGATCACTAAAAGTTGAAAACCCCCAAATTTTGGTCAATTTTCAAAGCTTTTACAGGTTTTATCTAATTTCTTTGTTTTGAGTGTGTTTTTAAAATCAATTTCATTCCAGGTTTTGGCTTCTATTGCTTGGAAGCAATCTCTATTAAATGGTTGCAGTTTTTGGTCAAACAGACTCAAAGTTACATGGATTATGATCCATGTTCCTCCACAAAAATGGTTTAAAATTATCAATTTGCTTTCTATGAGTTTGATGATCCTGTTTTGTACCAATTTTTTGGGCTTTAATCCGCTTCTATACTCTGAGCATCAAATTTTCTATTTTTTAGAGCTATGGTCTCTTTTGCCAAAATATGGTTTTTCGTATTTTTTGCCCTAACCTTTTAGCCCAAATTTGATGGTGGTATCGCTACTTACCCTACTTCTAAGTACTAAAATGAATCAATGAACAAAAAAAACACAAAACAATGCAAATTGAAGGTGAAATGGATTGTGGAAAAGCACTTTCAAAGCATCAATAAAACTAAAGAATGAAATGCTTCTTGTATCTCTTTCACAACTCACTTTGCCTATCAAGAGTAGTTCTAGCAAGTCCTCGACTTCTACCCTCTACCAAGCACTAAATCCCATGTCTAGCTACTTCACTGCTAAGGTGTCAACGGAATGGGTAACAAAATCTCTAGAAAAGAAGGCTATGACTATGACTAGGTCATTCATCACTTAAGGATCATATCTTTGAAAATGGCGCCAATGTTTGGGGGTCACTACAATCAGACATCTGCAAAAACACGGCTATCTGGCACTAACATAATGTCAACACTCAGGGAAGTGACTCGGATGGGAAACGAAGACTCTTTGAGGGCGTCAACCTTAAGAAGTGAACCTTGTGAACTAAGCATCTTCAACACTAGAAAACTATCACTCTCTAATCTGGGACATTTGCTTTTTTCCTATCTCACCGCTTATGGTCAACACGCCATTATGTCGACCAAATGAACTCAAAATGTAACAAAACTTTAGGCCCATGAGCTGCAATAGGCCTACGGCAAATAGGTGCAAAAGATTATCCCCGACAAGGTACCAAAATCCCAATCCATCATGGTTTGAGTCTTCAAAACTATAACAAAACAAACCAGATAGGTCACCCTATGGTCTCCTATGGTCAAAAGGTCAAAAAAACCAACCATTTTTACACTCAAAATTGTAGATTTTAACCGTAGAAAAATTGAGAATGGTTATACCAAAATAAAAGAGCAAGAGACAAGGAACACAATGCAATTCTTGGAACAGAATTTTGATTACCAAATTAAGAGAAAAATCAATTACAATGTACTGTTGAGTAGTCGCTCACAGTCGTACATACAAAAAGCTCTTCACAACAGTGGATAATGTTACAATATTGTGTTTAAATTAATGTTTTGGGATTTTTATATGGCGAGTGGCTATCATACAAGGCCTGTTGGGTTCAAGATAAAAGAATAAATCTCTGAGTGTACAAAATGCGGCTCAAAAATCATAATATCTTGTATGTACAAGGTTTTTTTGGGGAAAATGATATGACTTACATCAAAATTGTGGGCTTGGAGAAGATGTGGTCAGCTAGGAGTGTGCTCATCAACTGCATCCATCAAACATCAATGAACATGAAAAGGACAACACATCAATGCAAGAGAAATCATCAAGCAACCCTCATGCAGGCAATTTCAAATAGAAGGCTAGCCTAAGAAGTGTGTGATTGATGTGGGTAATTGTCTAAATGTAACATTTTATCAAAGAGAACAAGCTCATACATGCAGTACATACATAGTTTCTGGCTTGTTGCCGTGCAACGCAATATCCAATGACGATAACAATACTACAAGCTCTCACTCATTTCATTGTGTTGATGAATATTCAAAGTAAAGTCCTCATGCATCAAAAGAAGCCCAAGCATCAAGTAAAATCTCAATTTCCAAAATTATTGATCCATGGTCTAGAGGTCAAATTCTTGATCCATGTAGGTGCAAAATGTTGATCCAGGATGCTATGGTAAATTTTAGAAAGGTTTTGGGCCTTTTGGAGTCCCTTTGTTATTATCGTTTGTTATGAGAGCAACCTTGGATGGTTGGGAGCTGCATGTGGGTCATCATCAACATAAACTTATATTCTTGGTGTCGAGTGTAGTGAGGGTAAGATAACCTATCCTCTTTTCTTTTGTATCAAATAAATGTTACCACCTCAAAAATTGTTTTTGAGACCTCAATTTTTAATGGTGGCAATGCAGCCAATCCAAGGGCTAGCCTCAACTTTTATCTCTCAATTTCTACGGAATCTTGAAGCACACTTTGTGTGTGTGTGTGTGTGTGTGTGTGTGTGTGTGTGTGTGTGTGTGTGTGTGTGTGTGTGTGTGTGTGTGTGTGTGTGTGTGTGTGTAGCTATTTTTACTTAAATAAGAAGACATAATTGAACTTTAACATTCAAAAGACATCTGGCTTTAGAGAAAAGACAATGGTATGTACAAAAGCAACTCAGTTTTAGAATTATCTTTGTACATGGAATATGAGAATAAAACCTCATTCCAATATAAATTGATAATAGAAGTACTTCCAAAGTAGTAGGAGCAAGTGTAATCATGGACGTACATTTGCTTTAAGCCAAAAAAATCCCAAGAAAGGATAGAGTCCTCACCTGCATCCATCCAAACAAGACAACACATATGTTAGCCTTGGATGTGTTTTACAGGTGTCAATGGACTATATCAGTTGTTATTCATGTCCAACTTACAACTTTTTAACTTAAAACCAGTGTCTAGAGTTTTTCAAAGTATTCTAGGTTTGTTAAAAAGGTTTTATTGAAACCAAAATTATATTATAAGTATGGTCCCTATCTTTTAATTGTACCTTAAATCAAACATATTATCAGAAGGCCACAATCCTTTCCAATCCAAGTTTCTTATTTTCTATAGCAACTCACTATTCAACATCAGATTTTGCTAGATTTTCCGGGCACTAATTCCTTTAGTTTTTGAAGAACTGTGAAGATATAAAGTAGCCAAAAAAGAACCTTTAAATACCTCTTATCAACCCAAACTTCTAATTGGCAGTAAAAGGTAACTGACTCGGCCATGTTTATCAAACTCAACCAAAATATATAAGTCCATTTGGGCTAACTAAATCACTCTTATTTAGTTTGTATGTCCCAAGTCTTTTTGTATATTTATACCAATCTTCCTGTAACATTTAATGTACTAATAACTTGTGTGAAGTGGAAATTGATAACATAGTGAGCATTTTAGTAAGAACAAGTTCCTAATGAGAATAGAGAGAGTACTTAATTGAGAAAGCAATATAGCTAATTTGGCATCGACAATATTGAAAAGAGAGAGAAACAAAACAATTGACAACAGTTGAGGACCGGATTTACATGGAGCCGGTTCCCCCTCCATAAAGGCTTTGTATTATAGCTTCTCCCATCAAAGGAGACTTTTGAACAATACAATCTTTGTGTTCCTTGATAAAACTAGTTGACGTGATGAAGATGGAACCTTCATACACAAGATTATGCTTGAAAAACATACCTAGTGTCCCTAGCCTCAGTCCCAAGACCTCACACACCTTCAAAAATGGTGAGAGCTAGCAGGGAATGAGGATAGATTGAGAGGAAGAAGAGGTATCTTACGAGAAATAAGTATTATCCTCACATAATCACTCTAATAGCATAGCTTAGCTTAGTAATTAGCATGGTAGAGGAGATGAGCATGCCATTGAAGCTTGGCTCTTGGTTGGATTTGCATTCCATAGCCAAGAGTTGTTGGTGTAGACCTCTACTTCTCAATGTTTGGAGAAGGAGATGGAGTTCTTCTTGCACACACACACACACACACATGTGTGTGTGTGTGTGTGTGTGTGTGTGTGTGTGTGTGTGTGTGTGTAGCATTGTGCTAGTGTAAAATGCATCCCCTTCTCTCATCTTGGTTGACCCCTCTTGCTAAAAGCTCATGATGGCCTCCCATTGGCTCCTGTAAAGCTTAGCCAATCACAAATTAGAAGCATAGTTGATAGCCTTTTGACAAGTGTCCCCCTTTCCCCTTTTGTGAGAGCTTTAGGTAATTAATTAATTCATCTAAACTCTCATTGGACCTTTTTGTCTTTTGGCCAGAATCAGGCAAGCCATTGGGCTGTTGGATGCTCATTAGACCCCTTGGTAGACTGTCCTATAGTCTTCTAGGGAGCTTAATTTCTATTGGTTCTTTTATCAAGCATTTTTAAATTGATTAGACTAAATTTACTCTAGCCTAATTCTCATTGGTCCACCTCTAAATTTACTCTAGCCTAATTCTCATTGGTCCACCTCTATGGCCATCCAATAGGATTTGAGGGGAGGTTGGGGGCAACTGGCCTAGGAGCTTGACATGTGTCCAGTATTCCCTTTGTGTAAAGGGGAAGCCTTGGAGTGTGTGTATGTTTGTTTTTCTCTCTTATCCTCTACAAAATGGGCTCACCCCCTCCTTCCTAGGAATGTGGGAAGACTTTTTAGTCTTCCCATGACCATCCAATTCCCCTATTCTTTGGCCATTGGATAAACAGTTTCATTTTTGGAACCTTAGCCTATGAAAGTCTTAATGGAGCTGAATGTTAGGTCTTTTAAGCCCCATTGAAGCACATTGCTCTTTTGTAGGCTATCCCCCCTTTGGATCCCTATTTTCCCTCCTTTGGATCCCTATTTTTCCTCCTTTGGATCCCTATTTTCCCTCCTTTGGATCCCTGACAGAGACGGATCTGGCAACCTTAACAATATTCTAGCTTTTACTCCTCTGGTACCTCCTCATATTAAATGATCAGTTTAACATGAGAAAATCATTTGGGAGTATTGGATATTAGTTTTTATGACATTACCTCTCTCTTGAAATCATAGTCGTCCTCGACTATGAAGTAGAGAAGATAAAGCCTAGTCATTAGTCTGTTTGCTAGCGGGTAGAGGACCCCTATTTTACACTACCACATCGTCCCAGAATGGACGACTAGTCCATTTGGTGCTTGAGAGCATTAGCTACCGCAAGCATGTCTGCACATTAGTCCATATCAATCTTCCATAGTAGAGTGACAAGCTCTACTTGGTCTTCGGGAGACGTCGTCTCCACAAACATGATCCTAAGCATGCATACTTATTAAAATTTTGCACAATAAATAAAAAGAGAGTCTTATAAGACAAAAACTTTGTTCATTTATAACTATTTACATTTGCTTACTCTATGGGATCATTGCAAGCATTGACAAGGTTTAGGTTATCCTTTAATTGTATGCCTTGCATCCATCTAGCATCTTTCAAAGTATAATTTTTAAACTTGATAAGATATCATTGGATAGTCTTACCGTCTTGTAATACCTTGTCTTTGTGTCAAAGAATGGACTCCTCTTCTTGGCCCTCGATCTCCGGTGGGTCTTCAATAATTGGTTCTTGAGGTGGCTCTCCTTTGTAAGGCTTTAATAGGCTCACATGGAAAGCATTGTGTATGAGCCAATGGCTGGGCAACTTGAGTTGATAGGCCATCTCATTGATTGGTCTAAGAATCTAGGGCTTCCACCATCAAAGCTCCAAAAGAGGATGCTCATTGCAAAGGATCATCACTTTCCTATGCTTGGGGAAAGGTAAGAGAGCATGATGCCTTCATCTTGTTTGAACCTAGCTCTACTCTCAACTTCATATCAACAGAGTTGGCCACCAAGTTGGGCATACAAGCTTTTGAGATGGGAGATATAGTAGTGGGGCTGATGCAGCTTTCAAGGGACAACAAGCCTCCGTTACTCCCTTGATTGGGAAGTTGAGGCTTCATGTCCAAAGCTATGTCGACAAAGAAGACTTCTTCATCTCTCCTCTCCAACATGAGGATGTTATCCTAGCGGCACCATGGTTTGATCGCATGGTTGCCAACATGAAGTTCCCTGAAAGGAGAATCTACTTCACCTACAGGGTAAAGAACATGTATATAGATGCTAGTGAGCGTGGTCGCACTATTCCACTTGTAAATCCTCTTGCTTTTGATAAGTCAATGAAGAGCTCAGTTTCTGCGTACATGATTTTTGACAATGAGTCTCTAAAAGATACTAATGTTTCATCAAATGTAAATGGTAGGAATCAAGAAGAGGTGGACTTGTCTAATTTTCTAAAAGGATTCCAAGATGTGTTCATCGATGATATCCCTATGGACTTACCTCCAAAACGAGGGGATGATGACCATCGCATTGATTTCCTTCCTGGAAGCTCACCACCTAACAAGCCTCCTTATCGAGTCTCACAAGCTCAACAAGAGGAGATCATGAGGCAAGTACAAGAGCTGGTAGACAAAGGGATGGTGAGGCCTAGTTCCTCTCCCTTTTGTTCTCCAGTCCTTTTAGTGCAAAAGAAAGATGGTACATACCGTATGTGTGTAGACTATCGAGCACTAAACCATATCACTATCAAAAATAGATTTCCCGTATCTCGGGTAGAAGATCTGTTTGATAAGCTACAAGCCTCTACCTACTTCAGTAGGATTGACCTTAAGAGTGGCTATCATCAAATAAGGATAGTGGATGAAGATATCTTAAAGACCGCGTTTCGCACAACGTTTGGTCTTTATGAATATCTAGTCATGCCTTTTGGCTTGACTAATGCACCAACTACGTTTTTGATGGAGAAAATTTTTAGACCATACCGCAAATTCACAGGAGTGTTCTTTGATGATATCATCATCTACTCCAAGTCTTTGGAGGAACATAAGCAACATCTCCAAGTGATTTTTCAAGCATTGAGGGAGAACAAGCTTTTTCTCAACCAAAAGAAAAGCGAATTCTTCCTTCAAGAGATTCAATACCTAGGTCATATTATCTCTAAAGATGGTATCCGAATGGATCCATCAAAGTTAGAGGTAATAAAAGCATGGCCTAACCCAAGAAATCTACATGAGCTAAGAAGCTTTGTTGGTATGTGTGCATACTATAGACGCTTCATAGCAAAATTCTCTCAAGTAGCAGGACCACTACACGACTTAACTAAGAAGAACGTTAAGTTTGTATGGATTGCTAAGGAGCAAAATTCTTTTGAAAAGCTCAAAGAGAAGCTTACTTCCCAAAAAACCAGTCCTCGTGCTTCCGGATCTCTCAAAGCCATTTGAGGTCCAATGTGATGCTTGTGGTGATTGCCTTGGAGCAGTTTTGCTTCAAGAAGGGCATGCCATAGCATATGAGAGCCGAAGGCTCAATATTGATGAACGAGTCTTGGGCATTTATGAGAAAGAGCTTTTAGTTGTTCTACATGCCGTAGACACATGGAAGCACTACCTATTGGGGACTCCATTTATCCTATGAACCGACCACCAAAGTCTCAAGTATTTCATGACGCAAACCAAGCTTTCCGACAAACAAATGAGGTGGGCAAATTTTCTTTCGCAATTTAATTTCCATATTGCTCACATAGCTGGTAAGCACAATCAAGTGGCCGATGCACTTTCACGACGATCGAAAGTTAAATGCGGTGTCTATAGCTACTCACAATGATCTATCCTCTATGATAGATGAGTATGCTACTGACCCTGACTTTAGAGACATAATGTCAGCCCTTGCTTTGGGGAAGAAAGAGGAACCATTCACCTTGCAAGATGGTTATCTTCTCCACGGCAATAGGCTATGTGTTACCCATTCCCTTCGTGAGAAAGTTACGTATGAATCCCATGCTCCTCCATATGAGGGGCATAGAGGTATTCAACCTACTCTCCGAGGAGTAGAGACGTACTTCTATTGGCCTACCATGAAAGTACACATAAAAAGTATGTTTCAAAATGTGTAGTATGCCAAAAGACCAAGTATGATAGAGGGAAGCAACCTGGATTACTCCAGCCATTGCCTATCCCAAATTTACCATGGGAGAGTATATCCATGGATTTCATCTTTGGATTACCCAAGTCTATCCATGGGAATACATGAATATGGACAATAGTCGACAAGTTTAGCAAGCAAGCACATTTTATTCCTGTCAAAAAGACTATTAAGGCACAACAAATGGCAACTCTCTTCATATCTCAGATTTTCAAGCACCATGGATTACCCACATCCATCGTGTCAGATAGAGATCCTAGAATGACCAGTAATTTTTGGAAAGGTCTCTTTGAAAATCTAGGAACAAGATTGAATTTCTCTTCGGCCTATCACCCACAAACGGATGGCCAAAGTAAGATAGTCAATCTTACGATACTCGATCTACTCAAGACTTATGTTACTGAAGTAGATCAACGCTCACAATGGGAAAAGTACTTACCTCTTGTAGAGTATGCCTACAATAATATTGTACATACTTCTACGGGAAAAGCTCCTTTTGAGATCATTGAGGGAAGACCTAAAAGTCCCTTGCTACTCAAAGTACATGGGAAGCTCTTCGCCGCCGATGAGTATAGCCGTGACCTACAAGAATCTTTTCAAAAGATTAAGGAGGCTATATCCATCTCTCAACAAAGGCAAAAAGCTGCTGCTGATAAGCACATAAGAGCCTTAATGTTCAAAGAAAATGATTGGGTCTTACTCAAGTTTCCTAAGGCTCGATTAAGGCAAACGACGGGCAAAAATCCTACGGGCAAAAAGATACTATGGTCCTTTCCAAATCTTGAAGCCCATCAATGAGACGGCTTATCAACTCAAGTTGCCCAACCATTGGCTCATACACAATGCCTTTCATGTAAGCCTACTTAAGCCCTACAAAGGAGAGCCACCAACTGAACCAATTATTGAAGACCCTCCCGAAGTTGAAGACCAAGAAGAGGTGCTACAACCCAAAGCTATCCTTCGGCATGAAGACAAGGTACTATGATATGGTAATATTATCCGACGGTATCTTATTAAGTTCAAAAATTATCCTTTTGAAGATGCTAGATGGATGCAAGGAATACAGCTTAAGGATAGTATGAACTTTGTCAATGCTTACAATGCTACATTAGAGTAAGCAAATGTATAAATTTCTTTTAAATGACTCATGTTTTTGTCTTATAAAACTAGTCCTCTTTTTAATTATGCACAAATTTAACTAGTATACATGCTTAGAATCACGTTTGTGATGACGACGTCTCTCAAACACCAAGTAGAATTTGTCACTCTACCTTGGGAGAATGAAATGGACTAAAGAGCAGACATGCTTGCGGCAGCTATGTCTCCCAAGCACCAAATGGATTAGTCATCCATCTTGGAAAGATGTCGTAGGGTAAAAAGGGATCCTCTACTCGCTAAGTAAAATTGACTATTGACTAAAGCTTTATCTCTTCTACCTCATAGTTGAGGACGACTATGATTTCAAGAGAGAGGTAATGTCATAAAATATAATATCTAATATCTAACCAACCCAAATGATTTTCTCATATTAAATTGATCACTTAATTTGGGAGAATAAACGGGAACAAGTGTTAAGATATAGACATGTGCTTATAGATCTATCTCAACACGGGGCCAATGGTAAAGGGGCCCAAATGAGAGATGGTCTATCAAAGAGCAAGTCTAACAAATGGAGCATAAGACCTTAGGGCTAGCTTCATTGAAGACCTCCAATAATGTGTGTAAAAGGCCTTTGACCTTAGGTAAGCTAGGGCTGAGCTTGAGGCGCGGGAACCCGACCCAGCTCGAGGTGCTTGTCCTGCTTGTCATGCTTGATGACTAAGGTGCTTGAGATGCTTGATGATTGAGGTGATTGAGATGCTTGAGGTGCTTAATTATTGAGATGCTTGAGGTGCTTGACATGCTAGGGTTGCACTTGAGGTGAGAACCCAACCCAAGCTCAAAGTGCTTATGAGCCAAGCTTGGGGTGGGAACTGGGCCTATGCATGAGGGGCTTGAGGTGTCAAAAAGTCAAAGATTCAATCCCTACAAGGAGGGGGTGAGCCCTGCATGAGCGGGAATGAGAGAGAACACCCACACACTCACACAAGGCATGCATGGTACAAAGAAAGCAAAAGGGACACTTGTCATGTTCCTCCTCATGTTGCCCTCATGGTGTGCCTAAAGCCTATTGGTTGGCCACCCAAGGGGTCCAATAATAATTTAGGAGATTTAATTAAATGATTTAGCATTTATCTAGCCCTCTCTCTCAAAGGGGAAAGGGGGACACTTGTCTCAAGGCTACCCTTGCTGCTTGTAATGCCTCCTTCTTGTGATTGGCTAGGCTTGGAGGGGTCCAATGAGCTTCAAGCATGAGCTACAAGGGGGGGTCGACCCAAGCAAGCTAGGGGGTTTCTTAGGGGGTATACTTACCCACACACACTCACAAACACTCTCATTGTGTCTTCTCCAAGCAAGTAGAGGTTGAGAGCCTACACCAACACTCTTGAATATGGAGTGCAAATCCAACCAAGAGCCATGCTTCAATGCTTAAGCTTGCCATATCCTTCTTCTTCATTACTTTGCTATTATGTATGCTAGCAACAAGAGTTATGATAAGTGAGGAACTAATTCTTTCTCCTACGAAATGTTTCTTCTTCCTCTTCCATACCCTCATTCCCTGCTAGCTCTCTCCACCTTCGAAGGTGTTTGAGGTCTTGGGACTGAGGCTTGGGATAGTTAAAGATTTCTTCAAGTTTATGTTATGTTTGTGATGCATGAAGCTTTCCATCTTCATTGCATCACCTAAGTCACAAGGAACACAAAGATTGTATTGTAACAAGTCTCTCTTAATGGGAGAAATCATAATACAAATGCCTATTGGAGGGGGGACCGGCTCCACATAAATCCGGTCCTCAACTGTTGTCATGTTCTCTAAATTCTCTCTCTTGCAAAAGTATTGTTCATGCCAAGTTAGCTAATTGCTATGATTATGTTGCTATCTTCAATTATGTTCACCCGCTATGCTCACAAAGTCATTTCTCAAAAGTACTCTCATTAATTTCCGCTACTCTCAAATTAAATAGGCCAATTCCATTACAGAGTGTCTCCATTCCCTTCTTTGACATATGTCCTAACCGGCTATGCCACAAAGCAATGGTTGGTAGCTCAGTTACAGAAACAACACTGTTTTTATCAGATACATTAAGAGGATAAAGTGAACCAACTTTAGAACCATGGGCTATAATAAGATGACCCTTTCCAACATGCCAAGACTGCTGATGAAAAGTGACTTTGTAACCCAAGTCACCAAGACGTCCAACTGAAATAGATTGCATGTCAAGGCTAGAACATGACGCACATTATGGATGATAAACCTCACCCCATTTTCCATAACCATGGCAATATCACCTACGCCAACAATTTCACAAGAGTAATTGTCACCAAGTGTAATAGAGCTAATGGTTTCCTCGTATGTAGTAAACCAATGCCCATGAGGTGTGACATGCAACGAAGCACCCGAATCAAGAATCCATGTATGGGATACTTCACCACTAACAAGGAGTTCAACTGGCATAGAACTCTGCACAACATCATACACACTCGAGAGTGCTAAATGTTCATAGAGAGAGAGAGAGAGAGAGAGAGCATGTGCATGTACATGTACTCCTCCTAGGGAAAAGTGTTGCACATACTGCAAGAGAGGAGAGAAGAGAGTAATGTAGATCGACATAGGGCACTAAGTGCAATCTTCTCTCGTGCAAGAGTGAGCATTTTTTTTTTGCACGTATTTATTGTTAGATTTCAATCAATGCTCAAAATGACTACGATTGTCCTCATGGACATAAAAATGAATATAAACTAAATATCGCTTGCATAGTTCTTAAATCAATCATACTTTACCATATGTCAGCTATAATAAATAATTGTTATTGCATCATGATCAAATCCCATTACATACCTCTTTGTCAAGGAAGTGATTGTCCTCAGTTGTTATGTTATTAGTCTACAATTCCTACTTGTAAAAAATAGTGGTTAAAAGTATGCTTTAGAAGTATCAAATAAAATCTCAAAAAGTTAAACAAGCTAATTTTTTTGTGCCTTTCATCGACCATGTACTGCATATTCTAATGTTGCATACCACGAGAGTAAGCAATATATGTCATATCCTTACATATCTAGTATCACTAGTCACAATCATCGTGCAATAACAAGTTTCATCAATTCCAAGTCCAAAAAAATAAATATTGTCATCATATTACCATGAATCAAACCCATATAATCCAAATAACTTCCATTATATACTTAGGTCAACAAAATCATACCAATAGTAGTGGTGTGACGAGCCACTACAACATGATTTTGTGATTGGTGTTGGCTAAATCGGCAAATTAACACTAATTAGGCATGCTACCTTAATTGGCAAATCTCCATTTGTGTTGCTTGAATCATCGGTTCTACACCTTTAATAGCTAAGAACATTGAATTTGTTATCGTGCTACCTAAATTGGATAATTTGCACGTGTTGTGGTGGCAGATCTGCACTCAAAGAGGTTGGTGTTGCCTAAACCAGTGTTGTACACCAAGACAATAAGTGTACACTACCTAAACTAGTGAATTTGTGTCCTTGTGAACAATGGACTAGGCATGATGTAATTTATCACATACTTACAAAAAAGTAAAAAATGAATAGAGTTTGCCTATGCAAAGATTCATTGCTCAAATGGTCTTTGCTTATCCAAGTGGCTTTCCTTGATTGTCATTGCTTAAAGGTATCATGAGAACAAACAAACTAGCACAAAATGCACAAGGAGATATAGCATACAACTTGTTGATTGGGCGCGTCATAAGTTATAGTATATTTCTACCAAGTCAGCTTTAAGTTTGAGTATATAGAAAGACTTATCGTAGCATCGTGGGTCATTGTTATGTATAATTTTATTTGTATTCTTTTACCTGAGAATGTATGACTTGACAAAAAGAAATTAAAGGTATTACTTTATCAGGTTTAGATACAAAACAATGTCTTAAGGTGTATGACTTGACAAAAAGAAATTAATGTATTACTTTATTAGGTTTAGATACAAAATAATGTCTTAAGTGAAGATTGTTCGGGTGGTAAAGCCCAATGTGGCATGCCTAAGTGTTGGGCGGTCGGACATTAACTAGGAACTAACACTCGCCATTCTTTTTACATAAAACAATAAGGACTCATATCCCTAAAACACTATTGTGTTTGGACTCCATAATTTGTGTCTCCTCTCTTCTTCTGTCTTCTCCATTGTTGTACGTGCACGTGCGTGCACGCACACACACACGTGCGCTCTCTCTCGTGCACTTCAATTGGTATCAAAGCTTGATGATTGGAGAGCACCATTGAAACTTGGCAGGGAAGCAGACAGAAAAGTAGAAAACACAACAAAAACTTCATCATGTGTTTGCCACTGTGTTTTAGTCTATCAAAAGGTGTCCATTCAGGTTGATTCTCATTACTCTTGATCAATTTTTTGTGCTCCTCAACTTTGCAGAAGAAAGTTTTCTAAGAATCCTCACTGATTTTGAGATACGTTGCTTAGATTGCCTACAGTTCCTCTAGTTTCCAATCTGTTTTAGTCTATCAAAAGGTCTCTATTTATGTTGATTATCCTCTTTCTCAATCAATCCGTTTGTGCTCTTCAAATTTGCAGAAGAAAGTTTTCTAAGAATCCTCACTGATTTTGAGATACGTTGCTTAGGCTGCCTACTACAGGTCATGTAGGACATGCTGCAAATTTTGCAATTCGGATTTCTCTTGGTTAGAATCAGCAATTCAAGTTGATTCCTGGAAATCATTACCATTTTTGCGTGCTCTACAACTTACAGAAATAAATTTCTACAAATTCGGCATGGTTTGGGAGTTATCTACTTCAAACAGCAGGGTGGTCTGCTTTTATAGGTTCTTTTGCACACAGGTTTTCATTGCACACTCTTTCTACAATCTCTATCATACATGTATATTTGATGTAAGATATTGACGATCTGTTAAATCAGACAAACCACCGTAGCGGTTATAGAAAAGGGTTTCTATGGTTGATGTAAGATATTTTCTGGTTTATGTATCGACAAAATATGCAAAGCCTATATGTTGAGGCTCATGGTTAGGTCTTATTGGGTTAAGGGATCCTTTTGGTGATACAAGTATTGGAGCATGCCCCCGACATCCCCACAGTTTTGGCATCATCATAGGATGTATGTTTATGCGGTTAATGCACTATTCGTGTGCATCTCTTGACTGTTGGCATTGCTATCATCTTTATGTGTATGCGTTTCACAATGTTTAATTGGTCAAAGCCATTCTTCTAGAGTTGGAGAGAGTGAAACAGTTACAATGATAGTTTTTCAAGATTCTATCTTGCGAGTTTAGCCACTTTGATCAGCATTTTAGTCATTGTACACATTTGGTTGGGTTCAGAAGTCAGTTTTGCAAGGGAGACTCTGCATAATTTTTTTAGATTTTCTATCATCTTGTTTAGTTCAGAAGATCTACCACTTTTTGAGTGATGGCTTCATCATTAGAGGACTCTTTGTTCAACATTGAGAAGTTAGATGGTACTAACTTCCCATTTTGGAATCAATCTACAATGTTCTTAGTACAAAAAAAGAAGATTTGGACGATAAAGATGAAGGGGATAAAGCGTGAGGATATATATGAGTATGATTGACAGGAGTTGGATGAGCTTGCCAGGTCCACCATCATGTTGACTTTGTCAAAGAATATGTACTTCAAAGTAAACATGGAAAAGACTAGTTATGTGACTTGTATGAAAAGCAACGTGCATCGTCATGGGTTTATTGGCTGAAAAATTTGGTAAATTTGAAGATGAATGAAGGCACACCCATGTGCAACCATTTCAATGAGTTCAACATAGTTTTTAGTTAGCTTTCTACGTAAGGAGATAATATCAATGATTTTGTCAAAGCAATGTTTTTGCTGGTTACGTTGCTAGAAAGTTGGGATACTTTTTGTACAACCATAAGTAACTCAACACCTCATGATGGTTTAACATGTACGAATGTTGAGGGCAGTTTGCTTATTGATGAGGTTAGTAGGAAGAATCTTGATGCTTCTCATGGTAGTAGTAATGCTCTCGTTGTTCGTGGTCAATAGAAAAGTTCTCACTAATAGCAGGACCATTACATGACCTAACAAAGAAAAACGTTAGGTACACATGGTCTGCCAAGGAGCACAATGCTTTCGAAAAGCTTAAAGTGGATGATTGCCTTGGAGCTCTTTTGCTCCAAGAAGGGCACGGCATAGACTATGAAAGTCGAAGGCTCGACCCTGTTGAGAAAGCTCTAGGCATATATGAAAAGGAAATCCCCACAGTTCTACATGCCTTAGAATCATGGAAGCACTATTTTTGGGGACTCCTTTCATTCTTTGAACCGATCACCAAAGTCTTAAGTACTTCATGACGCAGACCAAGCTCTTCGACAAACAAATGAGGTGGGAAAATTTTCTTTCACAATTTCATTTTCATATTGCTCACATTGCTGGCAAGCATAATCAAGTAGCTGATGTACTCTCAAGACGGCCGAGAGTGAATGTGGTTTCCATAGCAACTCACAATGATCTATCTTCTATGATAGATGAGTATGCTATTGATCCCAATTTTAGAGATGTGATTTCAGCCCTTACACTAGGGAAGAAAGAAGAACCATTTACTCTACAAGATGGTTATCTTCTCTATGGCAATAGACTATGCGTTACTAACTCACTCCGTGAGAAAGTAATGTATGAATCTCATGCTCCTCCTTATGCAGGGCATAGAGGGATTCAATCTACCCTAAAAGGGATTTGAAACATATATCTATTGGTCTACCATGAAAGCAAACATACAAGAGTATGTTTCTAAATGTGTGGTATGCCAAAAGACGAAGTTTGATAGACGAAAGCAACCTGGATTGCTTCAACCTTTGCCAATCCCTAATTCACCATGGGACAGCATATCCATGGATTTTATCTTTGGATTGCCTAAGTCTATCCATGGGAATATGGGAATATGGACGATAGTAGGCAGGTTTAGTAAACAAGCTCATTTTATACCTGTCAAAAAGACTATCAAATGGCAACCCTCTTCATTTCACAAATCTTCAAGTACCATGGCTTGCCAATGTCTATAGTGTCGGATAGAGATCCTAGAATGACTATTAATTTTTGGAAGGGTCTCTTTGAGAATTCACGAACAAGGCTAAATTTCTCTTCGGCCTATCACCCGCAAACGGATGGCCAAAGTGAAATAGTTAACCTAACAATTCTTGATCTACTAAAAGCCTACGTAAGGGAAGTAGATTAGAGATCCCAATGGGAGAAGTACTTACCCTTAGTGGAGTATGTCTACAATAACATTGTACATACTTCCATGGGAAAAGCACCTTTTGAGGTAATTGAGAGAAGATAAAAAATTCCCCTTCTACTTAAGGTAGACGGGAAGATCTTCGCTACAGATGAGTATAGTTGAGACCTACAAGAATCTTTCCAAAAGATTAAGGATGCTATCTCTATCTCACAGCAAACGCAAAAAGCTGATATTGACAAGCAATGAAGAGCCCAAGCCTTTAAATAAAATGATCGGGTCTTACTCAAATTTCCCAAGCCTCGACTAAGGCACACGACGGGCAAGAATCCTACGGGACACCAAAAGTACTATGCTAAGTTAGCAAAAAGATACTTTGGTCCCTTCCAGATTCTTAGGCCAATCAATGAGATGGCCTATCAACTCAAGTTGCCCAGCCATTGGCTTGTACACAATGCTTTTCATGTGAGCTTATTAAAGCCTTACAAAGGAGAGCCACCTCAAGAACCTACTATTGAAGACCCACCGGAGATCGATGATCAAGAAGAGGTACTGCAGGCCGAGTCCATTCTCCGACATGAAGACAAGGTACTAAGAGACGGTAAGACTATCCGACGATATCTTATTAAGTTTAAGAATTATCCTTTTGAACATGCTAGATGGATGCAAAGCATACAATTAAAGGATAACCTAAACCTTGTCAATGCTTACAATGCTTCCCTAGAGTAAGCAAATGTACAAATTTTAAAAATGAACAAAGTTTTTGTCTTTATAAGACTCTCTTTTTCTTTATTGTGCACAAAAATGAAGTAGTATGCATGCTTAGATCAAGTTTGCGAAACACCAAGTAGACCTTGTCACTCTACTATGGAAGATTGAAAGGACTAATGTGCAGACATGCTTGCGGCAGCTTAGGCTCTCAAGCATCAAATGGACTAGTCATCCATTCTGGAACGATGTCGTAGGGTAACATAGGGATCCTCTACCCGCTAGGAAAAAGGACTAATGAATATGCTTTATCTTCTCTACCCCATAGTCAAGGACGACTATGATTTCAAGAGAGAGGTAATGTCATAAAAAGTAATATCTAATTCTCCTAAATGATTTTCTCATGTTAAACTGATCATTTAATATGGGGAAATGCTAGGGGAGAAAAAGCTAGAATATTGGTTAAGCTAGCAGGCCGGCCACATTAGGGATCCAAAGAAGGGGAAATAGGGATCCAAAGGGGGGGGCATCTGCAAAAGAGCAATGTGCAACAATGGGCTTAAAAGACCCTAAGGTTCAACCCATTAAGACTTCCAAAATGCTAAGGTTCCAAAATTCAAAGGTTGTGTCCAAAGGTCAAACATTAGGGAAATTGGATGCTTCTGTGTGTGCCAAAAGTCTTCATGCATCCCTACATAGGAGGGGGTGAGCCCTAGTTGTAGGAGATGAGAGAGAAAATCTCTCACACACACACAAGCTCCCTTTACACAAAGGGAATGAGGGACACATGTCAGCTCCCTAGCCCAGATGCCCACAAGGTGTACTCAAATGCTATTGGATGACCTTGGACGTGGACCAATGAGAATTAGGCTAGAATAAATCTAGTTTTATCAATTAAAAAACACTTAATAAAAGAACCAATAAGAATTAAACTCTCTAGAAGACTATTCGACAGTCTCCCAAGGGGTCCAATGAGCACTCAGCAGCCCAATGGCTTGCCTAATTCGTATTGGCCAGGAGGAAAAGGGGTCCAATGAGAATTTAGGTGCATTTAAATCTCTCACAAAAGGGGAAAGGGGGACACATGTCAGAAGGCTATCACTTATGCTACTTAATTTCCATTGGTTGAGGCTGGGGAGGTCCAATATGATGTGAGCATGAGCAAATAGCAAGGGGGGTCGACCAAGAGAGAGAGGGGGCTGATTTTTCAAAGGCATTATTTGCTTACACACTCACTATAATGGAAATGGCCTGTGAACTTTGAGAGTAGCAGAATTAGGAAAGTAGGTGAAGCACTTTTAAGAGATTACTTTGTGAGCATAGCGGGTGAACTTAATTGATGGTAGCAACATAAACATGGTACTTAGTTAACTTGGCATGAACAATACTTTTGCAAGAGAGAGAGTTTAGAGAACATGACAATAGTTGAGGACCGGATTCATATGGAGCCGGTCCCCCCTCCAATAGGCATTTGTATTATAGTTTCTCCCATCAAGAGAGACTTGGTACAATACAATCTTTGTGTTCCTTGTGACCTTGGTGATGCAATGAAGATGGAAAGCTTCATGCATCACAAACATAACATAACATAAACTTGAAGAAAGCATTAACTATCCCAAGCCTCAGTCCCAAGGCCTCAAACACCTTTGAAGGTGGAGAGAGCTAGCGGGGAATGAGGATAGGGAAGAGGAAGAAGAAACATTCCATAGGAGAAAGAAGTAGTTCCTCACTTATCATGACTCTTCTTGCTAGCATACATAATAGCATAGTAATGGAGATGGAGAAGATGGCAAGCTTAAGCATTGAAGCATGACTCTTGGTTGGATTTGCATTCCATAGCCAAGAGTGTTGGTGTAGGCTTTCACTCTCACAAGCTTGGAGAAGGAGGTGGTGTTCCTCAACTTTCACCAAGTGAGAATGGTGTCTCCAATGAGTGTGTGTGATGGTGTATATCCCCCTAGCACCCCCCTTTCTTGCTTTGGGCAAAAATTATACTTGGTACAAGCTCATTAGACCCCTCTCCCCTTAGCCAATCAATGCAGCATGCAGTCAAGCATATGGGTAGTCTTTTGACAAGTGTCCTCCTTACCCCTTAGAGAGAGAGAGAGAGCTTGAAAATATATAGATATTTGTTAGGTGGAAATAAAATCTCATTGGACCTCTCTTTAGCCCAACCAATAGCATTCAAGCATCCATGTGGTTAAGCTTAGTGAGAGTCTGATGTGTGTCCCATGTGCTCTTTTAGAATTGCCCTAACTTTGAGATTTTTATGCATAGGAAGTGTCTCGAGCAATTTCCTCATTAAGTGAGTAGGTTCTCTTTTTGACTCAAGCATCTTACCCCCCATGCATAGGAAGCTTCTCAAGCAACTTCCTCATTAAATGTGACAAGTACCTCAAGTACCTTAGTCATCAAGCATGACAAGCACCTTAGGTGGAGTTCCCCCCTCAAGCACAGCCCTACCTTGCCTAAGTTTAGGTCGGGTTCCCACCTCAAGCACAGCCCTAACTTGCATAAGTTTAGATCGGGTTCCCACCTCAAGCACAGCCCTAGCTTGCCTAAGATTCTCACCTCAAGCACAACCCTAGCTTGCTTAAGGTCAAAAGGACTTTTAATACTAACCATTGGAGGTCTTTAATGAAGCTAACCCTAAGGTCTTTTAAGCTTCATTAGTTAACCTTGCTCTTTGGCAGACCATCTCTCATTTGGGCCCCTTTACCATTGGCCCTGTGTTGAGATAGATCCGTAAGCACATGTCTATATTCTAACCCTTGTTCCCATTTATTATCCCATATTAAATTATCAATTTAATATGAGAAAATCATTTGGGTTGGTTAGATATTAGATATTTGATGACATTACCTCTCTCTTGAAACCATAGTCGTCCTCGACTATGAGGTAAAAGAGATAAAGTCATAGCCATTAGTCAATTTGTCTTAGTAGGTAGAGGATCCCTTTTTACCCTACGACATCATTCCAAGATGGATGACTAATCCATTGGTGCTTGGGAGACATAGCTGTCACAAGCATGTCTGCTCTTTAGTCCATTTCATCCTCCCAAGTAGAGTGACAAATTCTACATGGTGTTTGAGAGACGTCGTCATCCCAAACATGATTCTTAGTATGCATACTACTTAAATTTGTGCACAATAAAGAGAGAATTAGTCTTATAAGACAAAAAAATTAATCATTTGAAAGAAACATGTACATTTGGTTACTCTAATGTAGCTTTGTAAGCGTTGACAAGGTTCATACTATCCTTAAGCTGGATTCTTTGCATCCATCTAGCATCTTCAAAAGGATAATTTTTGAACTTAATAAGATACCGTCAGATAATCTTACCATGTCGTAGTACCTTGTCTTCATGCCGAAGAATAGCTTCAGGTTGTAGTACCTCTTCTTGATCTTCGTTTTCGGGAGGGTCTTCAATAATTGGTTCATTTGGAGGTTCTCCTTTGTAGTTCTTGAGTAGGCTCACATGAAAAGCATTGTGTATGAGCCAATGGTTAGGTAACTTGAGTTGATAAGCTACCTCATTGATTGGCTTCAAAATTTGAAAAGGACCATAGTATCTTTTTGCTAGTTTAGCATAATACTTTTGATGGCCCGTAGGGTTTTTGCCCGTCGTTTGCCTCAATCGAGCCTTAGGAAACCCAATCATTTTCTTTGAACGTTAAGGCCCTTCTGTGCTTGTCAGCAGCAAGTTTTGCCTTAGTTGAGAGATGGATATAGCCTCCTTAATCTTTTGAAAAGATGTTTCAGGTCATGGCTATACTCATCGACAGCGAAGATCTTCCCATGTACTTTGAGTAGCAAGGGACTTTTAGGTCTTCCTTCTATGATTTCAAAAGGTGCTTTTCCCGTAGAAGTAAGGATAGTATTATTATACGCATACTCTACAAGAGGTAAGTACTTTTCCCATTGTGAGCATTGATCTACTTCTGTGACATAGGTCTTTAGTAGATCAAGAATATTAAGATTGGTTATCTCACTTTGGCCATCCATTTGTGGGTGATAGGCCGAAGAGAAATTCAATCTTGTACCTAGATCTTCAAAGAGACCTTTCCAGAAATTACTGGTCATTCTAGGATCTCTATCTGACACGATGGATGTTGGCAATCCATGGTGTTTGAAAATCTGTGATATGAAGAGAGTTGCCATTTAGTGTGCCTTAATAGTCTTCTTGACAGGGATAAAGTGTGCTTGCTTGCTAAACTTGTCGACTATTGTCCATATTCCCGTATTCCCATGGATAGATTTTGGTAATCCAAAGATAAAATCCATGGATATACTCTCCCATGGTGAATTAGGAATTGGCAATGGCTGGAGTAATCCAGGTTGCTTCCCTCTATCATACTTGGTCTTTTGGCATACTACACATTTTGAAACATACTCTTGTATGTCCACTTTCATGGTAGGCCAATAAAAGTACGTCTCTACTCCTTGAAGAGTAGGTTGAATACCTCTATGCCCCACATAGGGAGGAGCGTGGGATTCATACATGTCTTTCTCACGAAGGGAGTGGGTAACACATAGCCTATTGCCATGGAGAAGATAACCATCCTGCAAGGTGAATGGTTCCTCTTTCTTCCCCAAAGCAAGGGCTAACATTATGTCTTTAAAACCAGGGTCAGTAGCATACTCATCTATCATAGAAGATAGATCATTGTGAGTTGCTATTCACACAGCATTAACTTTTGGTCATCGCGAAAGTGCATCAACCACTTGATTGTGCTTACCAACAATGTGAGCAATGTGAAAATTAAATTGTGAAAGAAAATTTGCCCACCTCATTTGTTTGTCGGAAAGTTTTGTTTGCGTCATGAAGTACTTGAGACTTTGATGGTCTATTTGTAAGATGAATGGAGTCCCCAATAGATAGTGCTTCCATGTGTCTAGGACATGTAGAACAACTAACAGCTCTTTCTCATAAATGCCTAAGATCCGTTCATCTGTGTTGAGCCTTCGGCTCTCATAGGCTATGGCATGCCCTTCTTGAAGCAAGACTGCTCCAAGGCAATCACCACAAGCATCACATTGGACCTCAAATGGCTTTGAGAGATCCGGAAGCATAAGGACTGGTTGGGAGATAAGCTTCTCTTTGAGCTTGTCAAAAGCACTTTGCTCCTTAGCAGTATTTGAGAGAATTTTGCTATGAAGCGTCTATAGTATGCACACATACCAATAAAGCTTCTTAGCTCATGTAGATTCCTTGGATTAGGCCATGCTTTTATTACCTCCAACTTTGACGGATCCATACGGATACCATCTCGAGAGATAATATGACTAATGCTTGAAAAATCACTTGGAGATGTTGCTTGTGTTCCTCCAAGGAATTAGAGTAGATGATGATATCATCAAAGAACACTTCAGTGAATTTGCGGTAGGGTCTAAAAAATTTCTCCATTAATCGATTGAAGGTAGCTGGTGCATTTGTCAAGCCAAAAGGCATGACTAGATATTCATAAAGGCCAAACATTGTACGAAACACAGTCTTTAGGATATCTTCATTCACTATCCTTATTTGATGGTAGCCACTTTTAAGGTCAATCCTACTCAAGTAGGTAGAGCCTTGTAGCTTATCAAACAGATATTCTACCCGAGGTACGGGAAATCTGTTTTTTGATAGTGCTATGATTTAGTGCGCGATAGTCCACACACATGCGGTATATGTACCATCTTTCTTTTGCACTAAAAGGACTGGAGAGCAAAAGGGAGAGGAGCTAGGCCTCACCATTGCTTTGTCTACCAATTCTTGTACTTGCCTCATGATCTCCTCTTGTTGAGCTTGTGAAACTCGATAGGGAGGTTTGTTAGGCGGTGAGCTTCCTGATAGGAGCTCAATTCGATGGTCATCATCCCCTCGTTTTGGAGGTAAGTCCATAGGGATATCATCAATGAACACATCTTGGAATCCTTTTAGAAAGTTAGACAAGTCTAACTCTTCTTGATTCCTACCATTCACCTTTGATGAAACATTAGGATCTTTTTGGGATTCTTTGACAAAAATCATGTACGCAAAAATTGAGCTTTTCATTGATTTATCAAGGGCGAGAGGATTTACAAGTGGTATAGTACGACCAGATTCATTAGCATCTATATACATAGTCTTTCCCCTATAGGTGAAGTAGATTCTCCTTTCAGAGAACTTCATGTTGGCAGACATGCGGTTGAACCATGGTATCCCTAGGATAACATCCTCATGTTGGAGAGGAGAGATGAAGAAGTCTTCTTTGTCGACATAGCTTTGGACATGAAGCCTCAACTTCCCAATCAAGGGAGTAATGGAGGCTTGTTGTCCCTTGAAAGCGGCATCGGCCGTTACAACATCTCCCATCTCAAAAGCTTGAATGCCCAACTTGGTGGCCAACTCCATTGATATGAAGTTGAGACCAGAACCAGGGTCAAACAGGATGAAAGCATCATGCTCTCTTACCTTTCCCCAAGCATAGGAGAGGGGTGATCCTTTGCAATGAGTATCCTCTTTTGAAGCTTCGATAGTGGAAGCTCTAGGAGTCTCATTGCGAGCATTTCTTTTGGGGCAAGAACGATAGCCATGTCCTTGCTTCCCACACTTAAAACATTTGTGATCCTTGCGAAAAATTTCAAGCTCTTCAGGAGAGAGTTTATTTTTACCTTTGTAAACTCCTTTCTCCTTGGACCGATTGTTGTTGTTGTTGTTGGAATGGCCGTGGGAAAAATTTTGGGCATTAATTTTTCCCTTTGCATCACTTTTGTCTTTATTTTCCATGGGTTTGACATTCCGTCTAACCCCTTGTTGGAAATTGATGCGTGAAGCAACCATGGTATGGTGGATTACTTCGCTGATAGAGTCAGGCCGTTGAGAGTTGACATACTCGGCCATCTCCTCAAGTAATCCTGCACAGAATTGTTGTTTTTGCTCAGCAAAGTCTATCTTTTGAAAGACAGTAGCCTTGAGATGTAAATCCCAAAACTTTCCACATATTTGTGGATAGACTCATGAGAGAGAAGCCTTAAACTCCGCCATTCGGTGAGTACTTTGTCCTTTGCATCACTTGCAAGGAATTTCTTCATGATGGAAACTCGTAGAGTTTCATTCGGTGAGTACTTTGTCCTTTGCATCACTCGCAAGGAATTGCTTCATGATGGAAACTCGTAGAGTTTTCCATGTCTTTGGTGCTTCGCCATTGCCTCGAAGACTAGCCCACCATTGACGAGCCGATTTTTGGAAGTGCATAGCTACATGGCATAGCTTGGAGGACTCCGTGAAGCCCTCGTCTCCAAAGGCCGCATCAAATTGTTGGATGAACGCCAATACTTTGTCGGTAGCACCAAAGGTTCCATCATAGGTAAGAAAAGAGATACTCTTTCCTCCCTCTTTGAACTTCTTGAGCTTTTGTGACCTTCGCCATGCAGGGTAAGATTTGCGATGTCCTCCCCTCTTATATTCTCTAGAAGAATAGCCATAGCTTTCATCGGTAGAGGAGGAAGGTGAAGAAGAAGGAGAAGAGGGTGACCTCTTGCCCTTTTCTTCCTTGGTTTCCTCTCTTCCCTTTTGGAGTGATGAGGAGAAGGACTATGGGTTAACCGTTTCCTCTTGGGAGGAGTTGACGATCGTTTAGTCCTCCTTCTTCGTGGAGCCACATCTTCGGAGGAATTTAGAGATTCATTGCTTTCTTGATCTTTGGATTCCTCCTCTCGTATGGGAGAGAGTCTTCTTTTGGGGGTCTCTTCAAGAGGCCTCGTAAGCTCTCTCTCCTCTTGGAGAGGAAAGGAAATCCCATAAGCACGAAGTGTTGAGTAACTTCGGCTTGCAAAGTGGGGTTGCCCATAGCTTGTTGCAACCTAGTGACAAGATAATTAACAAACATGGGAGCATCATCATTGGCACCTTCATGTGCAAAATCAAATTTATCAATGTTCATTCTCCGCTCTTGATTATTGTCAGCCATGCTAATTAAACTTACGTGTTTATTTAGTGTATGTTTTGGCAATTCAAAACCTTAGTTGCTACTCCTCTTAGCCTTTGAAGCTAGGCACTTAAGTATCTACACCCACGGCTCAAATTGGTTAATTATAGAGAGTAGTGGAGTGAGTCTAACATAGCCAAGTTGTCGAGGGATAGCTCCTTTCGGACTTCTTATGGCTCAATAATGGTAAAGCCATAGTCAAGTCTAAATAGACTCCATTATTAAGTCCAAAGCTCCCGAGGTGTGCGCCATATCCCACATAGTGGGCTCAACAAAACTGATAATAGATCCCAGTCCCACTTACCCTAATATAATTAACAAAATCAACCATTAATAGGCTACTTAAGGACCTCTCTTCTTAAGCAATAATAGAGAAACCAAATGCTCTCATACTAATGTAATGGAAATGGCCTATGAACTTGAACTTGAAGAAAGCATTAACTATCCCAAGCCTCGGTCCCAAGGCCTCAAACACCTTTGAAGGTGGAGAGAGCTAGCGGGGAATGAGGATAGGGAAGAGGAAGAAGAAACATTCCATAGGAGAAAGAAGTAGTTCCTCACTTATCATTACTCTTCTTGCTAGCATACATAATAGCATAGTAATGGAGATGGAGAAGATGGCAAGCTTAAGCATTGAAGCATGACTCTTGGTTGGATTTGCATTCCATAGCCAAGAGTGTTGGTGTAGGCTTTCACTCTCACAAGCTTGGAGAAGGAGGTGGTGTTCCTCAACTTTCACCAAGTGAGAATGGTGTCTCCAATGAGTGTGTGTGTGATGGTGTATATCACCCTAGCACCCCCCTTTCTTGCTTTGGGCAAAAATTATACTTGGTACAAGCTCATTGGACCCCTCTCCCCTTAGCCAATCAATGCAGCATGCAGTCAAGCATATGGGTAGTCTTTTGACAAGTGTCCTCCTTACCCCTTAGAGAGAGAGAGAGCTTGAAAATATCTAGATATTTGTTAGGTGGAAGTAAAATTTCATTGGACCTCTCTTTAGCCCAACCAATAGCATTCAAGCACCCATGTGGTTAAGCTTAGTGAGAGTCTGATGTGTGTCCCATGTGCTCTTTTAGAATTGCCCTAACTTTGAGATTTTTATGCATAGGAAGTGTCTCGAGCAATTTCCTCATTAAGTGAGTAGGTTCTCTATTTGACTCAAGCATCTTACCCCCCATGCATAGGAAGCTTCTCAAGCAACTTCCTCATTAAATGTGACAAGTACCTCAAGTACCTTAGTCATCAAGCATGACAAGAACCTTAGGTGGAGTTCCCACCTCAAGCACAGCCCTACCTTGCCTAAGTTTAGGTCGGGTTCCCACCTCAAGCACAGCCCTAGCTTGCCTAAGTTTAGATCGGGTTCCCACCTCAAGCACAGCCCTAGCTTGCCTAAGGTTCTCACCTCAAGCACAACCCTAGCTTGCTTAAGGTCAAAAGGACTTTTAATACTAACCATTGGAGGTCTTTAATGAAGCTAACCCTAAGGTCTTTTAAGCTTCATTAGTTAACCTTGCTCTTTGGCAGACCATCTCGCATTTGGGCCCCTTTACCATTGGCCCCGTGTTGAGATAGATCCGTAAGCACATGTCTATATTCTAACCCTTGTTTCCGTTTATTATCCCATATTAAATGATTAGTTTAATATGAGAAAATCATTTGGGTTGGTTAGATATTAGATCTTTGACGACACTCACACAATCTAGGTGTGAAGCAAGAAGACTCTCTCTCTCCTTCTCAAGCTTTAATAGAAAGCTTAACACCTACTCCAAGCTTGTGAGAAGGGAGGCCTACACCAACAACTCTTGGCTTTGTGATGCAAATCCAACCAAGAGCCAAGCTTCAATGCATGCTCACCTCCTCTACCATGCTAATTACTAAGCTAAGCTATGCTAATATGAGTGATTATGTGAGGAGATGTATATCTTTCTCGTAAAAATACTCCTTCTTCCTCTCAATCTACTCTCATACCCTGCTAGATCTCACCATCTTTGAAGGTGTGTGAGGTCTTGGGTCTGAGACCGTGAGGGAATTGATGTTGTGTTTAATAAGTGTTGTGCTTAGTGCTTGAAGTTTCCATCTTCATAGCACTAGCTAGTATTGAAGGAACACAAAGAATTGTATTGTAAAATGTCTCTCTTGACGGGAGAAACCATAATACAAAGCCTTTTGGAGGGGGGACCAACTCCATGTAAATCCGGTCCTCAGCTGTTGTCAATTGCTTAATTTCTCTCTCTTTTGAAGTATTGTTCATGCTATCTAACTAGGTGTTATGCTTTTTGTTGCTATCTCCACCCAAGAACTCTTGTTATTCTCATTAGGAATCTATTCTAATGAAATGCTTACTATGTTCATGCTATTTTCCACTACACACAAGTTACTAGTCCATTAAATGTTACATTTAAATGTTACATGTGAGTGTTGGACTCTATGTCACTCCACCATGATTAAGTTGATAGACTTTGACTCTTATGCTCAACTCATCCACCATGAGTGACATGACTTAGATATACTCAACTTTTTCAGCTTGAACGTAACCTAATAACTATGACTTTTAGCACATAATTTATTATGACATGAAGCTTTGGGACTAATGCTTTGCTCATTTAGTGGCTCAACATCCCAACTCTGACTATGCCAAAGAGTGTTTTTACCTTCGCAACTTGACTTTTTACATTCTTGAGCTTACTACAAACATTTCATTTGGTAAAAGTAACCTTGAATCCTCAAAAAGTGGATTATTGAAGGACCAAGTTGGCATTGAGGGTTTCTTTTGCCATATGTGTTTAGTCATCTTTGAATCTGCAGCTTTGCTAGTTGAGTTGTCCTTCTTTGACTATGAAGACTTCATTGGCTATTTGGTTGTCCAGTTAGGCATGTTGTAAGAAGTCTTTGAGGTTGCTATAGGCCCTTGTCGATTGTCAACTTTTGACTGTTGACTCGGAGCATCAGAACTCAGGAATCCAAATCTCTCCATTACCTTCATAGCTTCTTTGTTGACTTTTCCAAGCTCGAGGTCTTGTTGAACTCTTTAGATCTTCATGCAGTTTGGTTGTAGTTGCAGTTGGCTTTTGGTTAACTGGTAGCCAAATTTTTGTATAGCCTCTGTAGAACCTTTGTCCAAGAAAAAGATTCTTTGAGGTTGATACCTAGTGGGCCTTCTAGGAGGGTCTCAATAGCACTTCATATGATCTGATCTTTGATTTTGGTACCCATATCTGCTTGTTACCTCTGTAGTACTCCTGTTCTTCTAAACTGCATTGTGATGCTATCCATCCCATGTGTTTGTATTTTTGTACTGATCTTTTGTCTTCAATCCACACTAGATCAATGACTTTTACTAAAATGCTCAAAACAAACAATTGCTTGACTTTCTTTTGCTTCAATGAGTACTTGGACTGATATACCTTCACTTTTCTAGGTGGTTCCCTAGCAACAACTGACTGAAGTTTTTAAAGTCTGATTTGCTTGAAGAAGCTAATCCATGAGGATTCTTTGTTGTAGAGACATTTGTTGTCACACCTTTCATGCTAGTTGGTGGAAGGTCCACTTTCTTACCATGGTTTGGCAGATGTGTCCTTGATTCTTGTGACATTTGCAACTTTGAATCTAGCATTAATGGTACCTGTAACTATTGCTTGCTACCTCTTGGAGAAGAAAGTAATAGCATTGTATATTCTTTGTAGGCCTTGTGTTGGTCTAACCACTGATGTCCAAGGATGACATCTCCATGCATTTATTTTGAAGGTTGTACTTGAAATTTTACCTGCTTTTCATGCTTTTGGATGCTAAGAGTAGCAACCATTTCTCTTTGGCTTGTAGCCTTACCCATGATTTCTCTGTTATCTTGCTTGCATGGAGTAATCTCGAGGATTCTTTGGATGTTGTCTAAAACCATGTTGCACTTTGTTTCTTGATCCAATAGAGCATTGCATCAGACACTTGCTCCATTTTCACTAATGAGGACTATAGATATCATCTCATTGATGGTTTTCTTGAAGATTTTTGTGCTACTTTTATTACAGTCTTGTCCTGATCTAGCTTGGTCTCTATGGAAGGTGATTTGAGACTTGGTTTTTCACTAGGATTTCCATCTATTGACTCTGTTGGCAATGATTGACTAACCTTTGGACTTCTTGCTGCCTCTAGTTTTCTACAACCTCATTCTTATTTACTTCTTGTCTTGACATTGCTTCCATCTCATTAGATCTTGTGGTTGTTGTTTGTTGTATTTGATCTACACTTGCTATTGCTTGATTTGGTTTAAGCTCTTCGGAGGTTGGAGATGAATCATCTTCAATGAACTTTGCTTTGGCATCGGTCTCCATTTGAGTTTTTCTCGAGGACTTTCTGATGTCTACCGTCGGTGATCATTCCTGGTCTTCATTCTTGGTTGCCTTTGAAGATTTCATCTTGGTTGAACTTTGTATCTCTAGAAACTTTTGTGCCAATGGAATTCCCAATATGATGTCATCTATTATATCTTTTGCCATGATCACATGAAATTGAGCTATGATGGTCTGTGAACCTATTTAAATGGCAGTGGAAATGATTCCCTAGCATTTTGCTTGTTTGTTTCCATATATGCTAATAAATTCAAGAGCATCTTCCAGCTATGGTTGGCCACACTTTTTCCAAGTGTGAAAAGACACGAGGTTCTTATCTAGCTGAGAATCCAGCTTTACTTTGCTTGATTGCTTTTCTTCATGCTCACCAATAATGTTGCACTTGATCTTATCAGGATCTTTTTTTGTACTGGCTGATTTTGTTGTTGTGATGTCCCTGGATTGAACATTTTTTGCATCTTCTTTGCTTTGACTACCTGCTTCAGTTCGATGTTGACTTGTTTGACCGTGATACTGTGTGAGGCGAATGGGAGCGTGCACGAGTGCGAGTGTAGAAGCGGGAGTACTGCAATGTGGGTGGAGCTCTAAGTGGATAAATCATCCACAAGCCCTTATTCTTTTTATGTATTGTAAAATGAATAAAGTTAGTAATGGGCAACACTCGACAGTATGGCATGCACCCTTAAAATCTCCCACTTGAAGGCCATAGTGACCCAAGTGGCCTCTGTTAGTACAAATCTATACAAATGTGAAGCATCATGAGGCTTCACCCTACACCCATCATCTCAATGTAATGTGCGAACCGCTCTGTGGCTAAGCTCTTTGTAAGAGCATTTGCAGGATTTTCATCTGTGTGAACTTTGGCTAACTCAATGCGTTTACTAGCCAAAATATATTGTATCACATGTGATACTTGACCTCGATGTGTTTTGACTTGGAATGAAACACGGGGTTCTTTGCTAACACAATCTCACTCTGGCTGTCACAATGTAACACCAAAATCTGGTGTATACCAAGGTCTCCCACTAGATGAGATAACCATACAACTTCCTTGCAGGCACTGGAAACTGCAACATACTAAGCCTCAATGGTGGAAGACGAAGTGCAATTTTGGAGACATGATCTCCAAGAGACTGCCGCTCCAACAAATAAGAAAACGTAGCCAGATGTGGATCTCCTAGTGTCCACACAACCGAATAATCAAAAGTAGTGTATCCAACTATGGATGCATCACTGTTCGAAAAGAGTAAGCACTTGTTGGTGACTGAACGCTTGATGTATCTTTTGTATCTATCTTTTTATCATCTTATAAAATAGTTTATCGTTTGGTTTTATTATAAGCTATATGGCTATACTATAGGTTTGAATGATGTAGCATGTGCAATTTATAGTTAAATGGCTATTTTAGGGATCAAACTTTTGGTAGGGGTGTTTTACATGTTTGAGCTATGCTAGTTTGTTGCATTTGCAAAAGTCTACCAAGTGTCTACACTTCAAGCACCTATAGGAAATGCATGTGATGGTTGCTTATTTTATAAAATGGAGCATTCTTCCTCTCCAAAAGATAGCTCCATGAGATTGCCTGCAAATTGTGGCATGACCTTGTTGTTGGACAACTTTCAATGCAAATACTATCTTTTTACCCCCTTCTTACAATAACGTGTACAACATGAATTTTATCAATGACTAATCCAAGCATGCATGGATGTATCCAATGAAATACTCTAAAGTTTTTTGTGCTTTAAGAAATTTGTATGAGGTTGAAAGTTTGTCAAGACATATAGTGGGTATCCTCCATTTTGATCAAAGGGGGGTATATAAGGATAAAATGCCAATGCACAATGCTTTATACCTCAATAAAATGGTATAGTTGAGTGAAAAATTGGTATCTCATAAAGATGGCACAATATACAAAAAGAAGACAACCTTTTCCACATAAATGTTGGCTTGAGTCTCTCATGTGTACCGTGTATATACTTACTAGGTGTGCACCAAAAACTTTGCAATCTACATTTCCTTGTCAAATTTAGCATGGTAGAAAGCCAACCATTGCTTGTTAAGGTGCTTGTGTCATCTTCTGTGTATGTATTGGTGCATGAGAAGCATTACAATAAATCAAATGATAAGGTTGCAAAAGGCATCTTTCTTGGTTTCAAGATTGAGAGCAAAGTTGCAAGCTACATCACCATAAAACTAAGCATGCATTAATAAGTTATTTTTGTGGAAGATGCATTGTAGCATTTACTCTCATGGGGCAAAGAGAGAGACACACAAAACATACTTGGCAGCAAGGATTGAACCTCCAATCTAATGGTGAGGATATTCCCACAACTATGTTAACCATGCAAGCACCCACTTGCTCATTTCTCTAAATTGGCGCAAAATGGTTTTAGTATTGGATCCATCTTTTAACTCACTTCTTTACCCTAATCATACTCCTTCTAGCTCTTTACATGTATCTCCTGAGTAAGGTTGTTGTAAGTTCGTTGTTTCCAATATGTGGTATGATGAGAAGAGCCTATTTCTTTAAATGAGACCCACAATTTGGAAATGGAGTGATTGCTAGTCTCAAGAGTGGTACATGGCACTTATTTACCTTCAAAAACACTCTAAGGGGGTTCACAAGGTAGATGGTCACGTTGATTGCTTTAAAGCTAAACGTTTTACAAAAAGGTTGTGTCCAAAAGAAGTTTCATGAGACTTCTATGCCCATTCATAATATTTGAGCATTGGTAATGTACAATGATTAAATATGCATCTAGAGTGCACTATGATCGATGATCCTACGGTTTTTCTCAAAAGAACAAGAAAACGAAGCATGTAAATTGAGAAGGCATGCCACATGCTTGGTATGACAAAATCTAATGCTTACATGCTATTAACGGTTCAACGAAATGTACCTTGTCTAATAATTTTCCAAACGATAAACAACTAAATCTTGAGTAACATATGCATGACATGTTACGCAATAAGACACATATAGTTGATTTTAAGGCTGATTTGAATTCAAATTTTGAGATGGAAGATGATAGCATAATGCATCATTACTAAGGAAAATAGTATAACTAGTGGGATGGAGGTATTGATGTGTGTCAAACATAGTGTATTAAGACATTGCTGCATAGATTCGGCCTTGTGGAGTAGAAATCTTGCTACTCATAGTGGCGGTGTTTGAAGCTTAGTCTTCATGATGTTGGTGATTAATTTCATGATCTAGATGTTTTTGAAAGTTTCAAATTTATAAGAATTATAAGTCTAGACATTCATACTACACTCTTATAAATGACAAATTATGTATAGCTAGCGAGTAAGAATTGGCATACCATTAAGTGCGTCGTTCATTTATTAAGTGGCACTAACTACTTTGAAATCATTTCAACAAAAGGGAAATCATTGGCACCAAATTTACATTTTATGTCCTCAAATTTACATTTCAGATTTTGATAGGGTTGGTTATCATGATAGTCTCGTGTCCTCAAGTGATTTTTCTTCATAGTTCTTCATTCTTGGCAACCCATGCATATTGTCATTGAGAAAGAGCCAGCTTCAAAGGTAAATTTCTAGCTATGAAGCCGATATAGGACTATCACAAAATGAGATTTGTATGGTTGGTTGCTATTTTGGGCGTTGCCATCTTTATCTTTACTGACATTCCAAATGCCTTGGCAATGTGCCAGGTTCACACAAAGCATATTGAGATGCGTCATTATGTGAAGGAGAGACTCTTTGTAGGAATGTGAGGGGGAGACTCTCTGTAGGAGAGATCAGTTCGACATGTGTGCCAACATAAGACAACTTTGCTTTTACAAAGGCTTTGCCTCATGAAAAGCACCCTTGTTCATCACATTGATTCAAGCAAGATTTGTCGTTATCTTAAGATAGTTGTTTGTGTGAACCATCATTTGTCTCTAGCAATTTTCACTATCATATAGATGTATGAAACCAAAGTAGCAAGTATCCCGTTGTTTTCATTATAATTACACTAATTGTTGTTTGCATTTAAAATTCATCAAGTAAGATAGCTTTCAAGGTAAAATTGGCAATAAAAAGGATTAAAAAAGAGTTTGACATGCACAATTCAAGTTTACCATAAGTTTGTGTTAGGGTGCAAGCAAGAATTGGTTGTTTATCATACTATTATGAGGACATTTTTGAGAAATGATCCGTACCCCCAGGATGTTGTTTTCCCCATTCACACTGAAGTTAGCAAATTCATGCAAATAGATGGAAGACTGGATACCTAAGACTGGATACCTTACACTCTAAGGTAGCTTTTTGTTAAGGTCGTTACATTTTAGTTATTTGAAATGATCTTAGTTTCTTGCTAGCATAGTGTTGTTATAACCGATTTCATCATTCCTTTGAGTCCAGTTGAATTGGCTAAATCGGTAACGCATCGTCGCCCCTTGAGGCATGCAAATGAGATTGCATAAGCACACATAATGACCCCTAGGATATCAACATAGTGAATTTCATGAAGTGCTAACAGTGTAGCCCTTGGAATCTAGAAAAGTCACATGCCCTTTTGAGAGTCAAGCTAAAGATGAAATCACAAATTCTAGTGATTCTTGTGACATAACCAATCTCACGTTACTATTACTAGACATCTTGAGTAGGAACTTGTAAGCACTTCCTCTTCTTATAAGCTACTCGCATTGGAGTTTCTATAGATACCTCTGACTATAGAGACTATTTATGCTTTTCCAAGGACAGAGAATCTTAGAATTTGGTATCAAGCACTAATGACAAGAAATATGCTCTCATCTCAATGATTGTTTGTTTTCCAACATCACAGTCAACCATTAGGTCAAGGGTTTCTTGTAGTTTCAGCTTTGCAACTAAAGGTGGGCCTAAATGCTCAAAAAGACACCTAGGTTCAGTTATAACCCTCTCTTTACTCTTTGATTAATTTCAAACTGAAAACCTCCGTAAGTTGAAATTCGATGTAAAAATATGGTCAATTTACTTCTCAAATATGCCACATGTAAGATTTTCAAGTTTTTAGAAAAGAGTTACAAATATCCAAAATAGCACATGATGCCCCAAAATGTCAAATATAGTAAAAACATATCCGTGATTACTTGCAAAATAGGCAGATATAGAGACAGTTGTGTGGGATGTGTATGCGAATGCAAGAGAGAGAGAGAGAGAGAGAGCCTATGGTTTTGAGTGGCAAGGTTCCGGCATTGGTTTACATCATGGTCCCCTCCCTATGTTAAGGAGATATGAGAGGCATGATTAACCCATTAGATAAAGATTTTTCAACGTGGATGCAGCATTGTAAATTGAATCCAAGGGTTAGATTTCAACTTAAGGAGATGAGAGAGGCACGACGATGCCATAAGATTCCAGAAATTTTACTTCGTTAGCGTAGTGGGCAATTCGAAATTCCTAGCGTGTCGTTAGCCCACGTGGCTCCTCTTTTTTTTAAAAAAACCCAGCGCTGACAAGCTCTAAAAAAAAACTACGCCGTCAAAAGCTACCCGATCTTCTCCACACGCAGTTCGCAGGTTACAAAGCTTGTTGGCCAGTATGTATGTTAAATGCGGTTCACTTGTCAGGGCACAACAAGTTGTTGATGAGCTTCCAGTCCGGGATGTCGTCGGTTGGACTGCACTTATTGCAGGATATGCCCGACATGGGCAGGGTCACGAAGCTCTGGGCTGTTTTCATCGCTTGCAAAGCCAGGGCCTCTCTCCGGATGCAATCAGAGGTTGTTGGAGAAGAATGTCGTGCTTGTCAATGCGCTGGTATACATGTATGCTAATTGTGGAGTACTTTGGAAAGCACAACAAGTTCTGGACGAGCTTCCCAACCGAGATGTCATCTCTTGGACTACATTAATTGCAGGATATGCCCAACAAGGCCAGGGCCAGCAAGCTTTGAATTGTTTCCATTGTATGCGAAGTGAGGGTTTCTCTCCAGATGCTGTCACCTATGCTTGCATTTTGAAGGCATGTGGCATTATGCGAGACATTGATATGGGCAAACAAATTCACGATGAGATTGTCAATCAAGGGCTGTTGAAAACAAATGTCATGCTCGGCAATGCTTTGGTTGACATGTATGCCAAGTGTGGTGTACTTTTGAAAGCTCAACAAGTTCTTGACGAGCTTCCTGATCGAGATGCGGTCTCTTGGAATGCATCGATTGCAGGTTATGCCCAACAGGGGCAGGGCCAAGAAGCATTGGGATGTTTCTAGCGGATGCGAAGCGAGGGCTTCTCTCTAGATGCAGTCACCTATGCTTGCATTTTGAAGGCATGTGGCACTTTGAAAGACGTCGACACAGGAAAACAAATTCATGATGAGCTTGTTAGTCGGGGGCTGTTGCAAAAAACTGTCAAGCTTGGTAATGCTTTGGTTGACATGTATGCCAAGTGTAGTGTACTTTCCAAAGCACAACAAGTTCTTGACCAGCTTTATGTCCGGGATGCAATCTCTTGGAATGCATTGATTGCAGGATATGCCCAACAAGATCAGGGCCAAGAAGTGCTTGGCTGTTTTTATCGGATGCAAAGTGAGGGCTTCTCTCCGGATGCGGTCACCTATGCTTGTGTTTTGAAGGCATGTGGCATTATGCAAAACGCTATCATGGGCAAGCAGAGTCATGATGAGATTGTTAGGCACGGGCTGTTACAAAAACATGTCGTGCTTGGCAAGGCTTTGCTTGACATGTATGCCAAGTGTGGTGTACTTTTGAAAGCACAACAAGTTCTTGACCAGCTTTCTGTCCGGAATGAAGTCTCTTGGAATGCACTGATTATAGGATATGCCCAACAGGGGCAGGGCCAAGAAGCTAAGGGGTGTTTTCAACGAATGCGGAGGGAGGGTTTCTCCCCAAATGTAGTTTCTTGGACTGCACTTATAGGAGGATATGCCCAGCAAGGGCGGGCCAATGGCAGACTTTCACACGGGCTCCATCGTTTTATCGATGCACCTAGGACAGCGATACGCACAGGGAGAAGGGCCGGAGCGTGGACTCTTGGCTATTTTTACAAGCTTGCAGGGAGATGCAGGGCTCTCTATAGCTTTCTAAAGCCAAGGTAGGAACGCAGCCCTAGAGGCTGTTGAAAAAAGTTGTCCTGCTTTGCACTGCCTTGAAGGGCCAAGTTTTGAAAATAACCAGTGAAGCAAGGGCTCAGCGAGGGCGGCCTCTCTTTAGATGGAATCATTTATGTATGCATCTTGAAGATTGGGGCTCTATGCAAGATGATGATGTGGGCACAAAAAATTAACAACTATGTTGTTACTCATAGGCTCTTGAAAAGAGGGCTCTCTATAGCTTTGTAAAGCGAAGGCAGGAACACAGCCGGCCGCTAGAGGCTGTTGAAAAAAACTGTTGTGCTTGGCACTGTCTTGGAGGCTTGAGTGCCAAGTGAAGCGAGGGCCTCTCTTCAGATGGAATCACCTATGCATGCATCTTGAAGATTGTGGCTCTACGCAAGATGCTGATATGGGCACACGAATTCACAACTATGTTGTTAGTCAGAGGCTCTTGATAAGAGGTGTCGTGTTGGCACTGTCTTGGTTGATATGTATGCGAAGAGAGGTCGCAACCCGGCTGCTAGAGGCTGTTGAAAAACGCTGTTGTGCTTGGCATTGTCTTGGAGGCTTGAGTGCCAAGCGAAGCGAGGGCCTCTCTTTAGATGGAATCACCTATGCATGCATCTTGAAGATTGTGGCTCTACGCAAGATGCTGATATGGGCACGCGAATTCACAACTATGTTGTTAGTCAGAGGCTCTTGATAAGAGGGGTCGTGCTTGGCACTGTCTTGGTTGATATGTATGTGAAGAGAGGTCTTCTCTCCAGATGCAATCACCTACGCATGCATCTTGAAGGCATGCGGCTCTACGCAAGATGCTGATATGGGCACAAAAAATCACAATTATATTGTTCGTCAGATTCTCTTGAAAAGAGATGTCGTGCTTGGCTCTGTCTTGGTTGATATGTATGCAAAGCGAGGGCCTCTCTCTAGCTACAATCACCTACGCATGCAATTTTAAGGCATGTGGCTCTATGCAAGATGCTGATATGGGCACAAAAATTCACAATTACATTGTTAGTCAGAGGCTGTTGAAAAAAGATGTCGTGCTTGGCACTATCTTGGTCAATATGTATGTCAAATGTGGTGCGCTTGAGAAAGCACAAAAAGTGCTTGATGAGCTTTTTGTCCGGCACTGATTGTGGGATGTGCGCAACAAGAGCAGCTCCAGAGGCTGTCGTGCTTGGCAGTGTCTTGGTCGATATGTATGCCAAATGTGATGTGCTTGAGAAAGCACAACAAGTGCTTGAGCAACTTCTTGTCTTAAATGTTGTCTCTTGTAATGCACTGATTGTCGGATGTGCGCAAGAAGAGCAGTGCCAAAAATCTCTAGGCTGTTGTTTTCAACAGATGCAAAGCATTGAAATGCATAGGTTGCGGGATATGCACATTAGGAGCAGGTCCAAAAAGCTCTAGAATGTTTTCCACTTCCTACGCATAGTGTGGACTCTTGGAATCCACCGATTGCAGTATTTTCCACATGAGAAAACTTAGTCTATTTACACCAAATGCAATCGCATACACTTGCATCTTGAAGGCATGTTGCTCTATGCAAGATGCTCATATGGACACAAAAATTGAGATTGATATTGTTAGTCACAGGCTGTTGATGAAAAAAGATGTCGTGCTTGGCAATGCCTTGGTCTATATGTATGCCAGATGTGGTGCGCTTGAGAAAGCATAAAAAGTGCTTGAGGAGATTCTTGCAAGGAATGTCGCCTCTTTGAATGCACTAATTGTGGGATGTGCGCAACAAGAGCAGGGCCAGAAAGCTCTAGGCTGTTTTCAGCGGAAGCAAAGCATTGGAATGCACTGGTTGCAGGATACACACAACAAGAAGCAGATGCAAACGAAAGGCTTCTCTACAAATGCATTCACCTATGCTTGCACCCTAAAGGCCAATGGCCTTATGCAAGGTGTTGACATGGGTGAGAGAATTAACGACGAGAAGATACCTTGTTTGGCGTTGTTGGTAAGCCTATGTCGTGCTTGGTAGTGCTTGGTTGATATGTATGCCAAATGTAGTACTGTCATGAAATGTCGCCTCTTGGAATGCACCGATTGCGGGATGTGTGCAACAAAACGACAGCCAGAAAGCTCTAGGCTGTTTTCAATGGATGCAAAGCATTGGAATGCATCGGTCATAGGATACACACAACATGAGCAGTGCCTGAAAGCTCTAGGCTATTTTCAGCTTCCTATCCAAAGTGTGGACTCTTGGAATGTACTGATTGTGGGATTTTTCCCATAGGAGAAATCTCTAGTTTGTTTTCGCCACATGCAATCACCTACGTATTCATCTTGAAGGCATGTGGCTCTACGCAAGATGCTGATATGGGCAAATTATTCACAATTATATTGTTAGTTAGAGTCTGTTAAAAAAAGATGTCGTCCTTGGCATTGTCTTGGTCGATATGAATGCAAAATGTCGCCTGTTGAAATGCACTGATTGCGGGACGTGCGCAATAAGAGCAGGGCCAGAAAGCTAGAGACTATTGTTAGCGGATGCAAAGCAAGTGTATCTCCATAAACTCAATCACCTATACTTTCGTCTTGAAGGCCATGCTTACATTTTGGGTATGTGGCTCTGACAAGTTCTCGAGGAGCTTCTTGTGCGGAGTATGGACTCTTGGAATGCATTGATTGCAAGATTTTCCCCAGTGTCATGGCCAGAAAGCTCGTCTGTTTTCAGCAGATGTGGCCTCTTGGAATGCACTGATTGCGGAAGGTGCGCAACAAGAGCAGTATTGTCTTGGTCCATATATATGTGAAGCGAGGGCTCAAAGGCCTCTCTGCAAATGGAATCACCTATGGATGCATCTTGAAGGATGTGGCTCTACGCAAGATACTGATATGGGCACAAGAATTCGCAACTATATTGTTAGTCAAAGGCTCTTGAAAAGAGGGGTCGTGCTTGGCACTGCCTTGGTCAATATGTATGCGAAGCGAGGCCCTCTCTCCAGATGCAATCATCTATGCATGCATCTTGAAGGCATGTGGCTCTATGCAAGATGCTGATATTGCCACCAAAATCCACAATTATATTGCTAATCAGAGGCTATTGAAAAAAGATGTGTTTGGCACTATCTTGGTCAATATGTATGCCAAATGTGGTGCGCTTGAGAAAGCACAAATAGTGCTTGATGAGCTTCATGTCTGCCAACATTGATTGCGGGATGTGCGCAAGAGGAGTGGCTCTAGAGGCTGTTGAGAAAAGATGTCATGCTTGGGACTGTGTTGATCGAGATGTATGCCAAATGTGCTGAGCTTGAGAAAGCACAAAAAGTGCTTGAGGAGCTTCCTGACCAGAATATTGTCTCTTGGAATGCACCGATTGTGGGATGTGCGCAAGAGAAGCAGCTCTAGAAAGCTCTAGGCTATTTTCAAGGGATGCAAAGGATGGGAATGCACTGGTTGTGCGATCTCTCTCCCGAATGCCGTCTCTTGGAGTGCATTGATTGCGGGATACACACAACAGGAGCAAGGCCAGAAAGCTCTCGGTTGTTTTCAGCGGATGCAAAGTAGGGGCCTCTCTCCGGATGGAATCACACACGCAAGCATCTTGAAGGCTTGTGGCTATACGCAAGATGTCGATATGGGCTTGAAAATTCTCTTTAATAGTAGCTGCTACAAAAAATTGTCGTGCTTGGCAATGCCTTGGTTGATATGTTTTCCAACGGATCTGAAGTGAGGGACTCTTTCCAGATGCAATCACATACGCGTGCATCTTGAAGGCATAAGTTTATACACAAGATGCCAATGTGGGCCTCTCTCCATATAATATCACCTACGTGTCCACATTGCAGGCATGTGTCTATGCAAGAGGCTGATAGGGACACAAAAAATGAGCTTTTTATTGTTGTTCAGAGGTTGTTGAAAAAAGATGTCGCGCTTCGCAAAATCTTGGTCGATAATTATGACATGTGTGTTGCGCTTCAGAAAAGTGACGGTTTCTCACCAACCGAAGTCTCTTGGAGTGCTTTTATATCCAATTATGTCAAGCAAGGGCAGGTGAGGAAGCTCTGAAATTAATTTCAAAGATGCAATATGACATGGGCATGTTCTTCATGACCATTTTGCCCGAAATGTTGCTTGTCGATGCATTAAATGATGGGAATGGTGTCTCTTTCAATGCATTGGTAGCGGGATACGCACTGCAAGAGCAAGCCCAAAAAGCTTTAGGCTATTTTCATCTTTCTATCTGCAGTGTGGACTCCTTTAATGCACTCACTATGGGATGTGCGCAACAAGAGCAAGGCCAATGAGCGATACTGGAAAGAAGTTGTGCTTGGCCTTGCCCGGGACTATGTGTAGTCACATATGGTGATCTTCAGAACTCACGAAAGGATCTCTATCCAGATGCAATCAACTACACCTACACAAGAATCTGGAAGGCATGCGGATCAGCAGATGCAATCACGTACACAACCATAGATATTAGAATTCAATCAACGTTTGTTGGGAGTACAATTTCATGTTTGGTGGTGGTTTGATCGATATGTATACAAAATGTGGTGTCCTCACAATAGCACAAAAAACTCTTGAAGGGTATCCTCCCTGTGGTGTCGTCTCTTGTAGCGGGTTAAGTGCAAGAGATGCCCAACATCGTTGATGGAAGGAAGTCCACAACATCGTTGATGCAAGGAAGTCCACTGACGATAGACATTCAATCGCGCGGTGAGTAACATTATCATTTTTTATTTTTGACACTGAGAACGCAATTAACGAACGCATTGAAAATTGCACGCTGCCGTGGGAATGGCACGTTCCCTCGTATTGTAAAACTTGGGAAAGATTGTGCAAACTCCCCCATGCAAGGAGACTTGCACGTTTTCTTTTTTTTGAAACATAAAAAATGGAACAACAAACAATGAATTGACATCTTGTATGATCATGAACATTGAGCTTGACAAAACTCTTAACACTCCTTATGGTTTTTAGCGAGTTACTCCTCTGAAGCATTACAATCAGTAACCAATTTTTGTGGAGGTACACAACTGAACCACGACGATCACTATCCTAAACACTCTCAGGTAAAAAAATCTAACACTCTTTCGTGGAATCTCTCTCTTCTCTCTCTCTCTCTCTCTCTCTCTCTCAGTTTCCAATAATTTGTTCGATCTAACATAGCTAACGAAGTTGTCTTAGATGTATCGTTGTAAGATGAAGCCAAGAATGCTATGAAATAGAGCAAGGGCTTGTTACTTAAAGTTGTAACCTTGCGCACACATCCATTCTCTATTTCAGTGGCACCAAGCTCTTAATGCTAGCTCATCAGCCTTGTGTCTTATACCGAAGTAGCCCATAATGGCCACCATCACCTATAAAAGTATGGCTGGCTCCACTCTTTATTCATCCAGAAGGTGAACGCACTTCTGCAACAAAGAGATACCTCATCTGTGCCAGGGTGCTTTTCTTGGACATTGTCCGTTGTCAATACCAATGACGGACTGAATGTGAACTGTAAGCGTACCCATTAAAAACATGATGCAAACATAAACAAAGATAAACTCCTTTTTACATAAAATCCATGAAGGCACCAACTCTAAAAAAACAATGGTGTTAGCTCTTTCTATGCTAGCATTCGTAGTTTAGTTCCAAAAACCTGACCAGTATGTCTCATAAAGAGAATGTTGGAAAAAAGGTTCCATGTGCTAACACTCGAAGAGTATCTGGCCCGACCTTCTCGAGCACTGCCATTTGGTATCCAAAGTCCAAACCGCCTGCTTCATTTTCACTCTTACCGCATACAAAATATATATTTTTGAAAAATACAACAAAAGGAAAAAAATATGGGCTTCAAGTACAATCGTAGTTCTCTTTAGAAGAAAGTAATGGGACTTGGGTGTATGGACAAGCTCGGACACTCTTTAGATCAGGAATATTCTTATGCTCGAGCTTAAAGATGGACTTGTATTACGAACTTTTTCCTTGGTCATCAAGAGCTGCTAGATGATATACAAAAGCGCTACGGCAATCAAAATCACAATTGTACAACATCGTGATCGAATGTCCCCTCGACCTGAGTGCCGCATGTTATAAATGGTCAGAGAGCTAGCTTCCAACAGGCTGCTGAGATGCCCCTTTGGCTTTTGCAGCTGTGGAAACTGCAGATGTGGCTGCGGCCGCAGCTCCAGCAGCAGCACCCGCTGCAGCTGCTGCAGTGGGAAAAGAGGGGGAGGGTAGTGGCACATGTGTTGGGCCTGTTTGCTCCCTAGCATTTGAAGAGGACTTCCCTTTAGCCAGAAGCTCCCTTATTTCTGTTGCTGTCATCGTCTCCCGCTCTAACAGCGCCTTTGCAAGCATGTGCAACTCATCTAT
The DNA here is from genome assembly GCF_014529385.1 of Adiantum capillus-veneris. NCBI lineage: Eukaryota > Viridiplantae > Streptophyta > Polypodiopsida > Polypodiales > Pteridaceae > Adiantum > Adiantum capillus-veneris. The sequence goes on along the minus strand of NC_140931.1, from coordinate 140,385,735 downwards.
ATGTGTCGTCAAGATGTTCTTTGCATCTTCGTACGCCCTCTGTAAAAGCTCCTTAACTTCTGTCTCTACCAGCAATTGGGTCTCCATGCTCATGACCCAGTCTGAATTTGCCACAAGACCCACTGCTTTACTCATGCCATACTTCGTCACCATCTCACGGGCAGTCTTAGTTGCAGATACCAAGTCCGATGATGCGCCACTAGTCACCTCACCGTCACCCAGTATGAGCTCCTCTGCAACCCTGCCTCCCATACATACAGTGATGCTTGCCAGCATTTGCTTGCGCGTTAAACTGTTTTGGTCCTTATCAGGAAGCTGTACTACCATTCCCAGTGCCATTCCCCGAGGAACAATAGTCGCCTTATGGATGGGAATGGCACCTTCAATGTATATTGCTACGAGGGCATGCCCCCCCTCATGGTAAGCTGTTATCCGCCTCGACTCATCTGTTATAACTGCAGATTTCCTCTCGCTGCCCATCAAAATTTTGTCTTTAGCATATTCCAGCTCTGCCAAGCCAACAGATATTGCACCATCCATAGCCGCCTTTAACGCTGCGATGTTCACAAGATTTGCTAGGTCAGCTCCTGAGAATCCAGGCGTCCCTCGAGCAATAACCGAAAGGTCGACATTATCTGATTTCTTAACCTGTAGAATGCTTGTAATTTAAGAAGTGCGAACTCCCTCAAAAGAAAATAAATGTAGCAATTCAGAATACTAAGCTTGAACCTTAAAAGCTAACCTTTGACATGTGAGCTTCTAGGATCTGTCTACGACCCTCTACGTCTGGGTTGGGAACCACTGCCTGTCGATCAAACCGTCCTGGCCGCACAAGAGCCTTATCAAGAGATTCAGGAAAATTGGTTGCAGCAAGTACTATTATTCCTTCATTCTGCTTAAAACCATCCAGTTCCACCAAAAGCTGATTTAAAGTCATCCTTAGATATTGTTGATCCCTAGGGTTACGTTTTCCACCAATGGCATCAATCTCATCTATGAAAATGATACAGGGTGCCCTCTTTTTGGCAGCTGCAAATAAATCACGAATCCTGCGAGCCCCGACTCCAACATACACTTCTTCAAACTCACTACCACTGTTATAAAAGAAAGGAACCCCTGCCTCGCCAGCAATGGCCCGAGCGAGCATAGTCTTTCCCGTCCCTGGAGGACCAATCAAAAGAACACCTTTTGGTAGCTTACCACCCAACCGAGTAAAGCGCTGCCAGCAAGATACTTAATCACAATCTTTTCACCAATCAAATGCAGATTTCCAAAAAGACAAAAAAATGACAGTAGACCTTGGGATCCTTCAAGTAAGCCACAATCTCTTCAAGATCTGCCTTTGCCTCGTCAACACCTTTTACATCACTGAACTTGATCTTAGATTCTATAGTTGGTTGCACTTCCTCGCTCAGACCCAGCCCTGCCATTCAAACAGAACTGTCAGCAAAAGGACTGAAACAAAATGGCAGAAAAAATCTTCTCACCTTTGCTAATACCGCCTTTCTCTTCAATAAGTGCTCCAATCCCAGAGACTAGAAGGAAAGACAATGCCAAGAACCGCACAGTCCGCCAAAACTGCTGCTTGAACCCACCTTCTGAACTAACAGTATGAATAGGAGCATTTGCACTTCCTAAAACACCCTCTTTAGAGGCATTACCCATCATTCCTGAGAATGAATGGGAAGAGCCGGTTGAGGAGGGTGCAGAACCGCGCATCTGCTCTCCAACCCGAGCTTTAACCCCTGCACTGAGATAACATGACTATAATTAAACAAATAAAAGGAGGAGGAAGATCAATAATGTATGGTTCTATGACAGACCTTCTTGTAGAGTAGAGAGCAGTTCACTGTTGTCCAACTTTTTCGCACTCACTAGAGCTCTTACATACTCTCTCAAAATGCGGGGATTATACCAGTGGTGAGGCTGACTATGCTCATACCAGCGTATAACACGATTTGGCTCAGTTTCGTTGTATTCTTTCAGCAGGGATACCTCAGGATCATCCCCGTTTTGTCTTATCTTATGTACAGACTTATTTGTATACTTAGAAAGCAAGCGCCTTTGTTCATTGTAAGTGCCTGTCACGGATCAGGAAAAGCTTCAACATACAAATCGAAGCGAATTGCAAACTCGTGTGTTTGCAAAAATTGCCTTACTAGTGGAAAAAAGGTAAGAGCCTTCTGCCAAAATCATATAAAGAGTGATACACCGAACACTGACAATACTTTTGACTTGTTTTCCCCATCTCAAGTTAACTTCTCCTTTAATTTAACCAAGTAATGGAAGATAAAGCCAATACTCATACAAACACACAGACTGCCAAAAACTCCAATCTGCCTACTACTAAACGAAACACAAAAAATAACGGTGAGAGATACTATACACTGCCCAGGCTTGTTACAAGAACAAGTTCACTATGCATTGTGGAAAGAAAGGGCACCCTCCTTTCCAAGTGTCAATCAAAGTGTCACCGATTTTGGCCATTGCAGGGCTGGTCTGCAACTGTCACCCGATCTGGCCCATAGCCAGGTCACGGCTGAATATCTGCAAGTGTTGAATGCATTGATATGCTTATTGATTTTGCAGGAATCACTTGAGAAGCTGCAGGAGAGCAGCAGGAGACTCTGCTCGTGAAGCTGACATGTGCAAGGCGCCAAGGAAAGGGAAACTGGCAGAGCAAGCAGTGCAACCCATAGACAGGCAAGGAATACTGAGAAAGGAAGAAAGCTATTCGGGCCTAGCATCTGTAGAGCATGCACGGCAGGTGGACACTCGGATGGCTCATACAAGGTAATTGGGTCCTATAGATACTCTCCTCGAAGACCAAGCCACTCAAGGAGGTCGGCGAGTTATCACATAGCACAAGTAGAGGCGAAGATTCCAACAATCCAGTCACTGAGAAGTTGACGTTTAGTAAGTAGGATGGTAAGATAACTGCTGCCATGTATCTAGCAGGTGATGCCATTAATTGGTATCAAGCTTTGCAGGAGTCATAGTTGGTTGACCATCTTGAGCATGCCGAGGAAGGCATTCCCCTCTCTTTCAGTTGGGGCGACGTCCAAGACAAGCTCAAGGCGCACTTCGCTCCTCTCTTGCAAGTGATCAATAAGATGCCTCGCAAACCCAACCCAATGTGGGGCACGCACACCCACGTGATCAGAATAGTTACTACGCCGGGTCAGCAAGGGTCGGGTACTCGTCAATGGCAGTGCAAATACTGTGGGGAAAGCAAGACAAGTACTATTCCTCTTGTTCTCAAGCATCTTACACGGATAGGTACTACAAATCATTGCGATGGTTGTGAGAAGATTCCACCTCTAATCAAGGAAAACCTAATTCGAGAGCATTTCTCTTTAGCATTGAGTGCACCTTCGAGGGGGTCTTCGATTTCACAGGATGCATTACTTGGCGACCTTGGTGACAATCCAAGAGATGGAGGGATGGGTTCTGGCTCTCAGACTATTGTGCCCTCCAGTGTCGGCACTAGTAGGAAAGAGCTCATGTAGCAAGGCATGATGAGGAGGACATTGGGGATGAACGGTCTAAGCTCCCACCAATGCACCGAGGCAGACCACGGGCCTTCACGCGTAAACTCTCAGTCTTGGGTGAAAGAGAGACAAAAGATAGCAGAGATGGAGATTGCTCGAACTCTTGTAGAGTGCAATATTGCATTCAATGTGCTTCGAATAGATCAATGAAAGAGAATGGTCAGAGCCATTTCTCAAGTTGGCCCCACAGAGTCGTGGACTAGCTTGGATTACAACAAGATGCATACAAGTATGCTAGATGAGCAGAAAGCGGTCATTGACAGAGCAATCACTCCAGTACAAGCTGGGTGGCAGACTTTTGGGTGTTCGATCATTTCTAATGGATGGAGTGATGTACATAAACGCCACATCATCAACATTCTAGTCTCATCTTGCCTTGGTACGTACTTTGTGAGAGCTGTGGATGCCGGAAAGGCAGGTGAGAAGATCACTTCAGAGTTCGTCTACAAACATATTTATCAGGCCATTCTTGAGGTGGGAAAGGAGAATGTGGTGCAAGTTAATTCAATCTCCCCATTTGGCTGTTGGCATCTTCTCCTTGTGTTTTTTGTTCTATCTCTGCTATTTCAATGTACATTGTTTGGCTACTTGCAGGTTGTTACCGATAATGCTAGCAATTGCAAGGCCATGGGTGATATGGTAGAGAGGGATTTCTCTCGCATTGTGTGGACTCCATGTGCCGCCCATTGCCTAGACTTACTCATGGAGGACATAGGCAGTATATGCGTCGTCCCATTCATGGCATGGCGACTATACTCCATCCCTTCTACAAGAAGCCCGAGATTTTTGGAAACATGGCCTTGTTGACCCTTCGTTCAGAGTACCTCAATCTCATGTTTAGCGAGGATGAGCAGCTGATCATAGATGGTGAGATGTCAAGCTTCTGAACAACTTGGGTCCTACTTTCATGAGGAGTGTTGCAATGAGACCCGAGTTTACCAAGCTTCCCCTCAGTTGGTGGCAGAACTATGGAAGTTTAGGTCTTCCACAAATTTGCAAGCTCGCTCTACGTATTCTCTCTCAGGTACTCAAGTTGTAACATGTGAGTTGTGCCTAAAATGTCTGGGTTGTGCACTTTTGTCCTCTAAAGATTTGCACCTCGTGTACATTGCCATCAAGATTGTTCAGCTGGCGCTTGTGAGCGCAATTGGAGTGCATATTCCTTGGTGCACACGAAGATCAGGAACAAATTGAGCACGACCCAGCTAGAGAAGTTGGTGTATTGTCGAGTGAACATGAGGCTAGTGCGCTCTTTCCATGCTTTGGGAAATCCCAAGCAGGTTTGAACTTTGTTCCATGCTTCAGTCCACTAAAGGCTCGTAGATAGACTAGGTTGAATTACTTGAAGTATCTTTAAATCTTTACGGTTTTTTATCAATGTTGGTGCAGGTGGATCCTACGGAGGTGAAGATGGTTCCAGACCCTACAGTAGAGGAGATAGATACTCATATCAGAGACGAGCAAGAGGAGATACTACAAGAGCTTCATAGAGAGCTGGAGAGTGTGGATAGGTGAGTCACCAGGTCACGCGCTCGGGCCTTGAGCATCCCTCTCCAACAGGAGGCTGCAGATCTTGACAGTGCACGGCGAGAGAGCATTTGGATCGGGAAGCTTCCAGTACGCAGACCTCGTGTTCGAGCGAACCTAGCTGTTCGTCTCCTCCAGACTTCAGAGCAGGGTGATCCACATGAGGATGATGCAGACACACCAGGGGACCCACGATTTACAGAGCCAGAGTATGATGATGAGGGCAATGTCCCCATAGAGGCAGAGATGTCCTCATCATCATCTTCATCGTCCTCTCATGATGAGGATGGCTTTTGAGTGCAGTGTTGAGTGTGCAGTTTTTAGTGCTTACTAGTTATTGGAGTCAGAACTTCAGACTTCAGTCTTGGATTTATCATTTTCATGATTCACTATGTATTTATTTTGATGCTCTTAGTTTTATGTGACCATGACAGCAAACATCTGATACTAATTGTTTGTAGACATTGATCAATGGTTAGCTAATCTCAGCTTTGCGTTTTCATTGTTCGGTTAGAGTCGTGGACTCTAATTTTTGGCATTTGTAAAAGTGTACTGTTGATTTGCTAGTTTTTATTTGAAGTCTTGGTGAATGCATAAGTAAATGTATGAAGTTCCCCCTATTTTAGGCTTTGTGAAAAAAAGGACGAATTTTTACGTACCTTTTTATTTGAAGTCTTGGTGAATGCATAAGTAAATGTATGAAGTTCCCCCTATTTTAGGCTTTGTGAAAAAAAGGACGAATTTTTACGTACCTAAAAACTCAATCCATTCTATACTACGTACCTTACGTATCGAATTTGTAGCGAACACTACGTACCTAACTACATGCTTTAAGGCCTCAAAGCCTTTAAATATGAGCCTTGGGAGTTTGTTATGTTGATTGGGTGCATGGTTGCATGGTTGCATGGTTGCAAAGCGACTCCCTGACAATTGTACTGCTAACTTAAGGGACAATGCTTCTTGGGGTGGAACTTTTCCACTTCGTGTCATTCATCTATATGTGATGGTCTCTCTTTCGAGTTCTCTTAAAGGAAGATAAAGCTCCCGTAGTATGGGGAGAAGAATCTCTTGAAAGGTGAGGGAAAGAGCTGGCCACAAACCCATAAGTCATTTTAATTTTGGAGCCCCAAAAAGCGCTTGTTGTTTTGGTTCAGTTCGGTGATTGTTGCATGGATTCAACCGCCTCGCTAGTGGTTTGCCGGTTACAATTGCAACCATTCATCACTCAACTCAAGTAAAACTTGTGTCGAAACAACATCCTCGTTCACATGAGCCCACACCATAGTAGCCATGAAGTTCTGAAATGTTTCGTATGAAACAAGTTTCGAAATAGTTTCGCTAGATTAAGAAATGCAACCTCAGAAGTTTTGTCAACAACTATGAGTGACGAGCCATAAATATGCATGTGCAAAGCTTATTAACGTAATGGCTTGATGCAGAGATTACTTATAAAAGACTAGGAGAGAGTCCAAATTTACAGAGTTACCCGGAACGCGGAACGGGAACGGCGACGGGCCTCCCTGCGGAACGGGGGAACGGGAATGGGCCCGGAACGGCAGTCTAAAAAAACACCCAAATATTATTTTTTTTAGCGTTATGTGTTTGAATACAAGTAGTATTAGAGTCCTTTGACTCTAATACCCACAAAAAACACGATTCGAAGACCATTTAACCTTATTATGACTTGATTGGGATGTGAGGCGCCCAGAGTACATAGCCAAATGAACAACAATGAGCAAACACAATGCCCATAGTACATACACAATGCTCTCAAATAATTGCAAGAGTAGTAGTCAGAGATAACACTTTGGAATTAATTATGGCTAACATAGTAACAAGCCTCAAGGGCCGCCAGCGGCCAAGGTGCTACAAAAAAACCAAAGGGGGGCAAAGTTCAAACCAGACTTCAGTGACCACAATACCAAAAGACTGAAGGTGACAAATACCATAAAGATGCTAGTAGCTACAAATGGCAAAGAGGGCAAGGCTCAAGCAGCCATACAAAAAGGTGGATAAATGGCAAAGACTCAAGACTCAAGAGCCACTAGCTTGAGAGGCCTCCCAATCCGTAGTAGCCGGCTGTAAATCATGCACATCCTCCCATTCCTCATCATTGAGGTCTAGGTCCGGCTCGATCTCAGCCACAGATGAAGTACCTGGTGTTGGTGGATGTGCATCTCCACTCGCCTGAGAAGCCTCTTGCTCCATCTCCCACTGTGTAAAAGGATCTGTTTGTTTGTCTGTACTCTTGCAAAGCATTTTCAAATTTGCGCTGACGAAGACAAGATCATTAGCCTTCTCCACTCCAAGCCGATTTCTCTTCTTGGAAGCAATGTGGCTAAAGGTACTCCACAATTGCTCCAAGCATGAGGTACTAACTGACTGGCTGAGAATACGGATCGCCAATCTCTGAAGCTCAGGGCCATCATAGCCATAGTCCTCCCACCAAAGCACTGAACCTATTTTCCTGCGATCAATCTGAGCATCTGGACTGCCAAATGACCCCCGCATCTCTCTGTACTGTCTCAGCTGATCTCTGACAATGCGTCGCCCATCTCTGTCTAGAACCATCTTGTTTAAGATCTCTGTAAATTGGTTCATGACTTCCCTATCTGTCTCTTGCCTTGCACCTTGGAACTCTGGATCCACCATGTACGCTGCCCCGTGTAAAGGAGAGGCATATGAATTCCACCTCGAGCTGCAAAGCGCATGGATCTCCTCATATCGCTCTGCGTTCGGCTCAAGCTGTGCAAGCTGCTCAATCATGCGGTCCATTGCCTCATAAATCTTGCCAATGCAAGGATCCATGCCATCCAGAACTCGAAGCAAATGAACCACCGGTTTTACCTGTGCATCTAGACTCTTGAGCTCCTTTCAGAACTCAAGATCCTCTGCCTTATCCTTGCACAAAATCCCTGCAACTGTCTTTGCATAGGGGGAGGTGGTGAACTCATCACTGATGAAGACCTGTCGGACCGCATTTTGACATTCAGACCACCTGCGTACAAGAAGAAAGTTGAATGCGAAGCGGGTATCTGAATACTTTAGAAGCACTTTGCCGCCCGACCTCTTGAGGTACTCACTCCGAACCAAGTTGTGATTGTTGATGAAAGTAACCATCTTCACTGCATCAGCAATGACTGGAGCAATCCAGTCTAGCTTGCCGATGTCTTTTAGAAGGTTGTTCAAGCAGTGTGCCATGCAAAAGCACACTCACATGCGGATAGTGGCCCTCTATGATAGCTGCTGCTGCCCTGTTTGATGCCTCCCCATCTGTGACAAAGGCCACCACGTGTTGCTCACCGATGGTTTCTATGGCCGCTGTCCACTCTGCAGAGAGGACATCGGCGGACTTGCCACTCTCAGTGGCATCATGAGAGTGCACAAAGTACATCTCTCCACTGGAGTATGCGACGAGACCATGGATAGATCTCTTCCTTGTATCGCTCCACCCGTCAGCAATGAGGGAAACGCCATGTTTTGCCCAAAGACGTTGAATGTTGAGGGTTGCTTGCTCCACAATAGCCTTCTCTCGATCGAGCAAGGTGGTTCGGAGAGCCTCTGAAGATGGCGGCACATAGCCGGTGCCATACTCTCCTATCCGTTGCACCATGACTTTCCAATACTCCGACCTATTTCGATCAAACATAGAAGAGGTTAGTATCAAAAAAGTGGAAACGACGATAACGTAAGAAATGAGAGAGAAGATTGATGAATCATAAAACAATGAACATACCTCGCTGCGACAAATGGGATATGGTCGTGATAGAAGAATCGGGCCACGGCCGCATCCACCTCTTCCTTCTTCTTTGGGTCCCAAGAGGTGGCAAGGGTCTTTTGGCGACGAATTGGACCTTTTGAAGATGCACCAACACCTACACCGGGTAGAGAGGAAGAAGGGAAAATGAGGGTCTTTGGATCAATACCTTTGCGTACCAGCTTGGCTTTATGGTTGAATTGCCGATCCTTTTCCTCGAGCTTCTTCCTCTTCTCGATGGTTACATTGGCACAAAATTTCACCTCATGTCCCGGCACTCAAAGAAAGTGTGCCCTCACTTTGTCATGCCCCCCTTTCCGCGTGTAAGAGCATAGCTTGCATCCCCATGCACGAGAACCTCCCGCCGCCGACAAGGTGCCCTCCGAGGTCACTTCATCCCACCACGACCATTCCTTCGCCTTTTGAGTGTTGCCCGCATGAACGGAGGGGGTTGAACGAGAAGAACAGGCCATGGATGATGGATTATCCGTGAAAGAGAGAGCTTGATCTTGAACTTTGAGAGAGAGAGAGGGCTTGAGAGAGAGAGGCTTGCCGCTTGATTCCGTGAGAGCTTGAAAGAGAGCTTGAGCCTTGAGCCTTGAAAGTTGAGGGTTAGAACTTAGAAGTTAGCCCAAGAGAGAGAGAGGTTGAGAGCTTGAGCCTTGAGGCATGCCGCGGTGCCACACTATGGCTTGAGAGTTGAGAGCAAGCTAGGGAGAATGAGCTTGGCTTGAGAGTTGAGAGCAAGGCTCAAGCAAGGGAGAATGGGCCTTGAGGCTTGATGAGTGTGTGAAGAATGGGGGAGGAGGGGGGCATTATATACTTTTTTCACAGCTGAAAATGGCCGTTGGCTGCCCAACAGTCATTTTTTTTAATTTCAAAAACTGCCGTTGGGGCCGTTCCGGTGGTCCCGTTCCGGTGACAGCTTTCAGCCGGAACGCCGTTCCGTTCCGACGCGTTCCAGAAACTTCCAGCCGGCCGGAACGCAGTTCCGACGTTCCAAGGCCCTAAAATGACGTTCCCCGGTAACTCCCCTTGAGTTGAGAACCCAATAAGTGCGTAAGACCATGTGACATAGAGACTAATAGGTAGCATTCACCTTCGAAATGTTTCGAGAGGAGTTTCAAAACGTTTCTAGTTTCTTCATTTAAGAGACGAGTTTCTTGGCAACTATGGCCCACACTAGTGGAATAGATTTTAAACATAGACAATCACACACAACAAATACGCATATATACGAGTAATAAACAAATCCTATGGTTCCGTAGTCTGTCCTAGCACACATACCCTGCTCAATCATATGTTTACACTATTTACATAGTATGTTCAGCACACATACCTTCCACAAATCATGACTATATGCTGTTGACACACCATGCCAACCATATGTTTACACTATTTATACAGTATGTCCAGCACACAAACTATCACAAAGTGATGACGTGGCTACGGACAGCAGAAACCCTAATTTCTGCCAGAAACCCTAAAATTCCTGCAAACCCTAATTTTTGCCAAAAACCCTAATTTCCGGAAATCACGGAGGCTATTAAAAAAAAAAAAAATTTAATTTTGGAAAATGATGAGCGACGCAAATTTTGCTTTTTCTCTACAATATGAGAAAGAGAGAGAGAATGCTTTTGCTTTCAAGTTTTGACTCTCTGTGAGAGAGAGAGAGCAATTGCTTTTGATTTGAAGCTTTTGGGGCTATGCTTTTGGGCATCCCTTGTAACCTTTAAAGTAGTGGTGAGGGCCTCACTTCTCAGAGCATCTGGACGCAAAGTCTGAGAGTGAAACCCTAGCCACTCTCTTGTACTTTGATCTGATTAATATAAAAAGAAATACCGAAAGGGGCGCCAGTCTTTGGGGTCAATATCTCTAGGCACGGAACTCCGCCGGGCCAGTGTACATCTATTGTGATCTGTGACTTGTTTTGAAGTGGTTATTTGCTGCTGTCGCGGTTGATTCTTGACTTGGAGTGTCCAAGTCTGTTACAGTGGTATCAGAGCACGGCCGATTTCTCTTCTACGGGAAATCCGATCCTCAATTTTTTTTCCGCGGCACTTATGGCTTCAGGCAATGATCAATCGACTCCCTCTGCATCTGGAGATGCGGGCAGGGATCACAACGAAGATTCTGGCACGGAGTATGGCCTGCCTAGACCTACTCAGGCGGAGCAGCAAGAGATGGAGCGTCGTCAATTGATTGGCGATGCAACAAAGATGATGCTCAATTTTGCCAAGGACCCGAAGATGGCAAAATATATGAACTAGACCTCTTTGGAAGAGGTACAGACGGAGTGGCAGAGAACCACAACACCACTCCCAAAACCCGCTCTCAAGAAACCTTCTGCCTCCAAGAAAATATACGGAGAAGGAACTGGAGAACGTGGTTGATACACGTATTGCCCAGCTTTTTGACGCGCAAAAGAAAGCCAAAAAGCAGGGCAAAAAGCAAAAGAAAAGCACTGACTTTCCAGGTTATTTGGGTCATCAGTCAACTTTTGACAAGGCAAAGAAACAGAAGAAGCGTGTCAAGTTTGAAGGCTTACTCAGTTCTTCTTCTTCTAGCTCTTCAGACTCGAGCGAAGAAGACAGAAAAAAGCAAAAAGCGAAGCAAGACACAAAGCTTCGGAAAGGGCAAGAAAAAGGCAAAGAAGGCTACATCTCGCCCAAAGACTAACAGTTCTTCTGAGGACTCGTCTACAGACAGCTCAGATTCCGATGACGAAAAATTTTATGCGAACAAGAAGAATTTTTACAAACCTACCCAGTATGACTTTCTCGAAGATAAAAGCAAGAAAGTCCGAGAGTTTAAGGAAGGTGGCCACTCGATCAAGTTTGATACTTTTTCAGGATACTCAGATGCTTCGAAGGCTTTGTCTTTTATACAACAGTTTGACATCGCTTTCGCGGGAGGACGCTATTCGGAGCACTCCAAGATTCGGAGAGCTGCCTCTTACTCTAAGAGGAATGCTCATACTTGGTGGTCCATGCTTCTTTTAAACAAGACTGCGCCAATTAAATGGCTGAAATTTAAGAAGCTTTTTATTTCTTCTTGGTTGACACAAGAATATGAATGAGATATACGAGCTGCTTGGAACCATCTTCGGATGACCAAGAAAGATACCGTCAATGCTTACTGTGAAAGATTCTGGAGCTCTTTTCTACCCGCCTCTTCATTCATGAAGATCTCGTTCAGAGAACAGATTGAGCAGTTTACCTTGGGTCTACCTACAGAGATCCGAGATCATTGCTTGGAATAGAAGTCAGCTTCTATTTGGGAGTTGATGAGTCATGCGAAGCGGCGCTTTGCCATTCACTCTGGCAGTCTGACCTACCCCACAGATGAGGCCATGACACAACGAGCCGAACAGACTTCTGGGAATGAAAGTAGAAAGAAAAAGAGCAACCCAGAGAAAAAGGATGCACGACCCAAGCTTACTCCTGAGGAGAGAGCTCGCTTCATCAGAGAGGGGAAGTGATTTGGATGCGGGGAACATGGACATATCTCCGTGAAGTGCCCTAAAAAGACACAGAAAGAACAGAATGATAAAGACGACGACAAGCCTGAGAGTTCCAGAGCAGCTGAGGAATGTGGCAGAAAAGGCAGATAGAAAAGCAGAACTGGTACCACATGGCGTGGGACCTGCACCGAATCTAATGAATGAAAGTACAAACTTTGCCGCTTTTGGGGCAAAGTGAAGGATCGGGAAGCTCTTTTGAAGGAGCCAAGGCCAACTTCTTTTCACTTGGAATTGGCAGCTTGATTTGGAATTACGCCCGACAGACTGACGCCACAGGCGGCGGAGGTAGTTCGACTAGCACCCGGATGGGATGTTGCCATTACACCAAGCATTGGCAAACTTCGTTTGCAATGACACGGGCATTCAGGGCACGCGAGTGACGTTCTACTCAGGATCCCTTGGTACCACAAGAACTACGCCGTGGTTGACTACCAGGCCGAGAAAGCGACTTTGATAAATGAAGGGCTTAGAGATTGTACTTGATGAACTTCAGTTTCTTACTCATTCTTTTGGGAGAGAACTGAACGATGGATAAAGGTTGAATATGTTTTGACCTAATCAAAAGAACGCTAAGATTTTTCTCCACACTCATGCCGATTGCTTTTCAGAGGGCCTGAAGATCAAACCATTGATCTGATACCTGGAAGCACGCCACCGAATCGGCCACCTTACCGTGTGAGCCGAGCACAGAATGAAAAGATTATGAACCCAGCGAAAGACCTCTTGGAAAAGGGTCTTGTCCAGCCTAGTACTTCACCGTATTGCTCTCCAGTGTTGTTGGTTTTGAAGAAAGACGGATCTTGGAGAATGTGCATCGATTATAGCACTCTTAACGAAATCACCATCAAGAACAGATTTCCGATTCCTAGGATCGATGATATACTCGACAGGTTACAGGGATCCTCGTGCTTTAGCAGGATTGACTTGAAGAGTGGATATCATCAGATTAGGATAGCGCCAGGAGATGTCTACAAGTCAGTTTTTCGGACGACTTTTGGGTTATTTTAGTTTTTGGTGATGCCTTTTGGCTTAACCAATGCTCCTGCGACATTTAACCGGATGATGGACAGGATTTTTCGAGAGTACAGGCTATTTGTTGGCACTTTCTTTGACGACATCATTGTTTTCTCCAAGAATGTGGCAGAACACAGAGATCATCTGCTTCAAGTCTTTCAGGCATTACGAGATCACAAGTTAGTGATTAATGCAAAGAAAAGTGAATTTTTCCTACCGGAGATACACTTTTTGGGACACAGTGTGTCAGCAGCAGGAGTGCAAATGGACCCAGCCAAGATAGAGACTATCCGTGATTGGCCCGATTTGAGGAATGTCCATGAAGTTAGAAGCTTCTTGGGACCGTGTTCGTACTACAGGCGGTTCATACGAAAGTTTATAGAGGTTGCTTCCCCTTTGCATACCTTGACACAGAAAGGAGTACCTTTTCCATGGGGACCCACGGAGGTGACTGCCTTTCGGACATTGAAAGAGAAATTGACTACGGGACCTATTTTGACTTTGCCGGACTTGCAGAAGTCATTTGAAGTATATTGTGATGCTTATGGTTGTAGTCTGGGTACGGTCTTGATGCAAGAAGGCCATGTCATAGCTTACGAGAGCCGTTTGTTCTCTAGGCCGGAGATGACAGCACAAATTTATGAGAAAGAGCTTTTGGCGGTTATCCACGCTCTTACTCAGTGGCGGCATTACCTACTCGGAGCGGATTTTACTGTCTTTACAGACCATCAGAGTTTGCGCTACTTCTTGTCACAGAAGCAGCTTTCGGAAAAGCAGATGCGATGGGCGAACATCTTGTCACAGTTCCACTTCCAGATTGTCCATGTGCAGGGACAGAAGAATGTGGTGGCAGATGCTTTGTCTCGGAAACCGTTGGTTCTGGCTATTTCCGCGATACATCATAAGAGCTTCAAGGATATGGTCGATCAGTATGCCATAGATACAGATTTTGCAGATATTTTCACACGGATACGAGATGGGGAGACAGTAGCTGGATACTCCCTTCGGGAAGACTACTTGATGAAAAAGACTATGTTGTGCGTTACACAGCCGTTGAGGGAAAAGGTTATGACTGAATGCCATTGTCCACTTTTTACGGGTCACCGCGGCATTGCTACCACCATGAAAGGGGTAGAGAGATACTTCTTTTGGCCGTGACTCAAAAAGGACGTGGAAGAGTTGTGCGCAGTATGCCAGAAGGTCAAGTTTGACAGGCATAAGGCACAAGGATTGTTACACCCTTTACCCATACCCACCCGCCCCTCGGAAAGTATTGAAATGGATTTCATTTTTGATCTCCCGATTACACAGAATGATCACGATGATTTTCCGATTACATGGCACGTCTGAGACGATCGTCTCCAAAAGAGACCCCAGATTTATGAGTTTGTTTTGGGAGGCAATTTGGGAGAACATTGACACGCGGTTGCAGTTCTCGTCATCGTCCCACTTGCAGACTGACGGGCAATCTGAGATTGCCAATTCAGTGGTTTTAGATTTATTGAAGTCTTGTATCTCGGATCAGAAGACTCAATGGGAAAAGAACTTACCTTTGGTGGAATTTGCCTACAATAACACGATACACTCTTCGACGGGGAAGACGCCATGTGAGATTGTTGAAAGTGCTGCGAAGGTTCCATCCTTCCTGAGCACGAAAGATTAGATATTGGAAGCGGATGAATATTCGCGAGATTTGGATACGGCTTTTGCCAAGGTTCGCGAGACTTTGCAGGAGTCTCAAGAACGATGGAAAAAGGCAGAGGATCGCCATCGTCGCGACTTGAAATTGAAGGAGGATGATTGGGTGCTCTTACGTTTTGAGAAGGCACACCTACGAAAGAAAAAGGGAAAGGAGAGGCTTTTTCCAAAGCTTAGTATGCGATACTACGGACCTTTCCAGATCACTGACAAGATAAATGATGTCTCCTTCCGATTGAAACTGCCAGATACTTGGAGGATTCACAATGCATTGCATGTGAGTCTCTTGAGACCTGTTAAGGGTGATGTGTCTGATGATGGGGAGCCTGATGAGCAACCCGAAGTGGAAGAAAACGAGGAGATCCTTGTTCCTGAACAGATTTTGGCACATAACAATACGAAGATAGGTAAAGTCCAAAGGCGGTTCTTGGTTAAGTTCAAGAACTTTCCTGCATTTGATGCGAAGTGGATGGAGGAGGAGGACCTAGCAGATACTCCTCGGATTGTGAAACTTTACCTCGATGTTTTGGTTTAGCATAGTCTACTCCAAATGGAACCCAGAATTCAGCTTGGCCGGAGATCTGGTGCAGTGGGATGCACAAGAGGGGAGGGAGTCACTCCGCTCCTTTGTCAACAGATGCCTCGAATTTGATACTAAAGTCACTGATGTCTCTTTGAGCTTCAAGGATTAGCTGACAGTATTCTGTTGGATGACTTTATGAAATGGAAATCCTGATAATGATACTGATTTGTTCTTGACTTCTTGTGAGTGCAGGAACTGACAGACGAAATGACTGCAGCATTTCGGTCTGATTGATCTCGAATAGACATGGTTGCAATAGGGGTTAGTCAATCGGACATAGTTGAGGTCCCGATTGGACCTAGATGTGATTGCTAGCTACATTGCCGATAAATCATGGTCTAAGATCCGAATGAACGTTGAATGTCATGTGATGTCCTGTGATGTCTGGTGATGTCCTGTGATGTCGTGTGATGTGACTGTCGATTTTGTACATGTGCTAGATGTGTGTTCCTAGTACGTAGGTACTAACAGTCAGTGTCTGCTAAGACGGTTTATCGCTTTTGTCAGTTTTGCAGGCGTAATCGCGGTCGATTACAATGCTTTCAAGAGGGGGGTATGTCACAAAGTGATGACGTGGCTACGAACAGTAGAAACCCTAATTTCTGCCAAAAACCCTAAAATTCTTGCAAACCCTAATTTTTGCCAAAATCCCTAATTTTCGGAAATCGCAGAGGCTATTAATTTTTTTTTTTTTAATGGAAAATGATGAGCGACGCAAATTTTGCTTTTTCTCTACAATATGAGAAAGAGAGAGAGAATGCTTTTGCTATCAAGTTTTGACTCTCTGTGAGAGAGAGAGAGCAATTGCTTTTGATTTGAAGCTTTTGGGGCTCTGCTTTTGGGCATCCCTTGTAACCTTTAAATTAGTGGTGAGGGCCTCACTTCTCAGAGCATCTGGACGCAGAGTCTGAGAGTGAAACCCTAGCCACTCTCTTGTACTTTGATCTGATTAATATAAAAAGAAATACCGAAAGGGACGCCAGTTTTGGGGCCAATATCTCTAGGCACGGAACTCCGCTGGGCCAATGTACATCTATTGTGATCTGTGACTTGTTTTGAAGTGGTTATTCGGTGCTGTCGCGGTTGATTCTTGACTTGGAGTGTCCAAGTCTGTTACACAAACCTTCCACAGATCATGTCTATATACTGTTGACACACAATTCCATAGTATGTCCAAAACACAAACCTTTCACACAACATGCCTATATGCTCTATATTTCAATGATTACTTAGCATGCCAGCTCACATACCTGTCACACATCATGCGAGATAACTTTCCATTTTATTATTATTGCAAAAAGTGAACTAAAAAAAGAAAGAAAGAAAAGGGTTGCTGGGATACTTTAAAAATGGTTTTTAAGAAAATTCCATAAGCTGGGATTCCTATTACTTTAGCTTCATGTACAGTATAGGAGACTCCCAATGGTTTCGGTTACCCAGAAACCCAAGCAAGTCACATTGAATAGATGAGACAAAAATAACATCCCATTAAGGTCAACAATTATCTAAAAATGGAAAGGCTTATGTGCTGAAAATGAGGTTCGACAACACATTTTGTTCGAATGTGTTTATCTTCCTAGCAGTAGGCACCCATGCATCCAAAGAACTTTCTAATTGGTTTATTTCTATTAGTCAAGGATGCGCTCTAGCAAAGAGAGCTATGTAAAAAAGTGCAATCAGTGTCAGGTCAACAAGACTAAGCGCCATCCATTAGATATCCTCAAGGGAAAGTATTTCTAGGGATTTCATGGTTAGCTTGCTTGCTACATCCATTAGATATCCTCAAGGCAAAGTGCTTCTAGGGATTTCATGGTTTTACAAGACAAAACCTTCTACTTAATAAATCAAGACCTACAAGCTTCCGGCTGTACCAAATTTGGTCGAACACAATGTATCTTAAAGATCAAGAAACTGCATTCAATTAAAACCCGGTTCATTTCTTGTACTCCTCCTTGTACAAAGTTTGGCAATTTTGCACCTTTGTCTCAAAAACAGTAAGATACAGCATGAAATTGTAGAGTCCAGTCACAACAAAACAATACTAACTACATTAACAGCAGGGCTTACCTTGATAAAGAGCCGCATAACCTGAGAGAAACTTGTATGGAGATACTTGCACCAAAGGTTGCCCACGCTTTGATAACAAGAAAGAAACATAAAAATTTTAGAAATTCTACAGCTCTGAGCTGTGATTTGATAAATTCATAGTTAATGTCATGTTTAAAATACAGCCATTTAAATTAGCAATAATTTATTTATGTACCTCTGTGTATGCGTGCTTGTGTGACACACCAAGAGACACATACATGCATACACACACACAAACATCCACATACATATATGAGCACGCTTACCCACATAAATGGACATCTATATTGCTACACGACACACACACTTGCACATACATGCATCAACTATGCATGTGTGTCTATTTTGGTTATCGAATTCCTTTCAATGCTGCGACAAGTTTCGTATGCACACACAGAAGTCCATGAGTACAAATGTACAGTATTAAACATGTAAAAAATAAGTATAAATGCACCTATATAAATGTGCATGTGTGTTGGCAGGTGTGTATATGTTAAATGCATATCTAGCACACACATGTAAATGTTTCTATAGGAAAGGCCACACTAGGTCATGTGTGCTTCATGACCTAGCTTGGCCTTCTGTAACTGTTTTACAGCAACAAATTTAGTGCTAAAAAACTATTTCCTGCCAAAGATTCTAGAAGGTGATAGGACTCACGTTTTTTACAAGTTGCCACCACGCCATTGTTGTCTATGCAAATGGAAGTTTATGACAGCTTGGTCCTGTAAAAGAGTAAGAAAACAGGAGTACTGAATCCCCATAATATTTGGCACATGAAGGCAATGTAACACTTCAAACATCACATCCTATAAATGACCGCATTTGTGACGCTCTCAAAATCCAGAACGACAAATAAATTGTACCATATGAAAAGAAATCAGTTTGCAGTGAAAACGAATACATGCACCCATGGTTATCTATGCAAGCGCTTATCATTCTGGCAAATTAATGAATTGAGAACGAGTAATTTTCTCCTTCGCTCAAAAAAGTGGAAAGGAGGCAAATCCCACAGAAACCTAGACGAAGACTGACAACAACATCGAGAAGATAAAACGCATTGGCACCTTTCATGAACTCTACTGATGGATCGCTCCACTGCAAAAGCCTCCCCCAACTTCCATGAAACAACAGAGAAATGGAAAGGTACCTCTTCAAATCCGATCGAATGTCGTCAGTTGTCCTGGCTGTTGCCGCAGCTCTCGTCTGCTCTTGCTATCTCTCCCCGTAAAATCTGTCCCAAGCGACGAGGGGATGTATACAAATATCTAACCTACGAGATTTGATCTCGACACCTTTTTTTTTTTTCCAAAACTCACAATAGTGAGTGAATTATATTAATCACCACAAAAAATTACAATGTCTTGTCATGCTCGTGTTGAGCCATGACATCATCCAGGGACCATAATTACATCGGCAGCGATCCCAACCAGCTCGCCCCCTTATCCTTGATACAAAAGGTTCATTATCATGTTCTTCTGAGATCTTTTAAATACCGATAGCCAAGATTTGCCCCCATCCTAGGCATACCCTCTACTGACAACAAGGCACAAATAGTCCTAGACCAATCCTCCGAGTGTTGCTTGCACCCGAGCGTCCAAATTAGCACTTTGTTTCTTGTATAATTTCTACGAAGCTTGCCACCTCAAGACCTCCTTCAAACACACGGCGGTTCCTGATCTCGACACCTTTTAATCGAGAGAACTTTGAGAAGAGTGCTCAATTGAAAAAAGACATAAGTTTTTAATAATTGAAGCTAAGTAGGGGGTACCCAATCATTCGTATTGTTTTATTATTGGGAATCAGGGAAGATCCGCGCTGGCAATCGACGAAAAGGGAAGTAGGCATGCTCGCAAGCAGGTGGTGACCGACAGGGGAGGGAGGGAATTGCGAGGTAGGCAAATGGCACCGTGCGAAGGCGACATCCAGGAGGGGCAAGATGGCAGCGAGGCGGGGGTCAACGCGCCTTTTTTCTAATTTAAAGGATCCTTGCTGATTGCAGCTGCACACGCTTGCTTGCCTAGTTATTGGGCTTTAACTAGAGCTGAAATGCTGGAGGTTGCAGTTTCGTGTCCTGAGTTTCCCTTTTGAAGGGTAGGCGTCTCCAGGTAGGAGCCTAGGGGGTGAGCCTCAAGTTGAAGGTATCTGAGAAAGTAATTAATAAACTAACATCCGAGCCAGTAGTAGTAGGCCAGTAGTAGGGTCCTCCGATTTCAGAAAAAGGTAAAACTTTGAAAAAACATGGAATACTCCATGAGAAGGAAATTAAAAGATGGAGGAATAGTAAAGTTTTTGAAAGGTCTCTTGTAAAGAATTTGGAAGGTCAAAAGGTGTTATATATTAAAAAGGACTCTTGTTACAATCATAGCATATTGTTGCTCGCATTGTATTGTGACACATGATTGTTACTCGAAGCATGCTCTCTCTCTCTCTCTCTCTCTCTCTCTCTCTCTCTCTCTCTCTCTCTCTCTCTCTCTCTCTCTCTCTCTCTCTCTCTCTTTGTTGTTGTCCATGTGAGCAGGGCAATTGGTCGCTATGCTTTGTCATTCTTTGTGCGGCAATATGCAATGTGTGTGCCATGCAATGCTTTCTTCTCTCGACATTGCATGTGCAATGGATAGTGCAAGCCAAGACGAGCATGCAACACACTCTACATTCATGCATGCTTGCACCTTTGCTTCATCTCCCTTTGCGTGCCCTTTGTGGACCTAAGCCACGATTGACTTCACTGTGCCACCATGGCTTGACGCAAGTGGTCGTGGCGATGGCTTGATGCTCGCCAGGGCTTGCCCGGCTGTGTAGTTGCAAGCCCATTTAGCATATCATTTTGGGTTGGCAAGGCTGATGGTTTAATTCCTTGGAGATGCTATGGAATCACTTGACCTATCAGGAGACACTGTAAACCAAACTTCTATCCAATCCTTATGGGATAACAGGACAAGTGAAACAATATCAATCTATGTGTTCGGGATGCCTATCTCATATTGCAAGTCAACCTGTAGTTGTGGAAGGCTTTCATGTATTTCCAAAAAAGATCTATGTAGCCTGAAGTTGGCCTCAACATGAGGTGTCTAAGAAGCAAATGACGTGGGTTGTGAATCCTTGCCATTGCCTCTATGAAATCTCACATACCAAAAGAGGCGGTCTGTACATTGGGGTACATCCCTCTAGAGTATTGTCATGCATTGAATGCAACCCCAAGAGGAGATATTTACAGCTTTGGTGTAGTTCTCTTAGAGCTACTCACATGAACACCACTTGTCGATATCTGTAAAAAAAAAGAGGGTTGGTGATCTTGTTCCATGGGTGCTTCAATGGTGAAGCATTGGCAGAGCAGAGGAAATATTTGATACTTCTCTGCTCAGTAAGGGGCGTGAAGAGTAGATGTTGCAAGTCCTAGATGTGGCTTTCCCATGTATAAGCCCATCTCTGTTAGGAGGCCCACCATACGGGATGTGGTCAATCGGTTGGATCAAATTGGGTTGGAAAGAGATTCCAAGAAGCTAGTGTGTTAAGCTTTTCTATTGGCTTCATCTTCCTTGCCAATTTTGCATTATTAGCTTTCTAGTGACATTCAAGAAAAAAAGCGAGGAGAGAAAATAGTAAATAAAAAGTTACTTGGGATGAGAAGTTGGAAATCCAATTGTTTCAAATGTATTGCATAGATCATTGCAGCAGAAGAGTATGCATACATTCTAGGGTATGATTGGTTATTGTACAAAGGATATTGATAAACCTCGTTATAAAAGCATCTCTCATAATATCAGTGTGGAGGATATTAATCAAGCATCTCTCATAATATCAATGTGGAGGATATTGATCGAGCAGTGGAGCTTTACACATAGTATGATTCGTTATTGTACAAAGCATATTGATAACCCTCATTTTCAAAGCATTTCTCATAATATTAGTGTGTTTTTCCCTATGGATGCGACTTTAAAAGTTATCATGGATATTTTTGTCACGGGCAATCAATTTGTAAATGTTGAGCCTCACAATGATTAGTTTAGGAGGAGCTGCAAGAAACAAATACAAAAATTTATGTATATTTATCTTACTTATGGTTTTAAGTATGTAGCTTAAAACCATATGTACATTATGTACATATAATGTAGCTTTAAGTTCAATTATAGTTTTTTCTGAGTGTGGTGAGCCACTTGCAAAGTCAAAGAGAAAACAAGATGCGACAATTCTTATGGATGATGTTTTGAAAGATTTGGAAAAAAGATAACATCAACAATAAAGCAAATTGGAATAGTATACCTCTAAGTGATTAAGGTGCTCACGATAATGTTATTATGATAATGGAAAGTGATAGTGATGAAAGGCCATAGATCTAAGATGATTACATTCCAATATTTCTAAGAAAAACATAGACATTGTTGCATTCTAATGTATTGTCATTTTGGCAAATTGGGTGATTTTGTCTATACTTTTTTTCCATGAATATGATTGTAAAATTTGTCATTTATAAGTCATCAAATTGTTTGCATTTATATTCCAAAAAAGAAATGGATAGTCAATAGAACTTTGAGTCTCAAGTATTATTAGTTCCATTGGATAATACAACAATAGAAAAGCTTTGTTAATGTCTATTGGAGATTATTTCCCTCGAAGTTTGCGTCATTACCTTCTTGTGTTGGACTAGGGTCTTTGGGCTCTCAACAATAAAATCGAACACAGTAATCAAGGTACTTGAGCCTTGGTTTACATGGTGTAACTATACTCGATGAGGATGTTTAGTCAACTAAGAATAGATGATGCATGAGTTTATTGTAATATTCACATTAGCATTGTCTTTAAATTCACAACAGAGGTGGTCGGCACATCGGGGTACATCCCTCTAGAGTATTGTCATGCATTGAATGCAACCCCAAGACAAGATATTTACAGCTTTGGTATGGTTCTCTTAGAGCTACTCACATGGACGCCACTTGTTGATATCTGTAAAGGAAAAGGGGTGGGTGATCTTGTTCCATGGGTGCTTAGCGAAGCATTGGCAGACCAAAGGAAATATTTGATACTTCGCTACTCAGTAAGGGGCGTGAAGAGCAGATGTTGCAAGTCCTAGATGTGGCTTGCCAATGTATAAGCCCACCTGCTAAGTGGCTTGCCCATGTATTTCCCACCTACGAAGGAAATTGATAAACCTTGTTATAAAAGTCTCTCATAATATCGTTGTGGAGGATATTTATCAAGTATATCTCATAATATCTGTGTGGAGGATACTAATCAAGCATCTCTCATAATATCGATGTGGAGGATATTAATCAAGCAGTCGAGCTTTCCATATAGTATGATTGGTTATTGTACAAAGCATATTGATAAACCTCTTTTTTAAAGCATCTCTCATAATATTAGTGCGGAGGATATTAATAAAGAAGTGGAGCTTTACATACAATATGGAGCCGATGATTTTAAAAATAGGGTTTGCCTAACTCATACTAATATACTTGATTGAGCTTTAAAGTATTGGAAGTTCAATTTGCAACATCCCATTGGCAATGATTTCACGTTCACTCTTCACAGAATGATAAAAAGCGGTAAGTATTATTCGTCCTCATCGTGGATAACACCATTTCAAGGATGAGGGATGCTAGCCAATAAAATCAATGCATTATGGGGATGCATGGTTTTCCTTATGGATGCGACTTTCAAAGTTATCATGGATATTTTTGTCACATTGATCAATTTGTAAATGTTGAGCCTCACAATGATCAGTTTAGGAATTGTTGCAAGAAACAAATGCAAAAATTGAAGTATATATTTTACTTATGGTTTTAATTATGTACATATAATGCAACTTTAAGTTTAATTATAGTTTTTTCTGAATGGGGTGAGCCACTTGGCAGAGTCAGAGAAAACAAGATGCGACAATTCTTATGGATGATGTTTTGCAAGATTTGGAAAAAGGTAACATCAACAATAAAGCAAATTGGAATAGTATACCTCTAAGTGATGAAGATGCTCACGATAATTTTATTATGATAATTGAAATTGATAGTGATCACAGGCCATAGATCGAAGATGATTGCATTCCAATATTTACTAAGAAAAACATAGACATTGTTGCATTCTAATGTATTGTTATTTTAGCAAATTGGGTGATTTTGTCTATACTTTTTTTTCCATGAATATGATTGTAAAATTTGTCTCGCATAACTCATCAAATTGCTTGTGTTTATATCCCAAAACAAAAATGGATAGTCAAGAGAACTTTGAGTCTCGAGTAATATTAGTTCCATTGGATGATACAGCAACAAAAAGCTTTGTTGATGTCTACTGGAGATTATTTCCCTCGAAATTTGGGTCATTACCTTCTTGTGTTGGACCAGGGTCTTTCAGCTCTCGACAATAAATTCAAACAAAGTAATCAAGGTACTTCAGCCTTGGTTTGCACGGTGTAACTAAACTCGATGAGGATGTTTAGTCAACTGAGAATAGATGTTGCATGATTTTATTGCAATGTTCACATTAGCATTGTCTTTAAGCTCACAACAGAGGTGGTCAGTACATTGGGGTACATCCCTCTAGAGTATTGTCATGCATTGAATGCAACCCCAAGAGGAGATATTTATAGTTTTGTTGTAGTTCTTTTAGAGCTACTCATACGGACGCCGCCTGTCGATATCTGTAAAGGAAAAGGGGTTGGTGATCTTGTTCCGTGGGTGCTTCAATGGAGAAGCATTGGTAGAGCAGAGGAAATATTTGATACTTCTCTGCTCAGTAAGGGGCGTAAAGAGCAGATGCTGCAAGTCCTAGATGTGGCTTGCCCATGTATAAGCCCACCTGTTATGAGGCCCACCATAGGGATGTGGTCAATTGGTTGTATCAAATTGGGTTGGAAAGAGATTCCAAGAAGCTAGTGTGCTAAGCTTTTCTATTGGCTTCATCTTGCTTGCCAATTTTGCAAAAAAAATTTATATAGACATTCAAGAAAAAAAGCGAGGAGAGAAAATAGTAAATAAAAAAATACTTGGGACGAGAAGTTGGAAATCCAATTGGTTCAAACGTATTGCATAGATCATTGCAACAGAAGAGTATCCATACATTCTAGGGTATGATTGGTTATATGTACGAAGGATATTGATAAACCTCGTTATAAAAAAATACTTGGGACGAGAAGTTGGAAATCCAGTTGGTTCAAACGTATTGCATAGATCATTGCAACAGAAGAGTACCCATACATTCTAGGGTATGATTGGTTATATGTACGAAGGATATTGATAAACCTCGTTATAAAATCATCTCTCATAATATCAGTGTGGAGGATATTAATCAAGCATCTCTCATAATATTAGTGGGCAGTATATTAATCCAGCATCTCTCATAATATCAATGTGGAGGATATTAATCAAGTAGTAGAGCTTTACATATAGAATGATTGGTTATTGTACAAAACATATTGGTAATTCTCATTTTCAAAGCATCTCTCATAATATCAGTGCGGAGGACATTAATCAAGAAGTGGAGCTTTACGTACAATATGGAGCCGACGATTTTAGAAATAGAGTTTGACTATCTTATACTAATATACTTGATTGAGCCTTCATGTATTGGAAGTTCAATTTGCAACATTCCGTTGGCAATGATTTCACGTCCACTCTTCACAAAATTATAAAAAGTGGCAAATACTATTCGTCCTCATCATGGATAACACCAATTCAAGGATGAGGGATGCTAGTCAATAAAATCAAGGTATTATGGAGATGCATGGTTTTCCCTATGGATGCGACTTTCAAAATTATCATGGATATTTTTGTCACGGGCGATCAATTTGTAAATGTGGAGCCTCACGATGATTAGTTTAGGAGGAGCTGCAAGAAACAAATGTAAAAATTTAAGTATATTTATTTTACTGTATTTAAACATAAAAAGTCAAGCGTGCGAAACTTTCAAAGGCAATTTAAGAGAGCGAGTGCTATTAAAAGAGAAAGAGAGAGTGTATTGATATCGGCCAACGCGTTTCAACCCTTATTAGGTCTCATCAGGGCAATTGATACAAACTCTCTTTAGGCTTATATAGGTTTGAGCTTGGAGGAGCAAGGGAGGTAGTCACTTTCAAGGATTAAGACAAGGCTTTTCAAGATTTTTCTCAACCTTCAAGGTTGAATTGGAAATTTACTAAGGGAAGCTTAGAAGTACCAACAATAAAGGAGCGTAAGGATAGTGGCACCAAACCCTAGGACATTAAAGGAGTGTAAGGATAGTGCACAAAACCTCAGGACAATAAATCCCAGAACAGAGAGTAGGTAAATTTATTTTATGAATTCTCCACCCATGGGCTAGGGACTAATAGAACTAGAGAGTAAGGGCAAAATGAAGGATCATAGCTTTGAGAGGTTTAAAGTTGGGAGAATATGTTCGTTACGCCTTGGGCTATCTTCAAAGAGAGATGCGTTTTTTGACTGCAAGGGATTGGTACAAAGGAGCTTAAAAGATCAAAGGGAGAGTGGGGTGTCTCAAGAGGGTTCAAAGTCTTAATAGATTTTGGTTTGTAGAGGGGAGGCATTTAGGAAATACTAAGGTTTTGATTGTATATGTGTGTGTGTTGAGAGGGGGGGGGGGGGGGGGGGGGGGGGGGGGGCAAGGTAGAAACTTAGAGCTCAAAAGAAAAACGTGTTATGCTAAAAAGGAAGAGGAAAATAAGTGTATAATCTTCTCTTGTATGAGCAAAGTTGGTTTGAAAGGGATAGGTATAGATGGTGTAAAAAAGACTCCAACACCATCTAGGGATAGATTTAGAGTTAAACATGACTATAA
Source organism: Adiantum capillus-veneris (assembly GCF_014529385.1). Lineage (NCBI taxonomy): Eukaryota > Viridiplantae > Streptophyta > Polypodiopsida > Polypodiales > Pteridaceae > Adiantum > Adiantum capillus-veneris. The sequence continues at coordinate 140,359,231 of NC_140931.1, read as the reverse complement.
CAAGATAAAGATAACGTTTTGGGGGAGTCAAGAGAGTAAGATAAGTTTAAAAGGTTTATGAGTAGGGAAAGGAATGCTTGAGTGGAAAAAAGAGTAAAAGAGTTGAGCTTAAGAAGATAAACAAAGGATTCGAGGAGATGGTATGACTTTGGATTCATTCAAAGTAAGAGAGGGGGAAAGAGGACTCCAAGATACAGGTTTGTATCGTATAGACATGGGCTGAAGCCAAATCTAGTTGTGCTCTTTGGTAAGAATAAGGGTTTCTTTGAAGAAAAGGTTGGGTTAGGTAATCTCGGTTCAAATCAAGGATATTTTAGGTAAGTAATGAGATTGTGCTTATAGGTGGTCTCTTATCTTAACCAAGGTATTGAAAGGTAGATGAAATTGACTATGATAAAGCTATTGATTTAATGCTTAGGTGGAGGTTGGAGAGCATGCTCGGTTGGCGTTTATGCAATCTTGAAGGTAGGGTCAAACATGTCATGGTTTTGAACTGAGCTGGTTTGTTGCACTACATGGAGTAGCTTTGTGAAAAGAGCAAGAGAAAAGGTTGGCATCGTTTGTTGAGAAGAGGCCCCATCATTGTTGACGCTAGGTAAATGAAGGGCAAGAGTCATCCAATGAAGAGTATCCAAAGAGAGTGCTTATGATTCAATGGTTTTCCGACCTTGATCTTCAAAGCCCTTAGCATTGCTACCAATACATGCAACAACTTACCCTATGATCAGTTGCTCAAGATTACATCAATGAGCTTATCTCTCAAAGGGACTTTAAGTGCACAAGTTCTTAACAATAGGTGGACTAGTAGAATGGCTAGGCTTTTAACTGCCAGTAGAGGGCATGCAAGTTTTTGGGGCAAAGCGGGAAGGATCAAGAAGGAGTGTGCTGCTAGTGGAGTCCACACTGTTGTGAGGTTGGAGGGTGGCGGAGTTGGGAGGCAAAGCTGGAGGATTGCACCATGGCGACATAGTTGTAGGGAGTTTCAGCTCATATAAGTTTGCTAGACTACTATATGAGCCTAGCACAATAAGGTAGTGAGTGAGTACAAGATGCTACCGAGAGAGCATTTGCACATGCTTTGACAACTCCGACAAGATGTAGGTATAAGGCTAGGAAGCCTCTTGCGATTGTGTTTAGAAAAAGGGATGTGCCAAGATAAAGGGTTTTCTGTGAGGGAGGACCATGCTGGATGACCTAGAATGAGAAGAGCGGCCTTGAGAGGAGGAAATCCGTGGCAGAAACAGTTTGCATGTAGAGTAGCCGATGGCAGGGGTAGCAACATTGTGATTTGGAGCTCATTATAGAAGGGGTGAACTCAGTACATTGAGGAACAAGAATCCTATGATGGGGTGAAGAAAATAGAAGTTGGATGATACAAGGTAGTGGCAACCTATGCCAAAAGGTAACGCCTTTCATAACATGCTACAGAGCAAGACTAGCAAGGGCAAACTTTATATATAAGGAGGAACTATCTACTCTCTACCTAGTATGATTTCCCTACAGGTAGAGTGAAGTGCATAAGGTAAAATGCATCAACACTACTGTGGGCCATAAACATAGGAGTCAAAAAAGGATTACCATGGCTAAGTGAAAGAAAGATGGACATAGTAGCACCAAGGGTTAGTTTGGAGGGGGGTGAACTGGAAAACACAGCAAGATGTGCATTTGGTCTCCAGAAGAGATTCCATTTTAGCTACACTTGATGGGTGATTGTGAGGCATCAATTTCATGTCCTGCTACTAAGATTGAGGGAAAACCTTCATGTCAAGGATTTGAAGTCATTCTCAGAAGGGGAGTACTTAGTTAGGATAGCTCTCATGGGGTTACAAGACCAGCTTTGATTTGCATCACATGTGCAAACTGAGGTCTTCTCGTTTATGCATCATTTGATTGTTGGAATAGGTGAAGTGTATTCAGGTTGGGGGGAATCAACAAAGTTTTTGGATAATTGTAGCAGTTGCATGGTGGTAAAACCATAATCTCAAGAACATTGGATGATGTACTTGCATGCCTAAAACATCAAAGTGCCTCCCAAGATGAAGAGTTGCAGGCGGGCAATGAGCTCAGCTGAGATGATGAAGATCCGTGGGTGGGTAGCCTTTCATGACCAGATACGCTCCACCATTGCTACAAGCATAGGAGAGGTTTGAGCAGGGCAGTAAATAACGCAGACAAAGCACCCGAAAAGGAGAAGAGGGTGTTGACGTAGAGGGAGAAGAGATTCGTGATAGAGTGGGAGGGTGTTGAGCAGGGTAGTAAATAACACAGAGGAAGCACCCAAGAAGGAGAAGAGGGTGTTGACGTAGAGGGAGAAGAGATTCAGGAGGGAGTGGGGTGACAAAGGAGAGTAGATACATGATAGAGCTGGCATAGAGGACAAAGAGGCATAGCGTAAGAACAAGGGATCTAGGATAGCGAAGATCGAGTTGGTGTCGAGGACGAAGAGGTAGAGTGTAAGAAGAAGGGGCTCCGAGGAGGGTAAGGGGTATCAAGCAGTACTGTTGATGCTTGGGGTGTAGAAACAAAGGGAGTTAGGGTAGAGGACAACAAAGGAGAAGGAATCCAAGATAGAGGAGACCAAGCTTGTGTTGATGGCAAAGAGGCACAGTGCTTGCCAACTCCATCCATAACCTAGCCTCCAACCCTTGAGCCTTTTTTCTGCACCGCTCCCATTGCAGTTGCCTCACAGAGATCCAGAAATGCAATACCGACTACATCTATTTTTTGGCCTCGCCCCTCACCTGCAAGAAGGGTGCAAGGAGAAGGGGTCTTGAAGGAGGGTAAGCTTGATCAGGGCATCAACCAACATCATTGAAACTGTGGGTTTAGAAATGGAGCTCACAGAAGAGGAACCGAGAGGGTTACAGTACTTCAAGACGGAATCCACAATGGCACGTCGATCATGAGGATGAAGAGCGAAGGGAAGAGAAAGAGGCTACAATGGAGTTCTTGAAAGAACAGTAAAAGTGGGGAGCGAGGGCATGCATTTTGTTTGAAGAGCAGGCCCACCTTAGGGGATTTGGTCAATTGGTTGGATCAAATTGGGTTAGAAAGAGATTCCAAGAAGCTAGTGTGCTAATCTTTTCTATCGGCTTCATCTTCCTTGCCAATTTTCCATTATTAGTTTTCTAGTGACATTCAAGAAAAAAGCGAGGAGAGGAAATAGTAAATAAAACAATACTTGGGATGGGAAGTTGGAAATTCAATTGGTTCAAATGTATTGCATAGATCATTGTAGCTGAAGAGTATGCATACATTCTAGGGTATGATTGGTTATTGTATGAAGGATATTGATAAACCATGTTATAAAAGCATCTCTCATAATATCAGTGTGGAGGATATTAATCAAGCATATCTCATAATATCGATGTGGAGGATATTAATCAAGCATTTCTCATAATATCAATGTGGAGGATATTGATAAAGCAGTGGAGCTTTACATATAGTATGATTGGTTATTGACCAAAGCATATTGATAAACCTCATTTTCAAAGCATCTCTCATAATATCAGTGTGGAGGATATTAATCAAGAAGTGACGCTTTACATACAATATGGAGCTGATGATTTTAGAAATAGGGTTTGCCTATCTCATATTAAAATACTTGATTGAGCCTTGATGTATTGGAAATTCAATTCACAACATCCCATTGGCAATGATTTCATGTGCACTCATCACAAATGATAAAAAGCGGTAAGTATTATTCGTCCTCATCGTGGATAACACCATTTCAAGGACGATGGCTTCTAGCCAATAAAATCAAGGCATTATGGAGATGTATGGTTTTCCCTATGGATGCGACTTTCAAAATTATAATGGATATTTTTGTCACGGGCGATCAATTTGTAAACGTTGAGCCTCACAATGATTAGTTTAGGAGGAGCTGCAAGAAACAAATGCAAAAATTGAAGTATATTTATTTTACTTATGGTTTTAAATATGTACATATAATGCAACATGGTTCGGGTGGCCGGTGCAAGGTTTTGTAGCAGAATTGGGGCGGCTTTAGCTGCTACTCATGATCCTTGCCGATGTCGTTGTGTTGATTTGTTGTTGGCTAGTGCTACTCTCCAGTTGCTTGGTCCATGTGGTGCTCATTTAAGCGTGCAGCGTGCATTCATAAATGTGGGTGGGCCACTCGCATGCATCTGCTTGCAAAGTGCTTTGCATATGTGAGTATGTATGTGCATGAGTGTGCAAGTGCTTGTGAGTGCTTTGCATATGTGAGTATGTATGTGCATGATAGATAGATAGATAGGGAGAGAGTGTGTCATCCCACCCTGTGTGTGTGTGCTTTGGCCGTCGATGCTTGCATAGGTGTGTGTCTTCCGGTCGTCGTAGACTCCTGGTTGCGAGAGTGAGGAGGGGTGGCGAGCTTGCGCGTCTTGTTGTTCTGGTCGATGCCTTCTGGTCGCGAGCCTGAGGCTCATAAGTGTGCATGTGCTGTGTGTATGTGGGAGAGAGTGAGGTTACTCTGTGTATGTGTGGGTGTGTGTGTGTGGTGTGTCCGTAGCCAAGAGAGGGCGAGAGAGAGAGAGAGAGAGAGAGAGAGAGAGATATATATATATATAGAGAGAGAGAGAGAGAGAGAGAGAGAGAGAGAGAGAGAGAGAGAGAGAGAGAGAGAGAGAGAGAGAGAGAGAGAGAGAGAGATCCTAGAAGCTAGAGAGAGTAGCGAGAGAGAGTGCCAGAGAGAGAGAGAGAGAGAGAGAGAGAGAGTGTGTGTGATCCTAGAAGCTAGAGAGAGCAGCGAGAGAGTGCCAGAGAGTGGGCGCGTGAGTGTGTGTGCTGCCAGCCCAAGAGGACGAGGGAGAGGAGAGAGAGTGTGTGTGTGTGTGGTTCAGCCCGTAGACAAGAGGAGGGCGAGAGAGTGTGTGTGTGTGGGGGGGGGGGGGGGGGGTGTGTTCCAGCCCGCCAGAGAGAGAGAGAGAGAGAGAGAGAGAGAGAGAGAGAGAGAGAGAGAGAGAGAGAGAGAGAGAGAGAGAGAGAGAGAGAGAGAGAGAGAGAGAGAGAAAGAGAGAGAGAGATGAGGCAGCGTGGGGGGGTGCAAAAATGACGAGGGAGAGAGAGAGAGAGAGAGAGAGAGAGAGAGAGAGAGAGAGAGAGAGAGTGGGGGCCAGCCCGACATCACGGCGGAAAGGGAGGGGGGCGCTGGAGGGTAGCGAGAAAGAGGGGGGGGGTGGTGGTGGCGCCATGCGAGGGGGGGGGCTGGTCAGTCGCGTGGGCTGGCCATGCCCTCCCTTAGTTTTTTTTTTTTCTTTTAATTATAAGACCCCCCCATAAAGGAGGGTTTCCATGCAAAAGAGAGAAAGAGTTGTTTTTTTTTTCAAAATCTGGCCTCATTAGCCCTCCCCCTAAAGCTAGAGACATTTATGCCTCTAGCTCAGAGCTTGATGATCTTGAAGTAGGGTTCTTCCTTATCTGGTAAATCCATGTAGGGAATGATGTATCCCCCTTGGAAGCCTGAGGCTCCCCAAAGTTCTTGGTGTTGTCCACCTGGGTCCCACACTAGGCGTAAAGCCATTGTATGCACCATTGCCATGATCATAAGATCACTTTCATAGTGATTCTTGAGTCCACAGTTGCACAAGCATCAGTTCTTACATGAGTGATAGCAGGCATGGTCCAAACTTGATTAGACCTTGAAAGCATTCTGCGATGGTTCCATCTATGGCTTCCTCTTCCTGACACATAGCCAAAAGGGAGTAACAAACCATAACTTTCATATCCTTCTTGTTGTTCTTCTTCATGCCCGATTGATAGAGATATGTTGTCCACATGGATAGATTGCGTAGTTGGTGCCTGTTGCACAAGAAATCTTACCATGCACAAAAGATAAGCTGCAACCCACATTTTCATAACTGGCTCAGCTTTACCATTGTTATGCAAAACCATCCTTCCTTCATTGGTGCATCCTTGATTGGTTCACTGGTTGTTGATGTCAGTCCCTCCAGTCTTGTCATAACCCAACTTAAAGAGATTCCCAAATCAATGTTGCACACAATCTTCACAATTAGAAAGGAGAACCTAAAGTGCCAGTAGATCTCAGTTGCATCTCTCTGCTTGAGCATTTCTCCCAAATGGACTTGCCATATGGTAGTTGGCTTGCTTTCACCAACCTCGTGCCATAGGGGTAGTTGAAGTGTTTTCACTGCTCTTACGTGTGGTTGCAAATTTGGAGAATCCATCTCATCTGGGTTGCTAAATGTGAGGCCCATTACCTCAATGGAACTGTCGCTTTCGTCTGTCGATGTAGATTCTTCCTTTGAAGTTGTGGTAGATTCACTAGAGAACTCAGTTGTGGTGGTCTCTAGGTCCATCTCGTCTTGCTTACTAGTCTTCATGTTATAAAGGATTTCCCTACCCTTTGTATTTTGCATGCGGAGCATACCTGTGCCCCAATCTTGCCTAGCCCTCATGGCCATGAGCCAGGGCCTTTCTAAAATGATTGGATAGCCCTCCCCCTTGGTTTGGCATTACAAACATGTCCACTTCCACTTCAGTGTTAAACGCTTTTAACTTAACAACATTGATGATACCATTACAACGGAGCTTTACATTATTCGCCATTTTGGCCCGCGGCCTACTTACCTCCAGACCAAGCTGATGCATCATTTGCTCGCTCATGACACAAATTTGTGCTCCTCCATTGATGTAGATGTTGGAGACTTGTTGCCCCTTGATGTGGGTGTCTGTAATAACAGGTAGGATGTCCTCCAAGTTTCTTCCAGAGATAGCCCCAGCTATCTTTGACCTTGGTCATCTGGTGCTCACCATTCTTGTCCACTGTCGCCTTACTTTGGGTGCGAGGTGAAGCATTTGGGACCAAGTAATCTTTGGACCCTGCACAGATACATCTTGAACTAGATCGAATGGATTAACAGACTCACCCAAAGAGAAATCCACAATATCAATTCTTCATCAGGGCTTGGATGACTTCTTGTTGGACTCTCCCCTGGTCTTCATTTTCTCATTTCTTTGTGGAGCCTCACCATGCCTAGCACGCTTCACTCCCATAGCCTTTACTTCTTCTAGTTTACCCTTTCCTTTTGTCGTTGTTTTGATAGTTCCTTCCTTCATCTTACCCTTGTCTTCAAGGCTGATGATGCTCACTGCTTGGTTGTTGGGGCTGGTGCTGGGGGTAGAGGTGGAATGAGAGTATGTGCTGGTGGTGGCATTGGTGGTCGTAGAATTTGAATAGGTGGTGCAAATTGCAGTGTTCTAGGTGGTAGTGGCTGCTATGGCCTTTCTCTTGGTGCTGAAAGCTGGTTTTGCCTAGGGCCTCTATTAAAACCTTGCCTCCTAGGGCGGGGACAGTAATACATACCATGTTCGTTTTCACCGCAATTGTAGCAGTGGTACTCTTGATTTTGTCGCCTGGCTGACCTCTTCCTTGCTCTTAGTTTTTGGCTGGTGCACGTCTTTCTTGTACCAAGTGTACTAACAAGTTCTCCAATTGATTGGTGATTCGACTCAGCAATGCATGCTGGTCCTCCTCCTCCTCCTCCTGGGGTGGATTTCTTTGACAGATCGTAGGTGTCGGTGTCGCTGGAGGCACTCTGGACCCACCAACTTCCTCCTTCTCCGCTCCCCTGGCTTGGAAACACAGCTTCTTGTTCTTAAGGTGGGCTACTTTGACTGCTAGCTCGTACGTAGCAGGAAACCTCCCTCTCACCTTCTCTTTAAGCGGTGCCCAAAGACCAGCAACAAAGTGATCCTTCTTGAGGAAGTCTGAGACTTGATTTGAAGATAGCCATTGCTAAGCTTGGCCATAAGTCTTGTTTAGTGAACCATTGGAGAGTGGTGGGTGAGGTTTTCTTTGAGTTGGATATCCTTAGATATTGAAATACCGTTGATGATACAGGTTTGTTGGAGCACCCTCACTTCATAACCTCACCATAGACTATGTATAGAGAGGACTACGTGCATTTGATACCGTGTTTGCAGTCTATTTGAGTTAGCCTCATGATTAGTTTTATGCGTACACCTAGTCAGTGACATAGTTTATGCGCACACCTAGTCAGTGACACTCTTTATGCACCACTCTATTTTGCTCTAGTTATAGGGAAACTCTGTTGGATTCTTCCCAAGACTCTTGTCATAGTTTTTAGTCTTCTCAACATAGTCTTTACTTCTTGTAGATATGGCCTCTTCTTTTGGGAAAGATATCTATAACATCCAAAATTTTGATGGCACAATGTTAACCCTCGTGGCTCACGGACACCCTATCACCTACGACGGACACTGTAACCGTATTATTTATTTAAGTAGAGTCAGGCACCGGGCTTGTCGGTCCAATAGGGAAAGGTAGAGTGATCGCCGATTAGAGGCGCACTCTAACACGAACATGCTAGGGTTAGTTGGCTAAGCATGGGAGCCCAAGTGTGAATGGGGTGAGCTCACATAAAAGCCAATTAAACCTAAAATTGAGGCATTCTCTCATTGTGCAATAGAAGCTGCTCTTGCTCCATCTCCACCTTCTCCTTCACCATCTCCTTGTGTGTGTGCGTGTGTGAGAGAGAGAGAGTGTGTGTGTGTGTGAGAGTGTGTGTGCGATCGAGCGTTGCGGCGGCACGACGGCGGCGAGGCGGTTGAGCGCGGCGTAGCGGCGTCTCCCTCTTCTTCGCGGCGAGGAATCCTCTACGGCAGGAGCATAAGGCGGTGAGTGACACACCATTGCCCTCTTTGAGCTTACTAGTTAAACTAGTTGTGTGCTTGGAGCCGTCCGCGGCTCGTACACGGTGTATCGGCAAGTCCCTTGCTTCGACAGTGCGGCAAGGAGCGCACATTTTTGGCGCCGTTGCCGGGGAATAGCCCTGCACTAAGCCTAAGAGGCACTTTGTGCTTCTCGTATGAGTGGTTTGCAGTAGGAAAGAAGAGGGAGAGGAAGGAGTATTTTTTCTGCAAGTTGTTAATTCTGTTTTTTCAATGCGCACCGTTTGTATTTTCTGTTTTTCTGCTGCGTACATTCAGTAATTAGTTAGACAGTTAGCAAAATTCTGTTTTTCTGTTTACACACAGTTAGCATTTCTTGCGTTTTTTTTGCATTTTTTGTGTTTTCACTGCACAGTTCTGTCAAGTTTCAATTTCTGCATTTTCTGTGTTTTCTGGTTTGTGCACAGTTAGGCGCACAGTTAGTTAATTAAGTAGGTTAGTAATTAGGTGAACCACTGATTAGCAGGTCAGTAGGTAGGTGGGACAGTAAATAGTTAGGTGAGGTCAACGCGCACCAAAACGCGTACCAAATAATATCTTTAAAAAAATAAAAAAAATTTAAAAAAAAAATTGGTTAAAAAAAAAATAATAAAAAATATTGAAAAAAAAAATTCAAAAAAAAAAAACCGAAAAATAAAAACGCGAGTGAGTGGGAGGTTAAATTTTCGAAAATAAAAAACGTGAGCTATAAAAAACGTACGGGTTGGTTTGTATAAAAGTTAGATCGGGATAGGGTTCCCAAGCCCAAGCCCAAGCCCAAGCCCAAGCCCACGCCCAGGGCTCTGTCCTCAGTCTTATGATATATACTAGACTCACTCTTACATATATACCCTACTCCCTCAAGAGAGAATGAGAGCATGTGGGACAAGTCCTCCACTCTCCTCCCTTCTCTTCCCACTTGCACCCTTAGACCTTTTAGTTTGGGCCTAGTTCCCTACTGGAAATTGACAGTTTTAGGGATTCCGAGGGCATAGAGTGACCAAACGGGGGGCTGTAAAGCACGGCACGACCCTCTGACCGATACGCTCGTTTCGAGCTATCACACGGCCCATTCCACGACACGCTCTAAAAAATCTAGCAAAAAAACAAACAAAAAACACGCTAAAAACTAGTCACAAGGCCTCCTAGAGCAGCTTTTTGACACCTTAGGGTATCAAAATCACATGCACTTACGCTCTGGGCGGGTGCTAGAACACGAGCATATTGAGGGTGCCTCTGTTCATACGGACACCCATTACCCATCCACGATAGGATCTAGACCCTCAGCGGGGACACAAGGTAGCACCACCCAAGACCCTAAAATAGCCGCTAGTGATTCCTCCTCCGACTCAGAAATCATGGAAGCATACCCTACCCAAAACACTGAGAGAGAAGGCCATGCACCTCCCGAAGCTCCACAGCCTAGTACTAGTATGTTTAGCCGTTTCATGGAAACATTAGGTAGAGCTACTCGCTCGGAACCTGATGCAAATGAAGCACACGAAGGGGGTGGGGAAGTGGACTCTCCTTTCACATCGCACGTGGACCCCACACCCCCAAAGAGTGTCCATGTGGATATCCTGCCAACTTCTTACCAAGAAGGCCCTGTTGAGCTGCCTCCTTCAGAAGTTCCCTCTAGAGTACCGTTGGTGACAAGTAAAACCACGGGGAGCAACATTGCTTCTACCTCACAAGAAACCGTTAACACGTCGACTCTAGAAGGATTGTTCATTAATGATCATTGGACATACGACCTCCACACTGAGGTGTTGACGGATCTACACTCTGGCCACGCCTACCATGTAGGATGGATAGAGATTGTACAATCCACCTCTAGTGCCACGAGCATCGAAGATCAACAGAAAATGATCTGTAATGTTATCCATGGCATTATTCAATCAGAAAGGCAAAACCGAGGGGTAAATATACTCTCAACTGGCCCCATGAGATTTCTGGATACGAGCAAGGCTCAACAGCCTACTCTATCACAAATGGAGACTCCTTTAATGAGCCCCATGGACCCATCTTACGTCATTTCACCTGGGGTCTCTATGCAACCTGAGCCTCCGAGCGACAAATTTAGCTTCCCTAACTTGGCTCAACCCTCTATTAAGGAAAACCCAGTGCTCACTCCAGGGATAAGCCTGACAGAGAATGTACCGATGACATCTACGGTTAGCGCAGTGCCACTACCTAGTGTCGTAGTACCTAATATGGGGCCTCGACCGTATGTGCCTCTAGCCCCTTATACACACATGGCCCCCACACCTCCAATTGTACCACTTGCTTATGCTCCTCGAGTGCCGCTCCCTAGCCCTTATCCGAGTGGACCTATGCCCGGTTATGTTCCATATCCTGCATCATCCACACATATGCCAAGACCGGTACCCGTCCCTCTCCCACATATGATTCCAAGAGTACCTCCACCGGCCCTACCTCCTCACATAGGTGACTTGGCAGCGTTTGCTCAAACAATAGGTCGATCTATCGCCGAAAATATGCGTCACGCATCTGATAGAGAGCCTAGAAGTAAGGCAGTACAAATTGCCAAACTCACGCAAAAATTCAATGGGGACGAAGATGCTAGAAAACACATTGAAGTGTTTGAACAAGTATGTGATTCCTTAGGGGAACGCAACGAACTACATAAGTGCAATGCCTTAAGCTTGACATTAAGTGGGAAGGCTGGAGATTGGTATAGAACCCTAAGGGTGGACGAGAAAACAATCTACCCTACCCTTCGAAGGTTGTTTCTAAAGGAGTACATACGAGAAGGTGTGCTTTGGGGTGTAGCATCTCAGCTACAGAAGGCCGAACGTAAGGAAGGAGAGTCAGTAAGGGACTTCATTAGTCGTCTAAAGCACTTAAACTCTCGCTGCCCTGTAAATGAGCGCTTCAACAATAACCAACTGCTTGATCGATTCATTCGAGGGTTGAGGAATGAAGGAATCTATAATGGACTAGTGATTAGAGGTATCACAACCTGGGAAGATGTCACTGCCAATGCAATCCAATTAGAGGACAACTTGATGATAGCAGGCATGAGGGTGTCTACCGACACGAAATCCACTAGCTCACAAGCCATTGAGTATGAACCCATGACTGCAAAGCCCATTGCCAATGAGCCAAAGGTATTTGAGACATTCTTGACAGACCTCACCAAGGCAATCCAAGAGTCTCTTAAGGATAATCGACCCCCTCAAAATAGTCACATGTATCCAAGAAGGGAGCAACAATGGTGTTCCATTTGTTTAGGTCCACATAGCACTAGTGAGTGCCCTACGTTTAGAGTAAAATTTAATGGAACTTGCAACGCATGTGGTAGGTATGGTCACCAAGCTAAGGATTGTTTAATGATCAAATGTATGATGGCAAATAGACCACCTGTAGCCTGGACGGATGCACCTCGAGCTCTTGTATTGATGCCCGCTCCACCTGTTGAGCAACTACCGCCACACATGGTCCCTAGACCTCAAAATGTTGTACAAGCTACACCGCTACCACCTCCTGTGCTGGGACCGCAGCCCCCGCATCCAAGGGTCGCCCCTATGAACCAAGTGGGTTGCGAGCCATCTAATGCTTATGCAGATGGCTGTGAGGAGGAAATAGACACTAGTATTGCCTACGGACTTGATACATTGGAAGAGTGTCCTATATACTACATGGAAGATTGTTGGGGGCAAGTCAAGCCGGTTTATCAAGCTGCTGCTCTCGCATCCAGAGGTCAAAATATCAACACCCAGGCTAGGAGGCCACCTCTTCAATGCTACGAGTGTGGTGGACCACATCGGGCAGCGGAGTGCCCTATTAGGCTGCAAAAGAATGCTGCACAGATGCAAATGAATCAAGGGAGCACGTCTGCAATGCCAATACTCACATGTAATCGTTGTGGCATAGATCACTTGATTGCCCAATGCCCCTATAACCCAAATGCGCCTAAAATCACACCCCTAAATTTGGTCGAAATTGCTAGTGTGACATCGCCAATACCACCCGTCGCACCCGCTTATGCGATTACACGGTCCATGCTTCAAGGGCCAGGCCATATCCTCGAAGAGAGAGATACCGCGTCAGTTATCCAAGCAAAGAAAAAGAAGACACGAAGGAAGAGGTCGCAGAATACGGGAAATTCAAAGCCAAGTTCCAAAACAAACATAGGAACAGGAGATGACCCCGTGTATATGAATGACCTCGAGGATGATTCAGATTCAATCGAGACAATGGAGACTAGAACCAATACCACAAAGGGAAAGACCGACAAAGAAAACCGTAACATGGAACCAAATGAAAACCGAATAAGAGAAAACCATAAAGAGCCTCTGAAAACACCACAAGTGTTTCCAAATCCAATCCAAGACCCCCAAGATAAACCGCAGGGGCAAAAAGGGAAGAATCGTAAAAAGAAGATTGGGACGTATCCAAACCCAGTAGACGAGATTGAGCAGGTGAAACATCTAAGAGGTTTAGTGGAGGAGACTCAAAGGAAACTAGAACCAGAACCCATGCATGTCAAAATTCATGACACAGTGTTTCCCACGCAAGTTCATCCACCCCACATGAACCATAGACCGTTAGCCATATCTAGTATCATCCAAGAAGGGAGTGAGGACGGGCATCAGAAAGTGAGCATACACCTTTCTTGTTGGAAAGGATGTTTAACGAAGGAATACCTGATCCCATTGAGGAATATGAGATTCCATCCTCACCAGTTCCTAGTCAAGGACCTACACCCTGCAAAATGCCAATGAATGTTGCCAAACTAGTGGACTTCATGTCTTCTGAGGTCCGAACCACGATCATAGCAAAGCTGTATGGAGATCCTGAGTTATTCCTTGCACTTCGAGCATTCCTTAACGGAGAGCTACGAACGGGATTACCGCAGTTTGCGCAACCAAATAGGCCTGACTCGATTATGATTGATGAGGAAAATCATGTGCAATCACTTGACTTAGATGGACACGAGTCTGTGATCGAGGTACCCATTAACGAATTAGGGCAGTATTTTGAAGGCGACGAGTCTAATGCGACCCTACCCATCACTACCAAGGGATTAACTATAAAGGGAATTCTTGATGGTGGTGCGGGAGTTAGCATCGTTACAAAAGATTGTTGGGAATCCATGGGAAAACCCCGCCTCAGTGTTACTAACATTGTGGTAAAGATGGCAAATGGTACCATAGCCAAACCTATGGGGATGCTCAAGGATCTTAAGATCAAAGTTCTAGGACACAAGGTACGACATACGTTCATTGTAATGGATTTCTCTAAACACCTTATGTCATATGAAATGATTTTAGGACGACCATTCATGAGGGAAGCACAAATGGTTCATGATTGGTCTAAAAATCATGTCTATTTGCAAATTCCAAGACTCTGTCCTTAGAGTGGATTTGGTGACTGGTAAGGTACACCCCTTAGGGAGTAAAACCATTATTGATCATCGCTCTGACACCACAGTTCACTCGGCCCCACTACAATATTGTTACACTTGTAAGAAGGATACAGACATTGGCCAAGATTCTCCTTATATGGATGTGTTACCGGGTATGACGGAATCAGACAACGTAGACTGGGTACACCTAGCTGCAACCATAGATACCTGGGGAAATAGAGGAACCACTTGGGTCACACCAGAGGGGGAAGAGGTACCACAAATTGCACCTCTGAACATGATAAGTGCCATACATGCATCTTCTAAGGGCAAGGCAATTGTGGACCAATCTGACGATGACACCGATAGCTCAATAGAAGACTTTGACCAACACGACTTGGACACTGACTCCCAGAGTGAAACGGATTCTGAATCTCATGAATTAATGAGTGGAGCAAGTTCAGAGTCAGAACATTCGGAAGGACCGAGCACATCAACCGATGATAGCTCCCCTGAGAGTGAAGAGGACACCAACGAGGACTCCTTTAGTGAGCCATATCTAAATGCAAATCAAAAGCAGGTCTCAAATAAGAAAAAGAAAAACCTTAAGAGGCGTCGATATCGAGCCAATGTACATGCTAGGATAAAAAAGAAGAGATCCTCAACAGAATGGCTCAGTTATATAGGAGCATGTGATGCTCATCGAAAATTGGTAGACAATTGGGGTGAATATCTCCAAAATGTTATGTGGTGTAGACCACGACCCCATGACATAGCCCAATTAGAGATCATAGACAAGCCAAAGTTGAGCCGCACTGCAAGGAGGCGTCAAAACCAAGAGTTAGCTTGACAACACAAGAAAGCAGAAATGGAAGCACAAACCAAAGCACAACCAGAATCCACAGACTTGCATCCTGCACCAGAACATTTCAAATCTTACACCACAGGGGAAGCAAAGGTTGTGTACACAAAAGCCCAAAGAATACCTATCGATGGGAATAATGGAATCTATGATGGTCCGGCAATAGTTAAAGAAATAGAATTAGCTGACCCCGATGAAGAATCAAAACCTGTTTTTATTGCCCAAGACCTCACAGAAGTTGAAGAGGCGGCCCTCAAAGAGCTTCTCAAGGAATTCAAGGACGTATTCGCTTGGACATACCATGATATGAAAGGTGTTCCACCTTCTGTGGTCCAACATACAATCCCTATGATTAGCACTGCGAAGCCCGTACAACAAAGACCCTACCCGATGAATCCTAAGTACGCAAAGATCATTCAAGAAGAACTAGAAAAGCTTATCAAATGTGGGTTCATATATCCTATTGAACACTCTGAATGGGTGTCTCCAATAGTTATCGTGCCAAAAAAGAATGGGAAACTCAGGGTGTGCGTGGACCTCAAAAAAGTTAATGCAGCTACTAGAAGAGACCATTACCCCCTACCATATTCCGAACATGTACTCGAAAGAGTTGCAGGCAAGGAAGCTTATAGCTTTCTAGATGGGTACTCAGGCTACAACCAAATCACGATAGCGCTAGAGGACCAAGCTAAAACTGCCTTCATCACAGAATTTGGCGTGTTTGCATTTCGTGTGATGGCTTTTGGCTTAACAAATGCCCCTGCTACATTCCAACGATTAATAAACACTGCTTTTAAAGAATATTTGAGAGAGTTTTGTGAAGCTTTCTTAGACGACCTTTGTGTTTACTCTTCTTGGAAAGAACATCTATCATGTTTGCGGAAGGTGTTTGAAAAGTGTAGGTTATATCGTATCTCATTGAACCCGTTCAAATGCCAATTTTGGGTCAAGCATGGAGTTATTTTAGGGCATATAGTATCCAAGAATGGTATCTCAACCGATGAGAGCAAAATTAAAGTGATTCTAGAGTTACCACCACCAACCAATTACAAGGGAGTTCAAAGGTTCATGGGACACGTGGGTTATTATCGACGGTTTATTTTATTTTTCGCTGAGATAGCACGTCCTTTGTACAAGCTTCTCATTGAATTTAAATGGACTGAAGAGTGTGACCAGGCCTATGAACAATTGAAGAAAACACTAGCAAGTGCTCCGATTTTAAGGACACCTAACTGGGATGTCATTTTCCATGTGCATATTGATGCATCAAACTTTGCTATTGGGTGTGTTCTCACTCAACCAGGAGAACATAAATTGGACTATCCCATTAGCTTTGCAAGCCGTCAATTGAACGATGCTGAAAGGAACTACACCACTACAGAGCGAGAAGGTTTGGCAATGGTTTATGCAGTAAAGAAATTTCGCTACTACCTTCTGGCAAACAAGTTTGTATTTTATGTGGACCATCAAGCGTTGCTGTATCTGGTAAACAAGCCATGCTCCACAGGAAGAATCACACGATGGTTGTTAATTCTTCTGGAGTTTGATTTCACGATTGTAGTGAGACCCGGTAAAAGGCACGTCATGGCTGATCATTTGTCTCGCATACCCAATGGTGAAGCCCCTACAGGAGTTGATGATGAATTACCCGATACTTCCCTATTCATAGTTGAGACTATGCCTGAATGGAGTGAGAACATTGTTAACTTTTTAGTTAATGGTTTTCCACCCAAGGAACTTCGTAAGGATATCGCTCGAAGGCTAGTAAAAGAATGTGAACCCTATTGTTTGATTGCCGGAACTCTGTATAGATTAGGCAAGGATGATATTCTTAGGCGTTGTGCCCGCGAGGATGAATATTTGTATATCTTGCAAGAAGCACATATGGGCATAGCAGGAGGACATTTTTCAGGAGACCTGACTGCTAGAAAGGTGCTGCAATCAGGCTATTGGTGGCCAACTTTATTTAAGGATGCATCACTTTTTACAAAAGGGTGTGATGAGTGCCAACGTTACAAGACCACACAGCGCAAAGACAGAATGCCCTTACATCCTATTAAAGTAACCCAACCATTTGAAAAATGGGGCTTAGACTTTGTAGGTCCAATTAGTCCCGCAGCTCGCAACACTCAATCTCGATATATTCTAGTTGCTACGGACTATGTAACAAAGTGGGCTGAAGCTAAGGCTTCACAAAAAGCTGACGCGAGGACAACAGCTAAGTTTCTTTTTGAGAACATTATCACAAGATTTGGTTGCCCTTTTGAAATTGTTAGTGATAATGGTACCCATTTTATAAATGAGGTAATAAGAGAGCTTACCACGACCTTTATGATATCCCACCATAAGTCTACACCTTATTACCCGCAAGCTAATGGACAAGCCGAGAGCACCAACAAGACTCTAATCTCTATTTTAACCAAGACGGTAGAAGCTCATCGCACTGATTGGGATTTGAAGTTGACATCTGCTCTATGGGCTTATCGTACTGCTTATAAAGTGGCTATTAATTGTACGCCATTCAAAATGGTATACGGCCAAGAAGCGGTTATGCCTTGGGAGTTTGTCATTCCTAGTCTTAGGGTAGCTTCGCAAGAAGGATGGAATGGTAACCCCTTAACCGAGCGTTTGTATATCTTAGAAAAACTAGACGAAGAGAGACAGTTGGCTGTGCAAAATGCTCTTGTGGAAAAGGATAGGAGAAAGAAGTGGTTTGATCGCCATGTGAAGGACAAGGACATCAAAGTTGGTGATAAAGTCCTTATGTATGGAGTACGTAAAGAGAAGAAAAAGTTGAAATATGCTGGTAAAGGACCATATAGAGTATGTGAAATTACCCCACAAGGTACCCTTCGTGTGGAAACTCTTGATGGAGTTGAAACCATTGGATTCCTCAATGGGAGTAAATTCAAAAGATATTATGATCCTTTAAGCCAAGAAGAACTACGGGCCATTCATCAAAAGAAGGCCGCCAAAGCACAAACCGAGTTAAACAAGATACAAGCTCAAGCTGAGGCTAAGGAGCGACAACAACGTATAAGACAAAAACGAGAGGCTAACCTTGGAGTCACAAATGCATTCCACGTGGAAATCGAAGAGGATGGGTTGGACTCTGACACACCTCTACGATACCCTATTGAGTTAAATAGTGCCTATGGAAAAGTGCTATATAACGCCTTATTGGACACGGGTGCTAAATATAATCTGCTATCCTATGGGGTGTGGTGTCAGTTAGGGAAGCCACCTCTATCTGAGAGTATTATCCAAGTCAAGGGTGTCAACAAGAAAAAAACTACGGTTTTTGGAATCTGGCACACTTCTGTCAGTTATGACAATGGGATTGTAGCTCAAGACTTTTTGGTCATGCCTACTGGAACTATGGAGGGTAATATAAACCTAGGCCGCACGTGGATGATAGCCACCAAATGCACTATTGATTGGGGGACTGGGGGTGTTACAACGCAAAAACCAACTCTTAGCCCTACCACTCAAGCCATAGTCCCTGAGATATTGCCTAAAGAAATAAAACCCAAGACATTGCATGTCCAGGAGGTTGAACCATACGTCCCCATAGCCCAACTCTCTAGAGCTTCAACTGATGTAGTTGAAAGAAAGCTTGAGACACACAAGAACCATCCTAATATAACACAGAAAACATACAAGTGGGTCCCTAAAGCCTCTGTAGTGAGCATGGTTGATGCAAAAAAACGGAAACCTAGTAAGAACCGTCCCACTCACTCCAAGAAATGTAAAGAAACGTTGCGTTGGATTCCTAAACGACTATTGGAAGCCCAAGGATACTATGAAGGAAATGATCAAATCTGGGTGCCCAAACGTAAAGTGTACTCTTACCTGTCACCTGGCCCATGTAAACCCAATCCTGTGGCTCCAAAACAAATTGAAAATCGCGGAAAAGAAAAAATCATGGAATGTTACACACCCGATCTAGAGCTAGTTTGGGTACCAAAGAAAGAACGATTTGTTCCACCTAGCTCAGGGACAGGGAAATCAAATGAAGCTTCTTGCTCTTCATGTAGTTCCTATACGCAAATAGAAGCTTCGACACAACCTCCACCTACCACTGTACATATCCATACAAGCACGAAAGAGTTTGCACCTCCGGGGTAAGTTCACCACCTACAACAACGTTGCAAATAAAATCATGGGAGAGTACCTTACCACCCTTGCAACTAGATGAAACGCATAGGGCGGTCGAAAACTATTGGTTAAAACCTTCACCCATAACAACTTGGAACAATTGGTTTCAAAAGGTGACGACCTCATTCCAAAAGGTATGATCTACCCAAGGAAGGGGGGAGTGTTTGCTAACATCAATCATTCACTCGCTCCCCTCTCAACCTTCCTCCCTGACCTCTCAATTCCAATCTTAGGGAATGTATATATATAGCCTTATACTCACAAAAAACAAAAATAGTAAAGAGCAAGAGCGACTAGCAACGAGAGAGCACCCTATCAGATCTTACATATAAGTCCAAATTCACCGTGTCAATTCAAGCAACACACAAAAACAACTCTTATGTTTTAAAGGCCTAACCAAATCTATCTGTCTTGTCAGAAATGGCTACTTCACCAGAGGCATGCACTTCTATTTTTGATGAAAGGTACCCTTTGTCTTTTCCTCAAGTGTTCTACGTATGCTACCCTATACTTTCTTGCGAATGGGATTTGATAGAGAGCCTTGCATGTGAGAGAAATTTTGAGGAGTTAGAATGGCTGATACGTCTATGGCTAACTAGTGATCCCTACCCAGTAGCGAATGTGTCTCCAATGGCACATGCTTATTCTTTTGCACAAGATGAGTATCCACGCATCGCGAGGTTCTTGATTAGCATGCTTGCACAAGAGGATGATGAAGAGGAACTAATAGAGACCGAGGAAGACTATGGCCTCACGGACAACGATTTTATTTATCTAGATGATGAGGATAGAGGCCTAGCCTTAGGGTGGCCACCCGGTTTATATAATATCCTCTTTCCTTGATTCCAAAGGGGTGACAGATAGGTAGGTTAGGGGTCTAGATTGTGTTTTGAGTTTGTTTTTTAGGAGTTTTAATTTTTCACACTGACATGCCTCCTAGAGGTATAGTGTTGTTTTTGGATGTGTTAGGTAGGACTTATATGGATCTCCATCCACATGGCTGAGGACATCTGCTTCAACGAAATGAGCCACTCCATACCTCCAGGTGTACTACTTTCCATGATTCATGTTGGTGGATATGTGTAATTGCTAATAATGATTTTTCATTCTTTGTTTGAGTGCAATAGTTATGATGTTATCTGCCATTATAGATGTATAAATTTGTCTTTGCTTAAGTTGATTGAACTCCAGTTTAATCTTATGGATGAGCCTGGAGATTAGGAGACCGTGACTTTAGTTAACTCATTTACTTGACCACTAGGCCTAGCTAATAAAATTATCCGAGTATTTGAGACCTTAGGAATGTTTTAGGCAGAGAAAGGCTTGCTCACTCAAACAACAAAAAACACTAGTGCGAATACCAAGGAAATGGAAGCAAAAAAAAAAAAAAAAAAACATAAGTGCCACAAATGAAAAATCTTACGCTGGAAGAGAAATCCTGGCTTGAATTGGTACTTCACTCACATGTATTGTCTATGGTACTAGAGCCCTAGAGGTTCCCAGTGTGGGCGCTTTTCCTTGAGAAGCAAAAAACCCCGGACATACAAAATAAGCACACACGTCACATGATTGTGACCCAAAGTAAAAAAGTATTAAAAAAAAAAAAAAAAAAAAGAAATTAAAGACTTCCATTGAGCTTACAGTTAACATTTCAAGCTTTTGTTTGCAGTTGTGAGAGCGAGTTGGCTAATCAAAGCTGAAAAGCATAATTAGGGAATCTTGCATTTAGATAATCTTCTTAGCTTAGCTAGTACTAGAGTAGTTGTTTTAACCTTAGTCATAGCTAACTAATTGATAGACTCACCCATAAGCTCAAAACTCTTGATTAATTAATTTACTCAAAGTGCAATTTATTTGTCCTTAATGGCAGTCTAACATTTCATAAATCTTGCATTTACTCATTTCCACATTTACTTTACATTCCCCTCATGATTTATGGCAATATAATTCCGCTTGCTAAAACAGTGACTTTGCCTTGCAGATTCAAATCTAGATGCTCTACAACATGGACTTACCAAGCTTCAACTCAATAGCTTCCGAGGACGGAATCTACATCAGGAAGGGGGGCAATGTTAACCCTCGTGGCTCACGGACACCCTATCACCTACGACGGACACTGTAACCGTATTATTTATTTAAGTAGAGTCAGGCATCGGGCTTGTCGGTCCAATAGGGAAAGGTAGAGTGATCGCCGATGAGAGGCGCACTCTAACACGAACATGCTAGGGTTAGTTGGCTAAGCATGGGCGCCCAAGTGTGAATGGGGTGAGCTCACATAAAAGCCAATTAAACCTAAAATTGAGGCATTCTCTCATTGTGCAATAGAAGCTGCTCTTGCTCCATCTCCACCTTCTCCTTCACCATCTCCTTGTGTGTGTGCGTGTGTGTGTGTGAGAGAGAGAGAGAGAGAGTGTGTGAGAGTGTGTGTGCGATCGAGCGTTGCGGCGGCACGACGGCGGCGAGGCGGGTTGAGCGCGACGTAGCGGCGTCTCCCTCTTCTTCGCGGCGAGGAATCCTCTACGGCAGGAGCATAAGGCGGTGAGTGACACACCATTGCCCTCTTTGAGCTTACTAGTTAAACTAGTTGTGTGCTTGGAGCCGTCCGCGGCTCGTACACGGTGTATCGGCAAGTCCCTTGCTTCGACAGTGCGGCAAGGAGCGCGCACACACAAACTTTAACATTTAGAAAAAGCAAATCTAAAATGTTTTAATCTAGAAGAATCAACTAAAGAAATTTTTTGAGCATCTCAAGGGAACTGCTTACATGAATGCCAAGTAAAAGATGTTAGCTGTCAAATCTAGGTCTACGATATGCTTACATCTTGCAAAAAAAAAATCTTCGCTATTGTAGGTGAAGCTACCACTCAAGAGTTATGGAACAAGTTATGAAATACATATGAGAAGAAGATCGTGAGCAGTAAGGTTTATTTGATGAAGAAGCTTTACAAGATTTATATGAAGGAAGGTAGTATAGTTTTTGGAGATTTAAACGTTTTCAATAGTAGCTTTAGTCAATTGCCATCACACGGACTCAAGCTTGATGAAGAAGTCTAGTCTATCTTCTTATTATGCTTTTTACCATCTTCATGGGATACTTTTGGCACAACTATAAGAAACTTTGTGCCTAACAACAATCTTGTCTACAATGAAGTAGTTGAAAACTTACTCACAGAAGAGATTCATGGGAAACCTATTCAACATGTAGTGATGCTTATGTTGCATAGGCTCATAGAGAGAGAGAGATGCACTCATGAACGTTCAAAGTCCAAGGATCATAAGAACTTCGAAAAAAATCATGTGGTTCTTTGCATGACATTGAGTTCTATTATTGCCATAAGAAAGGGCAAAATGAAGAAGGATTGTAGCGTTGCACAAGGATACAAACAGTCTCATGACAATAAGAAGTCTGACACTGACACAAAGGGCAAGGCTAAGCTTGAGGAGTTCAGCATGGTTGAGTCTTCTGAGACCAATGTTTCAATCATTTTGGTATTCATAGTCGATCTTTCTACATATGCTCTTATTGCAAAGGATTCCTTTTTTGCACAAAATTGGGCCATTGATTTTGTTGTGCAAGCTTCCATATTACATCGCATAGAGATTGGTGCTCTACTTATACAAAGACTCAAGGAATAGTGAAGCTTGGAGAATCTTATGTGCTTAATATTCTTTGGTGTTGGAGACATCCAACTAGTATGGAAGAATGGCATAGAGTTTATGCTACACAATGTCATATATGTCTCGAGCTAGTAAAGAGCTTAATATCTACTGGACATCTAGATGACTTGGAATACACTACCGTATTTGGGAATAAATCTAGGATGATCAAGAAGGATAATCTTGTAGAAATAGTGAGGCCAATGTCCCCACAACAAAGAGAGGTGTCAATTTCCACCCCACCTTGCATGCATACATGTACTGGAAAGCCCACCTAAGGTAATACCAACAACAAAAATGAAACCAAGACCAAGGACGACATTCAGTTTGGAAAGCCTAGCAATGGCTCTGGAGCTGTTGTTGAGAGACGAACCAAAATATGCATGCATGGAGGATTATAGAAAAGCCATAAAAGGGATCAAAGAACAAGCACGTCTCAGAGTGGCAAAGCTGGAGCAAGAATTACAAGAGTTAGAGCAAGAATGACAAGAGCTGACTCAAGATTAGAGGAAGACGAACTTGATTGCCCGACTTAAAGAGGGACTAGAGCCTAAGAGTCTGGAGGAGCAAGAATGACAAGAGCTGACTCAAGATCTGAAAAGCAATTGCAAAAATATCACCACTTGGTGACACAAACCCAACAGGAATTTCATTATGCTCATGCATTCGTATTTTGGAAAAACAATTAGCTTGCTCTTGGAATGCTTTGATTGAGGGATATGCTCAATAGTGGTAGGGCCAGGAAGCTCTGGACTGTTTTCACAAAAAGTGCTTGACGAGCTTCCTCTCCGGAATGTCGTCTCTTGGAATGCTTTGATCACGGGATATTGCCCAATAGCGGCAGGGCCAGGAAACTTTGGGCTGTTTTCAGCACATGCAAAGAGAAGGAAGGTCTCCAAATGCATTCAACTATGCTTGTCTTGAAGGCATGTGGCGTTATGCAAGATGCTGATATGGGCTTCCTCTCCAGAATGTCATTTCTTGGAATGCTTTGATCGTGGGATATGCTCAATAGTGGTAGGGCAGGAAGCTCTTGACTATTTTTACAAAAAGTGCTTGACGAGCTTCCTCTCCGGAATGTCATCTCTTGGAATGCTTTGATCACGGGATATTGCCCAATAGCGGCAGGGCCAGGAAACTTTGGGCTGTTTTCAGCACATGCAAAGAGAAGGAAGGTCTCCAAATGCATTCAGCTACACTAGTATCTTGAAGGCATGTGGCGTCATGCAAGATGCTGATATGGGCAAAAGAATTGACACTGTTGGAAAAGAGAGTGTACTTGGCAGTGCCTTGGCATGTATGCAGAAAGCACAAAAAGTGCTTGAGGAGCTTATTGTTCGGAGTGGCATCTCTTGGAATGCACTCATTGCAAGATACGCACAATAGGAGCACGGCTAGAAAGCTTTAGGTTGTTTTCAGTGGTGGCAAAGTGAGGGCTTCTGTCCATACTATGCATGCATCTTAAAGGCATGTGGCTCTACCCAAGATGCTGATATGGGCTTAAATATTTGCTTTGATATTGTTAGCCAAGGGTTGTTGCAAAAATTGTTGTGCTTGCAATGCCTTGCTCCACATACATCCGTTTTCTCTTGAAACATCACCAAGCAAGCAACAATAAAGGCTAGACAAGCAAAAATAAAGAGTATCAAGATGAATCTTTCTTTTGTGAGCTCACTTAAAGAATGTGCTAAGGAAAAGGTTTTGTACCAAGGCAGTAGCATTCATGTTGATATTTGCGATAGTGGGTTACTTGAAAAAAATGCATACTTGGGGAAAATGTTGGTCAGTATGTATGTCAAGTGTGGTGCACCGCACAACAAATCTTTGACGAGGTTACTATGCGAGATGTCATCTTGTGGAACGCACTGATTGAAGGATATGCCCAACCGAGACAGGGCTAGGAATTTGTGGGTTGTTTTCACCTAATGCATAGTGAGGGCTTGTCTCCAGACGCAATCACCTACACGTGCATTTGAAAGGCCTGGAGGCATGTTGCTCTACGCAAGATGCTGATATGGACACAAAAATTCATGATGATATTGTTAGTCTGAGGCTACTGAAAAGAGACGTCGTGCTTGGCACTGCCTTGGTCAATGTGTATGTCAAATGTGGTGCACTTGAGAAAGCACAAATAGTGCTTGAGGAGCTTTTTGTTCGAAACGGCATCTCTTGGAATGCACTGTTGTTTCCAAAAACTTTTGTGATTTACTATGCCTTGCTTGATATGTATACCAAATGTGGTACACTTCGAAAAGCACAAAAAGTGCTTGAGGAGCTTTTTATCCGGAATGTTTTCTCTTGGAATGCATTGATTGAGGGATGCGTGTAACAAGAGCAGGCCAAAAAATTCAAGGCTATTTTCAATGGATGCAAAGCAAGGGCTTCTCTTTAGATGCAATCACATACGCATGCATCTTGACCTTCTGTATCAAGGCACTTGGATTCATGCTGATATTCGCAATAGTGGGTAACTTGAAAAGAATGCATACTTGGAAAATTGTTGGTCAGTATGTATGTCAAGTGTTGTCAGTGCGCAACAAGTCTTTGACGAGCTTACTATATGGGACGTAGTCTTGTGGAACACACTGATTGGAGGATATGCTCAGCAGAGATGCAATCACTTATGCATGGAGGCATGTTGCTCTACCCAAGATGTTGATATGGGGGCTTAAATATTTGCTCTAATATTGTTAGCAAAGGGTTCTTGCAAAAATTGTTGTGCTTGGCAATGCCTTGCTCCACACACATCCATTTTCTCTCGCAACACCCCCAAGCAAGCAACAATAAAGGCTAGACAAGCAAAAATGGAGAGCAAGAGAATGAGTCTTTCTTTTGTTAGCTCACTTAAAGACTATGCTAAGGAGAAGGTTTTGTTACCAAGGCAATAGCATTCATGATGATATTTGAGATAGTGGGTTACTTGAAAAAAATGCACACTTGGGGAAAATGTTGGTCAGTAAGTATGTCAAGTGCGGTGCACCTATCAGGTCCTTGACCAGGTTACTGTGCAAGATTTCATCTTGTGGAATGCACTGATTGCAGGATATGCCTAGACAGGGCTAAGAAGCTGTGGGCTGTTTTCAGCTAGTGGGTAGCAAGGGCCTTATCTCCAGACGCAATCGCCTACGCATGCATCTTAAAGGCATGTGCATTGTGGCTCTACGCAAGATGCTGATATAGACAAAAAAATTCACAATGATATTGTTAGTCTAAGGCTGTTGAAAAGAGATGTGCCAATTTGTTTTCCGCAGATGCAAAACGAGGGCCTCTCTCCAACTGCAATCACCTACCTATGAATTAATGTGGCTCTACGCAAGATGCTAATGCCAGGCGAGGGTCTCTGTCCATATGCAATCACCTACACATGCATCTTGAAGGCATGCGACTCTACGAAAAATGTTGATATGGGCTTAAAAATCTACTCTTATATTATTAGTGAGGGGCTGTTGCAAAAGATTCTCGTGCTTGGCAATGCCTTGGTCGATATGTATGCCAAATGTGGTGCATTTTGTAAAGCACACAAAGCTCTTGAGGACCTTCTGTCCAGAATGTTGTCTCTTGGAGTGCATTGATTGCGGGATATGCACAACAGAAGCAGGGCCAGAGAACTCCAGGCTGATTCCAGCGGCTGATGCAAAACGACGATCACTCGAATCGCCCACGCATGCAATCACCTACGCATGCATCTTGAAGGCATGCGACTCTACGCAAGATGTTGATATGGGCTTAAAAAATCTACTCTGATATTATTAGTGAGGGGATGTTGCAAAAGATTGTTGTGCTTGGCAATGCCTTGGTCGATATGTATGCCAAATGTGGTGCATTTTGTAAAGCACACAAAGCTCTTGAGGACCTTCTATCCAGAATGTCGTCTCTTGGAGTGCATTGATTGCGGGATATGCACAACAGAAGCAGGGCCAGTGAGCTCCAGGCTGATTCCAGCGGCCGATGCAGAGCAAGGACTTCTCTCCAGGTGCAATCATATATGTGTGCATCTAGAAGGACGTGGCTCTATGCAAGATACTGATATGGGCATAAAAATTATTGCTCATATTGTTGGGTATCGTGCACAATGCCTTGGTGGACATGTTTGATAAATGTGATGCCCTTAAGAGAGCACAAAAAGTGCTCGAGGAGCTTTTTGTCCGGAGTTTGGACTCTTCGAATGCACTGATTGAAGGATTTTCCACACAGGGTAGGGACAAAAAGCTCAAGTCTGTTTTCAGCAGATGCGAAGCGAGGGCCTCTCTCTAGATGCAATCAGCTACGTATGCATCTTGAAAGCATGTGGCTCTACGCAAGATGCTGATGTGGACACAAAAATTCACAATTGTATTGTTAGTTAAAGGCTATTGAAAAAAGTTGTCGTACTTTGCACTGCCTTGGTTGATATGTATGCCAAGCATTGATTGCGGGATATGCACAACAAGAGCAGGGCCAGAAAGCTCTAGGCTATATTCAGTGGATGCAAAGTGAGGGCCTTTGTCCAGATGAAATCACCTACGCATGCATCTTGAAGGCATGTGGCTCTATGTAGGATGCCGATATGGACTTCAAAATTCGCTCTGATATGGTTAGTCTCGGGTTGTTGCAAAAAACTATCGTGCTTCACAATGCCTTGGTTGATATGTAGGCCAAATCTGGTGTACTTTAGGGAGCACAGAAAGTGCTTGAGGACATTTCTGTCTGAAATTTCGTCTCCTGGAGTGCATTGATTACGGGATATGCGCAACATGAGCAAGACCAAAATCTCTAGGCTGTTTTTAGCGGATGCAAAGCGATGGCCTCTCTCATGATGCACTCACATACATTGCATTTTGAAGGCATGTGGCTCTACACAAGATGTTGATATGTGCATAAAATTCACACTGATATTGTTAGTCAGGGAATGTTGAAAAAGATGTCATTCTTGGGAATGCCAAGGTTGACATGTTTGCTAAATGTGGTGCACTTTAAAAATTCACTTCGAATATTGTTAGTCCGAGGGTTGTTGCAAAAAATGTCATGCTTGGCAATGCCTTGGTCGATATGTATGCCAAATGTGGTGCACTTCAGAAAGCACAGAAAGTGCTCGAGGAGCTTCCTGTCCGGAACATCATCTCTTTAACTGTATCGATTGCGGGATATGCACAAGAGGAGCAGGGCAGAAATCTTTAGGTTGTTTTTAGCCGATGCAAATCGAGGGCCTCTCTCCTGATGCAATCACGTAAGCGTGCATCTTGAAAGCATGTGGTGCAGTTTAGAGAGCACCAAAACTTCTCGAAAAGCTTCCCGTCCGGAGCTAGAATGCACCGATTGCAAGATTTGCCCCATAGGGATAGTTTTCGGTAGATGCAAAATGATGGCCTCGCTCCTAATTGCAGGATTTGCTCTACAAGGGCAACCAGATGGGTCGCCCCAAAGACTGCGAGTTTGTGTATGTGTATGTGTGAGCTTACAAATGGACCATCCGGAAGATTCAACCTACCCTAAGACCACCGACATCAAAAGTAATGTAGGTTATGGTATGCATGATAAAAAAAGTGAATGTGACAGTCAACATGTTGGCAAAAGTCGAGCAACACATAATGGTGGGAAGGTGATGCAACAATGCAAGGGAGGTCTGGAAGCGGATCCATCCAACATTGTGCTTCATCCAGACGACCAATAGCAAAGGTACACTTATATTTTGTGTTTCGATTTCCTCTATGTGATCTCAAAAGTTCTTTGATTACATCATCTATACAATAAAGCAATGAATTTATATCATTTTTATTGAAAATATTTTAGATGAAGGTGACAAGGACTTGTTATGCCCAACAAAGGCACACACGGACAACACCAAGACATGGCAATGTGGAATGATACATGTCTTTATAAAACATCGATAATGAGTTCTTTCTTGTACAATTATGATATTTTTACAATAAAAAGTCCCTCCAACACCGAAGGAGAAGCATAAGTCCCCCTTCAACACTGGAGGGGATATAAGTGGCGGTGGAAGGGCACATTCCTTATGGTATCTTTATAAATGTGGAGAACGGTGCCAGCTCCACACCATACATACATATGGTTTTTTTTTTTGGGCACAAGCATCGCAAATGCACAAAATGCATCTTGCTCCATTTTTATTATAATGTGGAAATTTTTACATCCATACATCTTTTAATGCAAAATCTCATTTGTGATGCAAGGTCATAGAGCTTTTGGCAAAATCTTCGAGGAAAGATGATGTGGAGCCTTCATCAAAAGCTATGCCATGCGGTAAAATCCACACCACTGTCACTTTTTTACTTCTTACCATATACATAGTGAAGCAATCAAGGCAAACTATTTTGGTCTTTTTTCTATCCCCTACCGCCCCCGCTTTCTGGCCTTAGCCCCTTTTCTTTCAACCCAGCCGAGTTTTCCTTCAGACAACCGCCTCCTTGTTTCCCCTTTGCCTTAGCAGGCTAGCATCGGCCAATGGCAGTTGTTGGCGTAGACAGGAAGAGTGCTGCACAGAAGTTTGAGGAGGGCATGTGGAGAAGATGATGCAGGGAGCAGGAGGTCACTTTCAATGCACACACACACAAGGAGATTGCCAGTCAGTCAGAGCTACTTGCAGCTCGTGGCATCATCAACAGACTAGTCGGACATTCATCGCGTAAATGTACACTATTAAAGACTGGGCGCAATGCATCCTCAACCCTAAAAAGTAGCTACAAAGTATTATTCCGCTTGGTAGAGGATTTTTCATAATGATCTTCTCTTCCAAAGAAGGGACTCAATCTCACAAGAGGATTTATAAATTTTCTCATGTAGGAAACACAGTCTTTCTCAGTGTTTTTCATACAATGCATAACATCATGAGCTTCTGCTCGAGAGGCACCGCATACCTAGCTAGGTATGTAGCGCCTCCCTCACAAAAGCTCATGATGTTGAGGTAAGTCACAATGTGGGAAATATTGTGAGAATTTGTCCAAAACTTCCTGTGTCTCTTGCAACGCAATGCCCTCTCTCCATCCAAAACCGGATTATGTTTAAAGTTCCCTGGTATCCGGAGTTTGAGATTGCCACCTTTGATGACATCATCATGTACCTAGATTTCCAGTGAGGTTATCTATTCTAGAGTTACTTGCTCAATGTCGGGTTGCCTCACTGTTACAACAGTTTGGTTCAGTTTTTGGCATCCCCTTTCAGAGCTCCATAGATGTGGGATCGTTTGTTCCATCCATTGAGGTGGCCATCTTTCCCGCTCAAGTGTTTCCAACAGCTATTTCCTATGAGTGGGAGGGTGTGATGAGGGAACAAAAGTTGGTGGTCACAGGCCATCCTAATCAGTGCTTTTTTTGTCAGGCTTTGGGACATCTCGCGAGAGACTGTCCAAAAGCGAATCTCACGCGTGCTAGACAATACACCCCTCCTCAGCAAAGACAGCAGCAGAGTTAGCAGGATACAGATCACTCTGCTCAGGACAGAGGCAATGCTAGTCAGGGTAGCAGAAAGAGAAGACGACAGCTACAGCAGCAGCAACCTCCTATACTGGTTTATAGGAGGAAGGTAGTCCTGACAGCACTGGACTGAGAGACTGACAGACCACCGGATGATTGACAGTATTAGTCGGTTGATCCTCCCCATGAAGATCTAACAGGCTTTGTTGGATACACTACAGAGATATGCACATGATAGAGATCTAGCAGGCTTTGTTGGATACACTACAGAGATATGCACATGATAGAGATTTGTTTGTGAACCTCAACAAGACCAAGGTGATTATTTTTAACACCACCCCTCAATGGGTTAGAGCATCAACACCAGCTTTTGTTTATGGTCAAGACGTGGTAGAGTTTACAGAGAATTACACATATCTTATGGCTGTGTTTACAAGACCATCTTTCTCTATGAGAGACAACAACCTCTAGATTTATAGAGGATATGAAACCCTTGCATTCTTGGAGAAGATGTGTTCATTGGTACTTTCAAGGAACACTAAGCTATGATTGTTTGACACCCTTATGACATCCATATCATTGTATGGGGTACATATTTGGGTACCTAGCCTTGATCACTGCACACAATTTGATGGGACATCTAATGGATGGAGAGCAATGGAAAAACCATTGGTCAATATGATCTCCAAGTTGATCCCAAAAAATTTTGAAATTTGAGGGGTAATTTGTGAATTTTCACAAATTTCAGGGTTATTTTGGTATTTACCCTTAAATTAATGAGGCATTTACCACGTACAATTCAAAGATCGACTAGTAACGCACATGTGTTAGGGTAAGGAGGGCCAATAAAAGAGTGGCTCCCAATTAAAATTGAAGAAGTGGCTAAGACTGAAGCACATTTCTTTTGGAACTCCCTGCACAGGTTAAAGAATCAAGCGCTTCTTGCGGGCTCATGTGGTGATTTCATTGACTAGCCTCGCAAAGTAGTGGGATTGGTGGCCTTACCAGGCCATACAAGAAATCGCAGGGAGTGCCGTGAGTCACCCCGCCATGTGAGCATGGGCAGTGAAGGCATTGGGAAGGTCTTAACTACAATTTCGTGTGCATAAGAGGTGATAGGTCCATGTAGGTTGAGCATGTTTGCCGTTGTGTGAATCCAGCCTAATACTAAAGCATTACGAAATCACTACAACCATCGTCGTGTGGGCATAGTGGTTGGCGTGTAGGTTCGAACCTGCTCCTTTTATTATCATGGGACTGCTAAATAGAGCACCCACATCATCATGGGAGGTTTGCTTTACAGAATTTCAATCGATTCTTGTTTTTACTTAAGCTTGAAATGATTAGCACTTCACAAGGCAACGCGAGAAATAGGTGTAGTTTGCCACTTTTATTGTACAAATACGATCGTATATAAGCTTTACTTAGTGCTCATCTCCTCCTTTCTACCTTGGCACAACGCAAATATATTATTCTCTCACTGGTGATCTTTAGTTTTGCATATAGCTTCCTCTCGTGAGCACCACTCGTGAACAATGTCAACCTTCCTCCACAAGAAGATTTAGAAATTTTCTCATGTAGGAAAATGGAGTCTTTTCCAGTGTTTTTCATGCAATGCATAACATCACGAGCTTCTGCTAGGGAGGCACCACATACCTAGCTAGGTACGATTGGGGAAAGGGGACCACCTGGCCGGCGGTCCCCTGCCCCTAATCGTACCTAGCTAGGTATGCGGTGCCTCCCTCACAGAAGCTCATGATGTTGAGGTAAGTCACAATGTGGGAATTATTGTGAGAATTTGTCCAAAACTTCTTGTGCTCTTGCCTAATCTTGCTTGCTCTTGCCTATGTTGGCTATTCTATTGTGCTCTATTCGCTAGGCTCCCAACATTGGTGGCATCATGACTCAAAGCAACGTCATGTCTCTCTCTCAAAGCAACATCTTGTCTCTCTCTCTCTCTCTCTCTCACACACACACACACACACACACACACACACACACTCTCTCTCTCTCATCCGACAAAGGGAGGAGAGGGGAGGATGGTATCATCGCCTGTTTGGTGGCGCAACCTCAACACCTTAGCTTGATGGGACTAATAATTTAATGCCATTGTTGGACGGGGGAGACTCACACACCCATGAAGTGCATGCAAACACTACCTAGATCAACATAATGTCAATCGAGGACACAGATGACACGATAGCCACACGGAGGAAATCTCTTAAGCTTGTCAGGCTGAGACCATCCTACACATACAACACTCTGGAAGGCCAACTAAACCACAATCAAGAACCTCGCTGCTCTCAACTACACCACCTAGCCACATACACACATGCTAAAGGTAACTCACCTAATCATGCCAGATTCGTATGAAACTTAAGGAACACAATCCCCTCACTAGGATACACCTGTCCCTACGCTTCTACACTCAAAACCCTCACTCTAAACCCGTCTGCGAAAAACGCGTAGGATGACAGAGTAGAATTTTGAAAGTGCCCGAAACTGAAATTTATGAGTACATATGCGTAGCTTATGTCGCCACGATTCTATAGACTACTAGCACGCAGAAAACAGACATCGCTTGATACACTTACGGCCACAAATAGCTCGTAGATGCGTTGGCGTGTGCGCTTCGTCTTGCGTGGAATGCTTGGCGTTGTCGCGCAGCTCTCCTCGAGCCTACAACAATGGTGCAGTCGGATCTCCAATGTGTTGAGCGGGCCGGGCGTAGCGGGAGGATGAAGCTCACACTCACTCTCTTTCTCTCTCACACACAGTAGACGGCAGCGCTAAAGTTTTGATTATGATCAAAGTCTCCCTTTACAAAATGACCTAGGTACCTTATATACTAAGGCTACCTTAGGTTTAACCAAAAATGGGGTTGAAAGGGTCAAATGGTTTTGTATTTACAATCTGGAAGTGCCATTGCACCCCGGCTTCTGAAACCAGAATAACTACTCATTACAAATGACGTTTATGCCATAATCCGCAGCATTTCATAACTCGCAAAAGATAAGACTTTGGTACGAAACTTGAGTTATGTTGTGTTGTTGACCCAGCGGAAGTTCTGATCCTGCTACTGTGGTAGAATCAAAATCCTCTACCGGTGTTCTCGTCACATCCCTATAGCTATGGTCCCTCAAGTTTACCTTTGTTATGGTTTCCATATGTCTCAAGTATATATGGTCATAACCCCAATCTTGGACCATTTTCAATTGTCGCATGAATGGTCTTCCCAGAATGATGTCATAGTTGTTCTTCTTGCCAAAGTCAACAACAGCAAAAGTGTTTTCATATTCAATGCCACAAGAAGTAACAAGTACTTTTTCTAGCAATCCTAGGGGCTTTTCCTTGTGTCTGTCTGCAAGCTGCAGGGTCATTCGTGTGGATCTCAAGGCAGGTTTTCCCCACTTTTTTCAAACCTCTTTGGTTGCAATGGCCACACCAGCTCCACTGTCAAGGATTGCCATGGTGTTTACATTATTGAATTCCATAGGAAGGGTGGTGTTTCCATCTTCTCCCTCGTAATACTCGCCTACCTTGTTTAATGGCACTGGCCTAGTATTTAGTTGAGGCATTTCAAGCTCTTTGATGCCTTCCTTGATTTGAGTCATTGGGGCTTTTACACCAAATTTCTCTAGACATTTACCCACATTAGCCCACATGTTTGGTCTTATTCTGAGCAACTCGGCTAACATTATTGTACAGGTGACTGGGGTAGATAGAATATCTACTAGCCCCTTTGAATCGATGGCCTTGTTGGGAGACAGTCTCTTTGATGGGACTGCAACCACATCTGACTTGGTCTCGTACTCTCCCATGTAGGACGGTAGTGTTCTTAGCGAATGGGGTTGACTATCCATAGATTGTACAGATCCTTTCTCGCCCC
Organism: Adiantum capillus-veneris; assembly: GCF_014529385.1. Classification (NCBI taxonomy): domain Eukaryota; kingdom Viridiplantae; phylum Streptophyta; class Polypodiopsida; order Polypodiales; family Pteridaceae; genus Adiantum; species Adiantum capillus-veneris. The sequence goes on along the minus strand of NC_140931.1, from coordinate 140,325,188 downwards.
AATTCGATTGCACGTCTAGATTCATTTGAGATCCAGTCTCAAATTCCTCTATTGGTGGTAGAAACACTCCTCGTTCATCACCAGTCTTGTCTACTAGTCTTCTTAGGTCATCGGCTTCTTTGACTTGTTTCCACAATTCGTCAAGACCATCTATCTCTTTACAATCCTCAGGTATAGCTTGGTGAAATCCCTTGGAAGAGTTATCCGTGGTATTCAGTACTATCCTTGGTTCTAATGCTGGGTCTTTGAGGTTTGGTTTGTGCTTATGACTAGAATCTGGCTCTTTTAGTTCCTGGTTTGGTGGGATTACTTGTGTAGGCATGACACGGATCACATCCTCAGGTTTTGCAACTGGTGGTTCTAGTAAATCTTGGGCTGTTTGAATCATTTTCTTGCACACTTCAAACCTTTGCTTTTCTAGTTCCGTATAGGGATATGTCATCCACCTGTGTTCTTGGGTTTGGTTGTTTTTGAGCCTCACATCATAGGCTTTCAAGAGGGCATCTAATGTCTCATTAACCTTCTCTGCCAACACAGATCCTCCTGAACTAGCACTTCTCGGTTTCTCATCTGTGGATGGTTCTTCTAGAGGTTTAACCATCTGTGTAAGAGAAGCTGCCTCCTTTTCCTCATGTTGTTTTATCTTCTCCTCAGCTTCGGTAAGCTTCTCAGCTAGGGATTTTTGCTCTCACTCCCTGCGTGCTTTCATCCTAGTCTTTCTAGATTTCCAACTATTTCATTTGCTCTTGGTTTTCTGACTAGGTGCGTCTGTCTTTGGTCCATCATCTGTGTTCTTTGTCTCTGGATTCTCATCATCTTTCTTTTGAGCTTGTGCTCTCGTAACCACTTGAACTGGTACGACGTTTTCATTTTCTGAGCCACTAGGGAGCTGAATAATCCCTGATACATTTGTCGTGATTTTCCTGATTTGGTTTGGGTTTTTCGGGCATTCGGGGATCAAGTGAGTGATGCCACACTCAAGACAATAGGCATTTACTTCAGTGATCTCCGTATGAGGACATTGTTTGACCAAGTGGTTGTCACGACTTTTGTGACAATCTGTCTCTGGTTGAGGAGATTTTTTTAGCATTTCCTCTTGGCTATAAGCAAGCTTTGACCTAGATAAGCCGCTATTTGCAATGAATTGCAATGTTCTTTCGTCCATTTCATACCTTCTTTCTTTCGACTGAAACCCAGGAGGTGGAGGTTGTACTGGCCTCACCACTCCATGTGTTTCTCTCACATTTTGTTGCTTCGAAGGGTAGTACCCACTTTGGTCGCTATACCACATTGTAGCTGGTACTGTCGTTGGTTTATTTGATGCTTCCATCATTGGCATGTATCTCATGTCTACCTACATTCTAGCACCTGGTAGCGGAGGTTGTTGTCCTAAGACAAGCTGTGGCCTTAAAACTCCTACTGGTCTTGGCGCATTCCCCGTAATGTATCTAGGTGGAGTAGGTGCTTCTGGAACAGGTTGTACATACCTCTCCCTAGCATTTTCCATGCTATAATAGCACTCTTCCCCTGTATGGTTCGTCCATTTTCTCTCAATTTCACACCACTTCGGCTCTCCCGAATCAGACCTTACAAGAGGAATCAACCTCTTGACCAAGTCGTCGATAAGCTTTTCTTGATCAATAGGTGCCGTTGGCTTGTCAATGGACTCACTTATCTGTGAAACACTGTGCTGAGAGGATGTGTCATCTCCTTGACTCTTTAAGTCCATTTCTTTGTATGCCTCACAGTTATCCACTAGATAAAGAGCTTCTTTGATCAACTCGTTTAGCGTCATCCTCTTTATCATATGCAAATCCTTCTGAAGGCCCTCATCTCTCATTCCTTGGATAAAGATCAGCATCAGTCGTGCTTGTGTAGGTAATTCCGCTCTCGGACAGAGCTTAACATATCTCTTGAGTCGTAATGATGCTTTGCGTACTGATTCATCCTCTTTCTGTTTGAATCTATGGATTTGCGAGACCGTGTTGTGAGCAATGCCTTTTGGCGAGAATTCTTCAATAAACTCCTCAAACAGCTCATCTAGGGTCTCAAAATCCCATATTTCCACCGAGTCGAACCATGTAGCTGCATCATTTTCTAGAGTCAATCCAAAACCCGCAAACTGTGTCGCAAAATCTGAAACTTTCTTTGCTCTAATCACTCTTTTAAAAGCCGTTACGTGATCTCTCGGATCTTTCTCTCCGGAGTATTTTCTGTTTACCCATTTCTGGACTTGGGATGGTTTAACTCGTCGATTGTCTACCACTCTAACCAGAGACTCTCCCAATCCTTCTCTCGTTATCGCTCTTGAAGGGAATCCTGGTGGCTCTTTTCTTGGAACTCCTATAGGAATTCTCGTGTTTGGTGGAGGTATTTGTGGTCCTTCATTGACCAAATATCCACCTCTTTCTAGTCCAGTCTGTGGATTTGTGCTTTCTACAACTCTGTATTCTCGTCCATACTTGTCGACAACTATAGATCTCCATTGACACTCGACTCCGTATGTGTAGACATATAAGAGCTTATAATCCGTTATCTCTTCTAGGTATGGATCTGAGCACCTATAAAGATTGACCTCATTGTCGTCAATGTATCTATATAGTCCTTCACTCTCATGACCAATCATCCAAACTCTCAACAAGATGGGTCTTTATCAATTGCAAGTTTGGAAGATCCATTGTGGGAGGATATTCCTCTATCGTCGGGATCTCCAAGCTTGTGTAAGCTGCGTTTGAATCTAGGGTAGACATGATTTCTGGGCTTTAGAGCTTTGGCTTGGTTCAAGTAGACTTAGTCCACTGTGTTCAAGTTTTTTGGTTAGGGAAAAGTCGAAACTATGTCCAAAACCGCAACCGTTTCGTCACAATTCTCGCAAATTGTCGCTTTCAGACACCCCTGACTTCCGGATGAATTTTGAGGCCTCAAACGACGTTTTTTTCAAAGTTGCGAGACCGTGTTGTTATGCTACGCGTAGGATGTCTATATGCTCAGAATTTAACAAAATTTGGTCTAGAGACTCCCCTTAAGTCCAACAGCACAATGGTATGCTCAGATTTTCATTTGGACCTAAAAATGGCCTTGATACATCCTACGCGTAGGATGTCTTTTTGCTCAGAATGACTTGAAATTTTCACCCCAGCTTCTCCTTGATGTGCTGATCACAGTGGTGTGCTCATAAGTTGGTTTGGAGTCCTAAATCAAGTTGGAGGCGTAGGATGTCTTTTTGCTCTGTTTTAGCTCAAATTTGCACTGTAGCTTCCCCTTGATGTGCTAAACTCACAGCTATTTTTACTTTTTGATTCTGATACCTATAGGTTAGTCAAATGATCAAGAATCTGCTTCAGAAGCTTGATGTCTGGTCTAATGAATTCCTAAGTCAAATCAACTCCAAATTGGACCAAATTTGCCTAGGAGGCTTGCCTAAGGCTATACAACACCCTGCTATGTCCACAGTTTGAATTTGGCCTCTAAATCATGCCTTAGACATCCTACGCGTAGGATGTCTAACTGCTCAGAATTGCTCCAAATTTGAACCACAGACTCTCCTTAAGGTGCTGATCACTGTGGTATGCTCAAAATTAAGTTTGGAGTGCAAAATCACACATATGACATCCTACGCGTAGGATGTCTTTTTGGCTTGTTTGACCCCAGACTTGTTGACCCAAAGCTTCCCCTTGATGTCAGCAACCCAGTGGTATGCTTAGAATTTGGTTTGGATGTCAAAAGACCCCAAAACTAGTTGTTCTTGCCTTTTTCAGTCAAAAGTGCTAAAGTCTATTCAATCTTCCTTTCACTGACCCAAATGAGATGAAATTTATCACATGCACTCAATACAACATTTAGAACATGCACATGACGTCACCCTATGGTTTGGTCTCAAAAATTATACCTTGGGCACAATTTGGGTAGGATGTCTGGCAATTCTCGTCTTTTGGCTTTGATTTGTCAAAATTTGGTTAAATTTCCACTTTCCAGGTGAAAATAGGGTAAAACCTACCTTCTAAACACATTGGTCAACTCAGAATTTCAAAATTTCCACCAGATCACCCTGTAAACATCCTACGCGTAGGATGTCTACTGCTGATTTTTTGAGACTGAAGTGTCCCCGATGCTTCCTTATGCTCTCAGCAAGTGCAAGTATGCTTCACAATTGCAAAAAACATGCAAAAATCACTCAATTTAAGCCTTTTCTGAAATTTTACGTTTTCTGACTCTGTCTTTGGTCTTTTGGGTATCAAGAGTTGGTCAAAACTCTAGTAACTTAGGGTAACCCCCCCCCTTCTGAACACACTGGTGCAGTCAGAATTTTCAAATTTGGTCTCCAGAACCCCCTTGAGACATCCTACGCGTAGGATGTCTGTGTTTACAGAATTGCAGGTTTTCTTTATAGAACCCTTGCAAATGCTGTTTTATATGCACAACATCAGTCAATCATACAAAAACATCCACAAAAGCTTGTTTAATGCATTTTTACCCTCAAAAGCACACTTTTCCGTGATTTCAAATGCAATCAAGCACTTTAGCAAATAATTCAATGCTGAATAGCTCTAGATCAGAATCGGATCACTTACCTAAAGCTACTCCTACAAATCATATGGGGTTTTGCATCTATGAGTAGAAAAACGCTTCAATGCCACACACGGACTAGTAAACGCTTTTATCACCTCACAAATCACTCGACCACCAACAACTACTCTAATCCACAGATCCTAACTAAACCTATCTAGCCGCAGACCCTCGGCAAGACACACGCTTCCTGGCTATCCACTTGATCGCGGAATGTCCTCTTCCGGATCCACTTAAGAAAAACGCTTTCTTTAGCCGAAACTAAATCAAGCAACCATCACACGAGTGTTAGTAGAAAACCTACTTAGGTCCTTGTGTCCCCGGCAGCGGCGCCAATGTTGGACGGGGGAGACTCACACACCCATGAAGTGCATGCAAACACTACCTAGATCAACATAATGTAATCGAGGACACAGATGACACGATAGCCACACGGAGGAAATCTCTTAAGCTTGTCAGGCTGAGACCATCCTACACATACAACACTCTGGAAGGCCAACTAAACCACAATCAAGAACCTCACTGCTCTCAACTACACCACCTAGCCACATACACACATACTAAAGGTAACTCGCCTAATCATGCCAGATTCGTATGAAACTTAAGGAACACAATCCCCTCACTAGGATACACCTGTCCCTACGCTTCTACACTCAAAACCCTCACTCTAAACCCGTTTGCGGAAAACGCGTAGGATGACAGAGCAGAATTTTGAAAGTGTCCGAAACTGAAATTTATGAGTACCTATGCGTAGCTTATGTCGCCACGATTCTATAGACTACTAGCACGCAGAAAACAGACATCGCTTGATACACTTACGGCCACAAATAGCTCGTAGATGCGTTGGCGTGTGCGCTTCGTCTTGCGTGGAATGCGTGGCGTTGTCGCGTAGCTCTCCTCGAGCCTACAACAATGGTGCAGTCGGATCTCCAATGTGTTGAGCGAGCCGGGCGTAGCGGGAGGATGAAGCTCACACTCACTCTCTTTCTCTCTCACACACAGTAGACGGCAGCGCTAAAGTTTTGATTATGATCAAAGTCTCCCTTTACAAAATGACCTAGGTACCTTATATACTAAGGCTACCTTAGGTTTAACCAAAAATGGGGTTGAAAAGGTCAAATGGTTTTGTATTTACAATCTGGAAGTGCCATTGCACCCCGGCTTCTGAAACTAAAATAACTACTCATTACAAATGACGTTTATGCCATAATCCACAGCATTTCATAACTCGCAAAAGATAAGACTTTGGTACGAAACTTGAGTTATGTTGTGTTGTTGACCCAGCGGTCAACAACCATGTCAATGGGATTAAATTAATAGAACCATCACGTGAATAGGTATATAGGCAACCCAGACTGTGTATTGAGTGTTTTTAAGCGGAATCTCAACAGGATTCCTTGCTAGAAAATTGAAACGAGGGGGCACGTGGCCCCTCTCTCATACTTGCTGATTTTTTCCTAGGAGCCCAAGTGGACAGTATGTTGCCAAGGCAACTGTAGCATCAACAACAACCCGGATGCGGCCATTGGTGCACTCCGAGTAGGCAATATAGTAGCCTTGGTTGGCTCTCTCCACTAAAACGCAGAGGGTTTCTTTGCGTGAGCTGCACATGAAACGAGGGTAGGGGCTGATGGGAATAGGCCAAATAGCGCTCGCTTGCTCTTTGGATATGCACAACGTGGAGGCACATTAGGGAGTAGGCGACCCAAATGGGCATTGATGCCCAAGCAACCCAAGACTATAATAGGGCAAGCGCAAGCACTGCCAATTTTCCTTTGTAGTTGCCTCATTGAGGCACGACAACTTCTTTGCTATAGCAGACTATAGAACAATATGTCTCTTTGCAATCATAGACTGTATGGTCACCGGTGTCTCTTTGCTAGTTATGTCTCTCTACCACGTGTAAAGGTGCCACGTTAGTCGCACTGTGAGGATTAGTGTTACATATCCTAGATTAAGACTTAAACTTCATGATTGAGAACAACTTGAATTTGAAAGACTAAAACACTGCTTGAATTGATTGATTGAATGAGTTACATCAGGCCTTTTTTATAGGCGGTGAAGGGGTAGAACTGTAGGGACTTGCCCTTTAGGCTAAAGGGTACAACTATTGATGAAGGGCATAATGTAAGGGCACAACCGTAGAGTTGTAGCCATTCACGAACCGTCACGTCCTTTGATGAATAGACACATCTCTATAGAAGAGACACAACCTGTCATATCTCCACATCCGCAATTAAATAAATAAGAACATAGTCACATTCGTGACATTCCCTCCCATTTAAAATACACCTAGGCTAAATTGCTTGTCAAAGAAATCTTGGAAAGAATTGAATCTCCAAAAATATTTAGTCTTCAACATATCGGGGACTTCAATAGTCTTCTGCTTTGGCTTCTCATTGCTTTAATTTCAAGATCCCGTATCATTGCATAATTCTTGACCATAATAATTAAGGATGGTGTCACAAAACTTTCTTGTTGAAAGATGAATTTAAATTGGAAATTTGCAACCATAGTTTCCATTGTTGGAAAACCTGGAAGGTTGGCTGTTGATTTTGAAAGAGTTTGAAGGTGAAGCTTTTTCATGTTTTCCATAGTATCATGTGCAACGACTAAAGCCGTGTTGCAAGAACCTGTATAAGATCATCATGTGTACCGATAGAGGTAAGGATTGAGGTTGTCAAGGAGTCGTCATTCACCACGACATCGGTTTTTGGGGTAGAGACAAAGACTACATTGTGCAACGGTGGTGACGAGGCCATCTTTTTTGCATGGACCACGATCAAATAAGAGATTGTTACATAAGAACCCGATTCTTCTGAATCTTTAGCTTCCTCAGCGGGTGTTAAGGCTTCCAAGTTAGAATGGGGAGTAGGGCATGGCTCACGAGGGAAAACTTGTCCATTGTCGTGACCTTCACAACCGAGTACTTGACGAGGGTCGGAAATAGGTGCGACTAAAGAAGCCCATCTGGAAAGGAAAGCTTCATGTTATTGCTTTTGTTGCTGATGATGATTCCACGAAGACGGTTGTTTATTGTAACATTTCCAAGGAAATCCATGCGGAGACTTGAGTTGCTCGCATGTTGGTACTTTGAGTCTAGTTGTCTCCAAAGAACCGTGCATAGGGTGAGAAACATTTTGTTGAGAAACTCGTTGAAGCTAGTTGATGCCAATAAATGGGCTTGGTTGCAAAGGATTTTGAAAGATGGCTTGAAATCGTTGAAATGCAGCTTGTAGCTGTGCATGTTGCTGCTCCAAGGTGCGATGAATCACCAGTAGAATGGAAATAGCTTCTCGGTTGTCGAGAACATGAGATTTCGACGGAGAAGCATATTTGGATTCCATTGGAGAGACCCTGTACGTTCCCAGTGCGACACACAAAGCAAAGAAGCATTGGGTGGAGCACGAATTAAGGGTGATTGCTCCGGCAAGGGAGAAGCGGGTACAGAAATAGGCGTGGGAGACGGGTCCAACGACACGGGTATCGATGCGGGAGCATCTTCGGAGGCGAGGCCTGAGGGTGAAGAGGCTGTTGGACTGTATATAGAAATGTGCTCATGTTGCAAATAGAGAGCCCAGGGGGTGGCAAATCCATTGTGGGGGGGCTGGGGTGGTTAAATCGCCAAAAAGGGGGTGTAGATGGGGGTGCGATCTTGGCTGCCTACACTTTGTTCTGGCGCATGTACACTGCTGGGACTATTGAAGGTGGCTGCCCTAATTGATTAAAATTTTTGTCTTTACTTGTAAAAATTGCCCAGCCTCAATGTGAAATGTGCAGTAGGCATCAATGACCAAATTTTGAAATCGCACGCACGTCAGAAATTTTAACGTGGCTTCTATCAATGTGAATCGCCAGAGAGAGAGGTGCGACCTCCTGCAAGGGTGCGCCCCTTCACCAAGCGACGCTGGGAGTGTTGAAGAAGAGCGCATATTGCGCACCATCTCTTGTGTGTGTGTATGTTTGGTTCGCGTGAGGTTAATGGTTACTTGCGCATGTTAGACACTGTCTTTAAAGTTTTCCTTTCTTCTTCCTCCATTCAACTCTGGGAAGGGGATGAAGAGGGTAGCGGCAAGGGTGAGAGGCTCAAAACCCGTGGGCCCGAAAAAAAATTGCTCTGATACCACTATGAGGATTAGTGTTACTTATCCTAGATTAAGACTTAAACTTCACGATTGAGAACAACTTGATTCGAAAGACTACAATACTGCTTGAATTGATTGATTGAATGAGTTACATGAGACCCTTTTTATAGGCAGTGAAGGGGTACAATTGTAGGGACATGCCCTTTAGGTTAAAGGGTACAACTGTTGACGAAGAGGCACAATGTAAGGGCATTCACGTCCTTTGATGAATAGGCACATCTCTAGAGAAGAGACACACCCTATCATATCTCCACATCTGCATTTAAATAAATAAGAACATAGTCACAATCGTGACAGACACCTTTAGAAAACTATAGCTATACATTTATCTTTAACTCATAAGAGTAACTCTACTCTCGTATGCAACCACTGATAGAAAACTATAACTATCTTGAATATCAATTATGTTTTGCAATTATTGACCGAACAATACCCTGTGCGGTAGCTTTTTGTAATTTCGCTCCTTCTTTAATATAAATATGCTCTCACCCTTTATGGCAAAAAGAAAAAAAGAAAAAAAAAACTATATCTATACATTTATCTCTAACTCATACGAGTAACTCTACTCTCGCCCTGATAGAACCATCAAATGAGATTTGTTTTGTTTGTTTTGGGGGAGAGTTGAGTCAAACAAGAGTGAGCTAGGCAAAACAAATCGAACTTTTTTCTGAGGGTGTATTCAACCAAGGCGAAGAGCACAGAGCAGGTGAAAGTCTTAGATTGGCTCTGGGAAGAAAAAGCGCTGCCCCCTACTTTGGCTGCCATAGCTTTGGCCCCCTTACCATGCCGCCATCGTGATTGCAGGTCCATTAAACAAGTGTTTTAGATGCCAGCCTAGTCGTCCCCCAGGTAACGTACAAACTCTAGTGGAATGAACATCTCCCGCCTTCTTTTCTAATCATCGCCTTTGCATTGAAGCAGGTTTTGCGAAAGCAGCAGTCTTGGAGCGTCTATGGAAAGATTACTTCAAAGATCCCTCTCAATGGTGCGATTTGCGAAGGAACAAAGTAAGAATTGACTTTTGCCTTGACGCTTATTGAGTTGTTGAAGCTGATGACGTTTCCTTTCTTCATTGTTTAAGAGGAACCCAAAGGCCCCAGATTTCAGGCATAGAGCTACTCATGACTTACTATGGATGGACAACATCCGCAATCCAAGTTGGGTTGCTTCCATGCTTCAGAAACTAGACACACAGACTTATGTGAGGATACCAGAGACGCAAAGCAGCTGCACCCATAACTTTAAAGAGGCATTGTCGTTTGTGCAAAGGGCGTCATTGGACCGAATTCCGGTTGACAAAATTGTACCCGTGTTGCTCAAGTGTACAAAGGAGAAAAATCCAGCTTTTGCTGAACGCGTGCATGCCTTGTTGCGGAAAAATCAGTTGGACACACATAAATTGCTCGGTAACTACTTGGTGCGTATGTTGGCAGGAGTTGGTAGCTTGCAGGATGCTCAGTCAGTGTTTGACAGGTTGACTTCTCGTAATGAGCACTTTTGGTCCTCCCTCATTAATGGCTATATCAAGTCTGGTGAGCCAAACAAAGCATTCAAACTTTACCAAAAAATGCGCAGTGATTCCTTACGTCCTAATGGATGCGTTTATGTTACCCTGTTGAAGGTTTGTGCGAGTCTGATGGATGCAGACAAAGGCCTTGAATTACATGCTGACATTGACAAAGCTGGGCTTTTGGAAAAAGATATCTATGTTGGCTGCAGCTTGGTTGATATGTATGCCAAATGTGGCTTACTTGAAAAAGCTCAAGAAGTGTTTGACAAATGCCCAACTCGGAATGCAGTCTTGTGGCATGCATTGATTTCTGGATATGCCAATCATGAGTGTGGAAAAGAAGCTTTGAACTGTTTTGAAAAGATGCAAGATGAGGGAGTGTCTCCAACTCCTATTACATTAACATGTGTATTGAAAGCTTGCGGTTGTACAGGAGCCAAAGAGAAGGGGGAAGAAGTACATGATTGGATTGAAAGAAACGGATTGTTGGAAAGAGATAAGGTTTTGGGTAATGCAGTAGTTGATATGTACGCTAAATGTGGCCTTTTCACAAAAGCACGGCAAGTGTTTGACAAGCTTCGAGTTCCAGATGTAGTCTCATGGACATCACTAATTTCAGGGTATGTGAAACATGAGCATGCTGCTGAAGCTCTTGACTGTTTTGAACAGATGCAGTATAAGGGCATCCCTCCGAATGCTATTACATATGCCTGTGGCAGCATTGAACATATTCACAAAGGGCAAGAAACTCATATGGAGACTGTCATCTTGGCCGGTCTGGCCGGTTAGAGAGCACTATGACAATAATCAAGAAAATGCCATTCTATCCTAACGAAGTGGTATGGCATACTGTGCTAGGTGCTTGTCGTACATGGGGCAATGTAGAATATGGACGACATGCTTTTGAACATGCGGTGCGACTGGATGCCAAGGATGCAGCTGCTTACGTGTGTGGCTAACATCTATGCAGATGCTGGTATGGAAGAGGAGGCAAGCATTGTAGAGGCAATGCGAGTGAAAAATCAGGCATGGAAAAAGTCTGATGATGCTGGCAATGTATAATCATTCTGAAAACATACAAGCTGCACCAGGCATAATGGGTGTTTGAGAGTTTAACTAGCACAATGTTAACCAGCTGGGCCTCATGCGAGATAGCTATGTCTGCAGTGTCTCCGGAGTTTTCAAGAAGCTTTTTGCTAGGCAATGAGGGCTGTTTTATGGCTGTGCACTACCTTTGTGAGTTAGATTGATGTCTCTCTCTTGGCGCTGTTTTGCTAGGTAGGCTGACAGAGCAGGTTACATTCTTCTCAAATGCAAGGTGTGTCTTTATGGAATACTCCCATAGCTAAAAAACTCAATAATAAGGAAAGTTGGGTTCTTTTTTATCTCCCTTGTATTTATGCTTTTGGTCTTTGCACGTGACGGCTGAACTTGCAAAATAGTTGGTTATATCTTTGCTCCAGCATCTTGGGACCATGGTTTTTCCATACGCGAACCATACAGCAATACCATATTGGTATGGAAGTACAGTTGGGGAATGGTTCAGCCCTAAAGGCTGAACCAGCAATACCATATGGGTATGGAAGTCCAGTTGGAGAATGGGCTAAGCATAGAGTAGTGATCACTAAAAACATCTTTGAAGGTAATCTTGAAAAGTGAATAAGACTCGACAATATTAAAGTTCAAACTTTAATATGGACACTCGGACGCAAGCAACACTCTGAGGATTGGTCTAGGATTACTTGTGCCTTGTTGTCAGTAGTTGGCATGCCTAGGACGGGGGAAAATACTAGCCATAAGTAATTAAAAGATATCAGAAGAACTCTGATAACCGTTGTGATTTTGGTCCCTATTTGATGTCATGGCTCAACACGAGCATGACAAGATCTTGTAATTTTTTAGGTTGATCAATATAATTCACTCACAATTGTGAGTTTTGCTATTAAAAAAAAAAAAAAAAGTTAAAACTTCAAGCTTGAAAACTTCATGCGATCAATAAGAATAGAAGAAGACTCCATAGCAGTGTTCGGGAAAAGTGTCTCAGCTTAGCCTTGAGCCACTTAAGAAAACAAAATAGCCAAAGAAAACAAAATAGCCAATTGAGCGGAGAGAGAAAAGGAAAAAAACCGGTTGAAATTTTTCACAAAACAGTGTAATTCTGTTGGAAACGCCAATTATTCTGAGAAATTTCCGATTAGCATTTTGCTTAAAGGGATTTATGTATGTCTGTGAAAATGATTTTTCCCGCACACTGCTCCATAGATAAAGATCGGGGTCAGGAGTACGCTATAGTATCAAGGATGTAGGACTGTGCAAGGTAGGAAGATGCACAGGAGCATCCTCAAGCAATACCAAGACAACAATTGAAATAACTGAGAAAGAGAGAGAAAAGTAGTCGACATAGCATTGAGACTGGAAGATGGCAGATCCCCCCTTTAAAGTATTCTTTACAAGCACACGAATGCAGACAGGGTCTCAACCCTCAAAGTCTGCTCCTGTATCTCAGATCGACTCTCTACACAGAGAACTTCCACGATTGGAGCTCAGAAGGACAAAGAGTATCATGTGCCTATTATATAGGAAAGATAGAGATTATAGATCATTCCGGCGGTCCCCTGTCCCCAATCGTACCTAGCTAGGTATGCGGTGCCTCCCGAGCAGAAGCTCATGATGTTGAGGTAAGTCACAATGTGGGAATTATTGTGAGAATTTGTCCAAAACTTCTTGTGAATAGGTCTTCAACCTGCTCAGAATATCCAGCGGTGGCCGGGCCGGCGGTCCCCTGCCCCCAATCGTACCTAGCTAGGTATGCGGTGCCTCCCGAGCAGAAGCTCATGATGTTGAGGTAAGTCACAATGTGGGAATTATTGTGAGAATTTGTCCAAAACTTCTTGTGAATAGGTCTTCAACCTGCTCAGAATATCCAGCGGTGGCCGGGCCGGCGGTCCCCTGCCCCCAATCGTACCTGGCTAGGTATGCGGTGCCTCCCGAGCAGAAGCTCATGATGTTGAGGTAAGTCACAATGTGGGAATTATTGTGAGAATTTGTCCCAAACTTCTTGTGAATAGGTCTTCAACCTGCTCAGAATATCCAGCGATGAATCTCTATGTGTCTTTGTGCCTTCTACGCAATCTCTCATTGTATCTAAACACATGCTCAAACTCTCTCTATGCACTTATGTCTTTTCGCAAATCAATCCTTTTGTCACTGTGTCTTTACAAAAACACTTCCGGTCTCTTATCTTCAGCACACAAAATCCCTTTGACTTTATAGATACCCTCCAAACTTGCTTTAATCGTTTTTCAATTGTTTGTTTAGCAACTTTGCTTTTCTAGCTTAAAAGTTAAAAAAGTGACTTTTTAACTTAAGTTTTAAGGTTTTGCTTTTTTAAAACAACTCAGAGCTTTTTTGAAAGTGAAAAGCTAGAGAGAGATTGCACTTCTACTTTTGAGTCTAGAGAGAGAATAATCGTCATTTTAAGTTGTGAGTAGATTTGCCCAATTCTCTAATAAGTTTGCATAAGAAATTAAGAAAACTAGCGGAAATCATTTAAAGAATCACTAGGAAAATGAGACTTATGTGCATGGTTGGAGACTACAAGCAAAGCATCACTCAAATTACACTTAAACTAGCTTAACCACTATGAGAATAAGACTTGTTGTGTGTTTACTCGAGCTCCTCCTTGCCTTATGAGGCTTCCATCGATTTCCCTCGCACACACAGATACACATACACACACACATTAGCAACTTGAAGCCTATTGGCTCATTGCCTTGACTAGCCAATAGAATGGCTTGGTCACTTTTGGCATAGAGAGTAGCATTTCGACATGTGTCCCTCTTGCTCAATTTGATCACTACACACAAGAGGAGAGAGAAGGGAATTCGAGTTTCTTCTTGCAGTGTGATTGGTTGCTTGCAGATTAAGCCAATGAGAGACCTTTGTAGTTAAAATGGCAAGTGTGTGAGCATTGTGACAAGTGTCCTCTTTCTTAATATAGAGAAAGGGTCTCCCTAAAGTCAAAACCCTAGAGAGGATTCGAATTCTCAAGATTGAGAGAGAGAGAGAGAGAGGGAAAGAATTTTGCTATTGGTCCAAAAAGAGGTTGGCCAATAAGATTATCCCTCTTCATTAAGTAAAGCTGTGAGGATCATGACAAGTGTCCTAGGACTTTAGGAGTTCAGTTTAATAGCCTAAAGACCTTAGAGCAATAGGTTAATTATCATTGGTCCATTTTGGTGTGCTAGCTATAGCTATGCACCATAGCTATAGCAGGTGGTGTAATATGTGTCCTAAGGTTCAAGGTATACCCTAAGGCTACCTTGAGCCTTAAAGAGTTAGAGGCTCTCTAACTCAAAGGTCAAACCTGCTATTTTAGTCTAAGGGATGCATCCCACCTAAGGTACAGTGCAACCTTTAAACCTTAATATCTTAAGCTAGTCAAGGTCTCTTGACTACATTTCTTTTGCATTGTGAACAACACTCCCTTAGCCTAAATGCCATAGCTCTAGATCCTAAATGCTACCTTTTTAGCCTAGGTCTAGATCAACTTAAAGGTCAACTTATGATAACATACCTTCTTGGTACCCTTACAAACCCCCTTTAGTATAAGCTTTGTACTGTCCTTTGGAGGCTTAATGAAGCCGACACATAGTCTCTTCTGGCTTCATTGTCTTAGCTCTTGGTGGACTGCTTCCCCCTTTAGTAATCCTTTGTGGAAGTAGTCTAAAGCTCATTTTTAATTTCTTGACCTTTTATCTCTTTTTATTTTTCTCATTTTCAGTGGCCAACTTAAGATGGAAAAGTCATTTTGGATAAGTCAAATATTAAATTTTATGACATTACCTCTCTCTTTTGAAATCGTAGTCGGCCTCGACTATGAGCTAGAAAGGTAAATCATTTAGTCCATTTGTCTTTTGGGTAGAGGATCCCTTGTAACTTGTTATGAAATTTAATATTTGACTTATCCAAAATGATTTTTTCATTTTAAGCTGGCCACTTAAAATGAGAAAAATAAAAAGAGAGAAAAGGTCAAGATATTAAAAATGAGCTAAGACTACTTCCACAAAGGATTACCAAAGGGGAAAGCAATCCATCAAGAGCTAAGATAATGAAGCTAGAAGGGACTATGTGTCGCCTTCATTTAGCCTCCAAAAGATAGTACAAAGCTTTTACTAAAGGCGGTCTGTAAGGGTATCAAGAATGCATGTTGTCATAAGTTGACCTTTAAGTTGATCTAGGCCTATGCTAAAAAGGAAGCATCTAGGATCTAGATCTATGGCACTTAGGCTAGGGAAGTGCTGAACACAATGCACAAGAGACATAGCCAAGAGACCTTGGCTAGCTCTAGATATTAAGGTCCAAAGGTTGTACTGTACCTTAGGTGGGATGCATCCCTTAGCCTAAAATAGCAGGTTTGACTGTTGAGTTAGAGAGCCTCTAACTCTCTAAGGTTCAAGGTAGCCTTAGGGTAAACCTTGAACCTTAGGACACGTGTCACAATGCTACACTACCTGCTTTAGCTATAGTGCAATGCTATTGGCCAGCACACCAAAATGACCAATGATAATTAAGCTCACACTCTAAGGTCTTTAGGCTATTAAATGGAACTCCTAAAGCCCTAGGACGCTTGTCATGATCCTCACAACTTTGCTTAATAAAGAGGATGAATTCTATTGGCCAACCACCTTTTTGACCAATAGCAGAACCCTTTCTTTCTCCCTCTCACATCAACTTGAGAATTCGAGTTCTCTTTAGGGTTTTGACTTTAGGGAGACCCATTCTATTTATTAAGAAAGTGGACACTTATCACAATGCTCACACACCTGCCATTTGCACTGCAAAGCCTCTCATTGGCTAGATTTGCTTGCAACCAATCACAGTGCATAGAAAAACTCCAATTCCCCTCTCTCTCCTCTCGTGTGTAAAATGATCAAAGAGAGTAAGAGGGACATGTCGCAATGCTACTCTCTATGCCAAAAGTGACCAGGCTATTTGATTGGCTAGTCAAGGCATTGAGCCAAGGCATTGACTCAAAGAGAGTAAGAGGGACACATGTCACAATGCTACTCTCTATGCCAAAAGTGACCAGGCTATTTGATTGGCTAGTCAAGGCATTGAGCCAATGAACTTCAAGTTGCTAATGTGTGTGTGTTTGTGAGTGTGTGTGTGTGTGAGGGAAATCGATGGGAGAGCCTCATAAGGCAAGGAGGAAGCTCACTTAACGCACAACAAGTCTTATGCTCTCACTCTCTCTCAAGTGAAGAAGCCTAAGAGCCTACACCAACACTCTTGTGTGTGGAATGCAAATCCAACCAAGATCCAAGCTTCAATGGCATGCTATGCTCTCTCTATGCCTTACTATTATGCTATGCTATGCTACATGAGTGGTAGTAAGTAAGGAAGTAAGCTTTCTTGTAAAAGGTTTCTTATTTTTCTCTACCTACCTTTCTCCCCACTAGCTCTCTTCACCTTTCATGGTGTTTGAGGTCTTGGGATGGAGGGTTGAGACAAGTGTTTAATAAATGCTAATGTGTGTGAATGATTGATTCATAGAAATGCTCTATTCTATGCCATCAAGCTTGAGTATCAAGGCCCCAATTGTATTGTAAGACAAGCTCCATTCATGGAGAATTATAATACAAAATGCCTTTTGGAGGGGGGACAGCCGGCTCCAATGAAATCCAGTCCTCTTTATTGTTCTTGCTAGTCTCTTTATGCTCTCTTTGAAAAGTTATTCTCATAGTGGTTAAGCTAGATTAAGTGTGATTTGAAAGATGCTTTGCTAGTAGTTTCCAACCATGCACACAAGTCTCATTCTCCTAGTGATTCTCTAAGTGATTTTCACTAGTTTTCATAATTTATTATGCAACGTTATTAGAGAATTAGGCAAAATTACTCACATTGGTATCAGAGCTTAGGCATCTCTTACTTACCTAAGAAGAGAGGTCCTTAAGTTTCTTACGAAGGTGAGATTTGTGCATTACTTGTGAGTAAGTGGAATAGGGATTTATTATCTGAATTGCAAAGCCCACTCCGTGGGAATGATGGCAGACCGTTAAAAGCTATGGTCTTAATAATGGAATCTTTTTAGACTTTCCTATGACTTTACCATTATTGGGCTATTAGATAAGCTTGACAAGTGCTATCCCCTGGTAAATTCTGCAATGTTAAAACCCTCTCTACTATTCTAAGTAATTAACAAAGTATTTATCACATGTGAGAGCACTTGAGTACTCATTTTTCTAAGGTTTTTATTGAGCCTAAGGGTTGGAAATAGATTTACTAAAATTTACATTAAATTAGCTTAACAATAGCTGAGAATAATCAAGAGAGTAGAGTTAGCTTGGATACTCTAGCACACACACAAGATGATGGTGTTGACTATGTTAATTTTTTGGTTTCTAAGCTCCAACAAATGATGAAAAATCCTTCCCTTCATGGGGAGATTATGCTATAACTTCGGGAGCGAGGTATTCTCAATACTCCCCTAGAAGAGAGAGTTCCAAAGAAGCCTCTTGGTGAGAGCTCCAAAAAGGGAACCTCTATGGGAGAAAAGGAGAATACACAAGAGGAGCATCAAAGGGAGAATCACCTAGTGATTCTAGCCGTGATATTGCTCCTAGGAGACGACGACCACCACGGCCAATTTCTCCTCCCAAGAGGAAAAGGTCACTACCAAAGTCTCCTTCAAGTGAAGACCACAATGAAGAAAAGCCTTCCAAGAGAAGAAGAAAGAAAAAGAGATCTCCATCTTACTCTTCTTCTTCTCCATCCTCCTCTCAAAGTGAGTCTTCGGATAAGCTAAAGAGGAGAGGGCATAGAAGGTCTTATGCGGCCTGGAAGCGGTCCAAAAAGCTTAAAAAGTTAAAAGAAGGAGGGAAAAATGTTACTTTTCTCACCTATGATGGAACTTTTGGAGCAACGGATAAGGTACTAGCTTTCATTCAACAATTCGATGCTGCTTTTGGTGATGAAGGCTTTATCGAATCCTCCAAGCTTCGTCATGCCGTCATGTGCTTTCAAAAGTCCGCTAGACAATGGTGGGCTATCATGAGAGCAAATGGAACGGCTCCAAAGACATGGAAAGCCCTTAGAATTGCTATCATGAAGCAATTCTTAACAAGTGAGGCTGAAGACAAAGTGCTTACCGAATGGACCCTCAAAATGTTGCCCCATGAGTCTATCAATAAGTACATAGATAAGGGGATTTACATCTCAAAGCCACTGTCTTTTAGAAAGATAGACTTCACGGAGAAAAAGCAACAATTTCTAGCGGGGGCTACCTGATGAGACGAACGAATACATCAACTCCCAAAGGCCAAAGACTATGGCAGAAGTCATTCACCACACCATAGTTGCTTCAAAGATCAACTTTCAACAAGGAGTGAAGAAGCAAAGGCCCATGGAGTACAAGGAGGAATTTAAAGTTAAGGGTAACTCTACATAACACCCTTCTAGAGGCAACTCAAATTTCTCCAACAAAGCTAAATCTAAAGGAGTCTATTTAGGTAAAAATAGACTCTCTAATGAGGAGTTGCAAAGTTATCGAAAAGATAACAAATGCTTTAATTGTGGTGAACAAGGACATGTCTATAGGACTTGTCCAAAGAGGAAACCTCGTAATGCACCTCCTAGAGCTTCAATGGTGGAAGCTCCAAAAGAGGATGGTCATCACAAAGGTTCACCACTAGCCTATGCTTGGGGTAAATTAAGAGATCAAGATGCCTTATTTCTCTTTGACCCTGGCTCTACTCATAATTTTATATCTAATGAGTTAGCCACCAAGCTAGGAGTGCAATATTTTGAGATGTGAGAGGTAATGCGTGCAGAGGAAGCCTTTAAAGGGCAAGAAGTTCTAGTCACTCCCTTGATTGGAAAGCTAAGGTTCCAATCAAGGGAGTGACTAGATGTTACCATGTGCCCATTGCCACGGATGCGAAGCTAGATGGCACATGCCAAGATATTGAAAAAGCACCCCACATGGTTGATTTATCCTAGCCTACCACCACCATCTAGAGGGCAACAATTGGATTAGACATACATGATCAAAACACTAAAGAGAGTAGTGAAGCTATTCACAAGACTGCCGGACCTCACATGCATAATGATGAGAAAGATATGTGTGATGCTACTTGTTTGTATCATAGTGTAACACAAGACAGAGTGTTCAGACACTCTTTGGCTTGGATTTTTGGAAGGCACAAGAGGTCTTGTATATGACATCAATGATCGGCTAGTAGATGAGATCATTTTGCATGGATTTTTTGCCCGCTTCATGTTTTTTCCATCCTGCTATATGCAAACATTCAAAGAAGCTTTCTATACAGATTTCTTTATATATAGATCGTAGCTTTTTGGCGTGGAGGTCGCTAATCTCATGTCAAGATATGCCAGCTATACCGCCATGGACTTAGACTTGCATCACCAACTTCCTGCTTTCAGGGATGGATAAAGAAAGGAAAGAAGAGTACAGAAAAAGTATTAAG
Source organism: Adiantum capillus-veneris (assembly GCF_014529385.1). NCBI lineage: Eukaryota > Viridiplantae > Streptophyta > Polypodiopsida > Polypodiales > Pteridaceae > Adiantum > Adiantum capillus-veneris. The sequence continues at coordinate 140,305,479 of NC_140931.1, read as the reverse complement.
TACCTCATTCGCCAAGAAGAAGAAGCAAGAAGACCACTCAACTGGATCAACAACCCATGAAGTCATGACGAGGATGACATGAACTAGGAAGGGGGAATGTTAGAAGATGCTAACCCCATGGCGACCACACTGAGTCAAAAACTAAAACTTTTGATGTCTTTTGACACTTTGTAAATTTTTATTCATTCATACAAATTGTGGGGCTTCAAGCTTCCAACTCGTACTGCTCATTTAGTTAGTAAGCCAGTGGAAGTTAGAGTTTAAAACTCAATCCATGTAAAGAGTGAGAACTTGGACCGAGTATAAAGATCCGTTTTGCAAGGTTTTTGACAGTGTGGAATTAATAGAAATGTTATCTGTGCGTGTCGACAACAGAGTGTTGAGAGTTTCTTCTTTGTTATCTTATCCATTTGTGATGCACTCTGGAGAGCACGTATGCATGAGAGGAGAGTATCACCATGATCTCCACAAGGAGCTCTATGAGTTGACACAATCTTCTTGCATTGAAACACAATTGTCTTGCGTTGAAACACATCGCCACACAATTCCGATCGCAAGCTTACAGGTGAGTTTTTGAGAGTTCTATATATCCGTTTGTGAAACCAAAGCTATACCTAGGTAGCTGTCATCAAGACACATCTATATGTATTTTTGTTTGCCAGATTTGGCCACCTATATCAAGATGTATAATTGCAATTTTGCCTGCAATTAGACGGGTTTTCGTGATGTAGGAAGCGTAGAAAGATACTTGGGATTTCCACAGTAGGAAGTAGTAGTTCAAAAACTCAAGGAAGTAGTAGTTCAAAACCTTCCTTGTTGTGCGAGGGCTGTGCCCCACGCACCCCCCTATCTATCTTTGTTTCCCTCGTTGTGGGTTGTGGGGCAACCAACGCACACACATATTTCTTTCTCTCTCTTGCACCTTCCTGGGTTGGCAGCCAACCACACACACACATATCCATGCACACACAGACTCCCTTACGCTTCTCTTTTCTCTCTTTCTTGCCATATGTCTCTCTCTCTCTCTCTCATTGAGCAGAGGAGATACTCTTTTCTCTCTACCACACACACAACCACACACACACTCCCACACATGCAATCACACACCTCATACACACATAGTCAACCTCATCCACACACACACACACACACACACACACACACACACACACACACACACACACACACACACACACACACACACACACACACACACACACACACACACACACTATGGTTAAACATCATGAAGTCAGATACTTCTTTCCCTCATAAGGTTCCTCCCTTTTTTCATATATAAAAAGAACAACCCCCCCCCCCCCCCCCCCCCCCTATGGACAAAATAGGGCCTTCATTGCTACATTGCACCACCGACTTGGGTATTGGGCAAATGGCTCGTAAAAAATCCTCAAAACTATCATGACAATAAGAAGGCGGCTCCTTCCACCCTCGGACTGTGTAAAGGCGCTCTCTCTCCCCTGACAGTAATGGCTTCTTACGCGTGAGAGGACTCCCACAGCAAGGGGCGGCTCTGCTCTCTTCACTTCAGACACTCAGGAAGCGTGCATACCAACCTATAAATTCTAAAGGTGAGGGCACTCCTTTGCCCTCACTTAGCTTGAGAGTCAGTGTTTTGTGTGGGGTAAACCCGATTCTGTGTCATTTCTACTTGAAAGTCCGAAAACAATGGAGCTTGCTGCTCAGACTCCACAGGTATTATAGTTTACCTAAACTGTCTTTTGTCATCAGAGACCGACTGTTGCATTTTTCTAAAAAATGTTTTAACATGGGGCTTGATCAAGCCTAATGGGTGTTATTCCGTGACCGACTGTGGTTCTTAAGATATTTTAGCATAACATATGGTTGCTAATTACTCAAAGGCTGTTTTTGCAGTCGTTAAACTGACTGCAGATTAGACATTTTACTGGTTTTTTGGTTTTTTTGAGTACTCTGCCTGACGGGCTCTCTTAGAGCTAGATTGTAGTAGCACAACAATGGGTAAACAGTTGGTATATAACACTAAGTAACTGGTTCTTTTGGGCCGGGGCATGGTTTAGCATTGCCATAAAATATTCATATGCATATAATGGGATAGTATGGTGGGCCGTTGAACTGCTTGTGCATAGAAAACAACTGTTTTTTTCTTGTGTTTTTCCTTTCCTATGACTATACCAACGAAGGAATGGAGTTTGTTTAGTAACTATGGGCATGCCACACCCCCATCTGCTATGGGCTGAAATGGTATGATATAAACATCATGGTAATACAAAGGAGAGGTGCTCCTGACCCTGGACTGGTTTTCTGCCGCATCTTTTAGTAAACTATCAGGGTATGTTGGTTTTTTTTCTTCATACTGTGTGTGGTTGGCACCGTTTAGTGGTTGTTTTGCAATAAGGGTACCTTGAGGAAGACTGGTTTTTTTCGACAGACATTCGTTGTGGCTCTTAAATATTGGAGCAAGGCATTTTACTATGGGGATAAACACCTAAGGGAGTGATGTTAAACTATACAAATGGCCATATTGGGTTACCTGGGCATGAGTTTTTTGTTATGGATTTTTTGTGGTAAGGCACCTGGTTATGAATTATGGCATGGTTGGCTTCAATCGGGAGCTTGTTGGTATACACACTCATTAATTGGTTTTTTTGAATGAAATTACTAGGCAGAGGCATGTTTTAGCATTGCCTTAAAACTTCATATGCATAGAATGGGACATTATGGTAAGCCTTGGGACTGCTTGTGCATAAAAAACAACGGTTTTTTTGACCTTTCCTATGGCTGTACTAATGGAGATAAACACATGAGGTAATGGTGTTTGCTTAGTATGGTAACTAGGGCATGGTACACCCCCATCTGCTATGGGCTAACATGGTATGATATAACATCATGATAATGCAAATGCGAGGTGCTCCTGACCTTGAATTGGTTTTTTCGCGTCTTTGGTAAACTGTCGGGGTATGTTGGTTGTTCATACTGTGTGTGGTTGGCACCTCTTAGGCTAGTAAAAGATAATGACTGGCTGGAATGATTTGACATACATTGGTAGATAGAATTTTTTGCTACCAACTGTTTCGTGCTACTGAGTGTTGTACTGGCTGTTTCTCGAGCAGTCGCTGGTTTATAGCTACTGGTTGTTGTTGGCTCTGCAAGTGGTGCGCTACTGGTTGTAAAAGTGACGTGTGTGCGCATACTGAATGATTGGGACGCTGTTCTTAACCATTACAGGGTGTTAATTTACATTTTTTTTGACATATTGCATGACGTGCAGGATTGGAAGTTATATGTTAAAAACTACTTGTGTTAACTTGGCATGATAAATTGCTGGGCTTAAGTACAGCTTGGTGCTTGTAATTTCATATAAAAACAAATGGTTGGGGTGGTACTCATTGCATCTAGTACCTCTGGTTGATAAACAAGTAAGGTATCTCACTCAGTCAAGGGCCGAACACTGTCGTTCTTGTAAAATGGATAATGACTTGTGGATATCATTGGCATTATAAAGGTAAGTATATGGACATAGAAACACAATTGTCTTGCGTTGAAACACATCGCCACACAATTCCGATCGCAAGCTTACATGTGAGTTTTTGAGAGTTCTACATATCCGTTTGTGAAACCAAAGCTATATCTAGGTAGCTCTCATCAAGACACATCTATATGTATTTTTGTTTGCCAGATTTGGCCACCTATATCAAGATGTATAATTGCAATTTTGCCTGCAAGTAGACGGGTTTCTGTGATGTAGGAAGCGTAGAAAGATACTTGGGATTTCCACAGTAGGGAGTAGTAGTTCAAAACCTCAAGGAAGTAGTAGTTCAAAACCTTCCTTGTTGTGTGAGGGCTGTACCCCACGCCCCCCCCCTATCTATCTTTGTTTCCCTCGTTGTGGGTTGTGGGGCAACCAACGCACACACATATTTCTTTTTTTTTTTCTCTTTCTCTCTCTTGCACCTTCCTGGGTTGGCAGCCAACCACACACACACATATCCATGCACACACAGACTCCCTTACGCTTCTCTTTTCTCTCTTTCTTGCCATATGTCTCTCTCTCTCTCTCATTGAGCAGAGGAGATACTCTTTTCTCTCTACCACACACACAACCACACACACACTCCCACACATGCAATCACACACCTCAATCACACATAGTCAACCTCATCCACACACACACACACACACACACACACACACACACACACACACACACACACACACACACACTCCCACACATGCAATCACACACCTCACACACACATAGTCAACCTCATCCACACACACACACACACACACACACACACACACACACACACACACACTCCCTCACACACTCCCACACATGCAATCACACACCTCACACACACATAGTCAACCTCATCCACACACACACACACACACACCCATCCTTCTCCTCTCATATCTGTCTCTCTTCCTCGCCACATATCTCTATCTCATGGAGGATAGAAGGACTTTTAGTATTTTTAACACATGACCACCCACACCCTCACATGCATACACCAACACCCACACACAGATAGTAAATGAATCTCTCTCCCTTGCATGCAATACGTTCTTTCTCTCTCATTTCAAGTGGAGAGGATCTCTCTCTCTCTCTCTCTCTCTCTCTCTCTCTCTCTCTCTCTCTCTTCCATTAATCACACGCACACGCACACGCACACCATCACTCTCACCCTCTCTCCCTCTCTCCCTCTGAATTTACGCACATACATGGATAACCACACATGCACTCATGCACACATTTGCACTCACATATAAGCATACATGCATACGCACACACTCACTGATGTAAATACACACAAGCACATGTGCACATACACATCGCCACATGCACCACACATAGATAGAAATGAAGTCAACCAGGACATCATGAGAAGGCAACCCAAAACAAGGAAGATGCCCGGTAATGAAACCACACACGCCCACACACTCACAGTGAGATGTATGCAACCCACATCAACGATACACGCAAATTTGAGGAGAAATGATGCACACACTCTTCCCTTCCCAAGCAGAAAGACCAACAAGGCCAAGGCAAACATAGGCAAGAGTTGCCACATTAGCTTGGCCATAGTAAATACCACCTCACGGTAGCTATTCACTGTACCTCACCATAATCACAGAAGTAACTCTCTCTCCTCTCTCTAGACTTTGCGTGCTTGAAGGAGTCTTAGGTAGGCCAAAATTGTATTCAAGGCAGTCTTTGCCAAGTTAAGAGCTGCCACCACCAAAGTTAGCGGCTTCACCCTCTTCAATGGCTCCCCACCTTTGACATCTCGCCTTGTAAATTTCCACCCTCTCCCTCCCAATAAGCTAGCTACGACTAGTAGGAGTGTAAATTTCCCTTCCATCTCTCTACCCCACCCACTCTTTCTCCTCCAACTTCTCTCATAATACTCTTAATCTGGCTCATACACACCTAGCTAGATAAGGGCGACCCACCACCACATGCCTCTTGTCTAGAATTAAGAGCTTGCCTTGCATCAAGAGATTCCTCTCTCTCCTTTTGGGTGTGGATATTTCCCATCATCAGCTCATTGTAAGTATCATTAAGCAATATAAGTTGGGTACTTGTGTCGATCCTCTCTTTCTCCCTAGCTCTCTTTCACTTTGGAAGCATGCGTATGAGCACCTTCTTTTGCATGCCATTCTCTCATAGGTCTCACCAAATGTGTCGAGCAATCACGTATCATTAGGCAACCATCCACTATCACCAAACCCATGATATATGCCACTCACATCCGCCCATAGTCTTTTTTTTGAGTTTTTCTCAGTGGAGATTTTGCGTAGACTACAAACCTCTAAATGTGGCAACACAGAGGGACCATTTTCCTCTCCCTTTCTAGGATGAGAGACGCAATGAAGTGGCTAGCCATGAACCCTACTCAATATGTGATGGATACTCATGATACTTCCAAATTAACATCACCAAAGAAGATCAAAGGAAGATAACTTTTATAACACCGTGGGGGTGTTTTGTCTATAGAGTCATGCCATTTGGTCTCACCAGTGCCCCGGATACCTTCCAAAGATTTGTTACATTGTTGCAAAGTTAGCGGCCTTGCCATGAAGGCGTCGGGCCTTTTGCTATGAGAATTTGTGAGAAAATTCTAGAGGCTACTTGATGGGGTTATGCCTTAGATGCAGCAAAAACCCATTTAAATTGGTGCAACACCATCTGCACCAGCAAAAGTGAAAACACCCAAGAGCATTGGCAATTGGTAAGATGATGGAGATGAATGCATAGGGGTGCAATTTATAGGGTCTCCAAGTGGCTCATCTTGCAAGTTGATCACCATCGAGAGCAGCCCAAAGTATCTCATGACCATCCCTCCAATGGACAAGTGCAGGCCACTTGCTCTTGATTATGAATTCATTAGTGGTAGAGACGATGGAACAGGGGGGCTAATTTTCCCATAAGTGAATTCCATAGGACTTTAAGGGGAATGATACAACAAAGATGAGTGCATTAAAAGAGCCATCCAGGAAGAAAACCCTCTAGACACTAAGCATGATAAGAAAAAAAATCCAAATGAGAGTGGTGGTTGTGATAAAGCTCTTCCTCAAGGTGCAATATCAACATGTGCAGGTAATCCTTTTGCACCATAAAGTCACATGCACTAGGGTGCATGTCAATTTTACCAATTTATCTTTTGTAGCAATGCATATACTAAACATGACTTGGGTCCATGTAACTTGAGTGTCATTGAGGACCCATCTCTAGCACATGGGATAGTATGCATCTCTAATAAGAGAAATGCCCAACGGGTGCTATACAAAGGCAATAAACCCCGTAACAAAGGTCTTCCAGAACCCTAGGTATAACATGTTTGCTATTGGTTTTCATGTTTCTTGCTTAGTTGGATTTTGATGATAGCAATAATAAGGCAACGGTTGATAGAGAAGAAGAGGTCAGAGGTAGAACCATTGAGGAGGAGATGCATGGGGATAGTTGTATAATATAAGGCACTCACAGGAGGGAACACCCAACAACACACTTGGAAAAGACAATGGTGAGGAAGAGAAACACATTGATGGTGGCACTAGTGAGTAGGAAGAGGCCAAAGGGCAAGAGCACGATATTGGTTGCACATCCACCAAGGTCACTCCAGAGCATGATTAGGCCATAATGTTTGACAAGGATGAAAATCTGAAATTGTCTAGCTTTCTCCCTCAAGGATTTAAATAAGGAAAGGTCTTGGCTTACCAACTATAAGGGTCATGAACATATACACGTGCCAGAAATAAGATCAAAATCAATTTGAGAAAATTTCACTAAATGAACAAATGTAATGGTTGTTTACATCAATTTCTTCATGAACAATCAATGGAAACACATTGTGGTTTTTATGTCTCAGTATTGAGCACAAGGTGTTCTATCTACTATTGATGTTTACTAAGTATCAATTTTTTTGTGTTTGAGTATATTATCTTGTGCATGCCAGGTAAATGAACCACAAGGGTTCCCCCAAAATGCATACTTATATTTGATATTGATGGTAGCTTGTTAAAAAGATGGTTCAAAGAAGCCCCACCTGATTGTAAAATGATGTTGGAGCACCACAGAGTGGTAGGCACCTGGTGTCACTAAAGTCAGGATTTGTTAAGCTCTTCATCACTTAATTGCAACCTTGTTATTATGAAATAAGAGTCTAAAGTAGCATGGCCCCTCATAATATAATGCCTCTCATTGAGCTGATAGAAAAATTGATCGCAATTGCAGGGTTCAATTTCAAGTTCAAATTTTGCTCCTCGCAAAAGAGTGCGTGTAGATCCTAGGCATTCACCACCCACAATGAACAAAGGATATCTTATTTCTAAAGCCATTTGAAAATCTTATTGACAATGGTATAGATCTCGATCCCATGCATACCATGCTTGTTATGACACACCAATAAAGGAAACCTTGAACCCACTTAGATCAACATGTCGTGTCACAACATATGAAAGTAATGCTAAGGATAATGAGTTGACATGTATCTTGTTGCCTTATTTAAAGAGGCTTAGTGGTTTTGATGGCACAATTCACTTACATGGCATCATGCAAAGTGCATTTATCAAAGTTTTTTGTAAACAAACAGGACAATCATTCCATGAATGAGCTCTTAAAGGTTGTGGAGAAAGAGTACGTTGAAGTGTTGAACCAGACAAAACCCTGATTATCTTCGGAGTTTGCCCTTTGCGAAGATAATGGCCCTTTGTATATACAAATCCTTTTGTGTTAAACTCCCGCATATCACTCTATCTTTTGTGTTTGGTGTTGTTTTTCTATATGTTGTTTAAAATTTTGTTATGGTCGTTAGATTTAGTGACTTGTACTCATTTTACAAAATTTGTATATTAGTACTGACGTATTATTATTATTATTACTATTAGTACTAAAACTTGTATATGATAATATTTCTACCTATCATTTGATCGAAAACTCTCTTTCACTATCAAACTTCAAGTTGGCAGCTTGCTTTATCCTACAAACGAACTTAGCATGGAAAAAAGCGTGACACGCTAGCTAAGGGCATGTAGAGAAAGGTCAAAAAGCTCCTGAAATACCTACCCTTGAGTCCATGTAAGAGGTTCTCAAATACCTTCTCAGTTTAAAGGCAAAGAAGATATTGATTGATACATACATAGAGCTCGATAAGGTAAGCCCATTCATCCTTGAATGTTGAACCTATAGAATCTTGTATTCCTAGTCTATTCTCTAAGTCTAAGAAATCTTCCTTGTGGTTTATTCTTCCAAGTATATAAAAAGAAGTATGAAAAGATGGAGATGCACCACGAGAGGATTGAAGTGATGAAGGATACCACTTGTTACTACCATATGGTCAACACCCACACAAGGGTTGGATGCGAGGAGGTGCTCACTATATGGGTAGATGAGGTGGTTGTTGATACCAGCTCCTTGTTTAATGAGATGTTGATAGTACAAGGATTGTTGCAAAAAGTATACGCCCTCCTGAATAGCCTCCCAAAAGTTTAGTTTAGTTTTGGCGGTTGCTATTTTCTATAATGCATTCACTGATGATCATTGGCAAAGCTTGATCCTCGTACTATGGTCACGATCCATTTACATCTTGGTGAATCCATATCCTTCATGATTATGGACAAGAGTACAGCACGTTGTCGTGCCATGGCATGTACATAATTTGAAAAGATGTAAATAAAGTTGCTTTTATGGGTTTTGGATGCATGGAAACAATTGTAGCAATGTACATATTGTCAACTGCTTGTTGATGGTTGCCGATGTGGATATACTTCATTAGGGAGTTATGACCTTGGATGCAGTGTCGTTGATGTTTTGAAGTTCTAGATGATGTATTCTATGTTCTTGGGATGTTCTTAAGCTAAGGGTATGGTATGGGTGTGCACATCACACTTGCTAAATATGGCCTAGAAGAAAACTGCCTCTATACAGCATTTAGCATGCGCAACCGTCGTGGATGTGTCAAATGATCATGAAAAGTGGAAAAATGATGTTCTATACCAAATTTGAGCTCAAGAGAATATTTTCATAAATTTAGGGATTTTCCCCAGGCCGTTTGGATTTTATTCTAAAAATGGATATTTTTGGGCGATAAATGCAACTGGCATGTGAAAATTTGATGCACATACTTGCTTTTTATCACGAAATAAGAAATCCCACAAAATTTGGGATTTATCAGACTCTGTTTGGTATTTTTTGCACCAAAAATGGTATCTTTAGGGTCGAAAATGGTATGAAAATGGCCAAATCTGGACCAAAATGGTGTGAAATGACACCTCAGCAATTTGGCCATGTAAGAAAGAAGGGGGGTGCTTCCTTAACCTGCAAAAATCTGCAAATCTCCCTTTCCATCAATTTTCACTCAATTTCCTTGCAGGAAGAGAACTATCTTGTCCCGTCTCGCTTGTTTCATGTTTCCGAGCTTATGAGGGTATGAATTTGGGCTTTCTCTCGTCAATTTCATGTATGGGTGTGATTAAGAGAGATCTTACGTCTCTTCAAAATCAGAATGAGGGTGAATTGATGGAGCAAGTTTAGGTTTCTCAAATTGTAAATTGATGTTATACGTGTGAAATTAGAGGCATGGCCACTAGTTTTGGTGAAATAGAATGGAGTTTTGTGTAGGGTATGAGCATGTGTGAATTGCTCTTCATGGCTGATTCATGAAGAGTTTTCCTTTGGTCTTAAATCGATGTAATTTTGCTCATGGGTTAGAAATTTGCTTCACCTACTCACTCACTCAGTCTGTCTACCATCAAAAAGGGTGTTTGCGATTTCTTTACCACTTACGCTCAAAGCAATTCAAGCACTTCGAACATCTTTGGGAATAAAGTTTGTGATCTTTTCTTCACAATTTCTCATAGGGTGAGGCTATTTGGGAATGATTGGAGTGTTTGTGATTTATTTTGCAAACTCTGACAGCCATAGGTTTCGCACCTTCCTAGCTAGACACCACTTTTCTTGACACAACTTTGGTGAACCCGATGTGAAAGGGCTGGCGTGAGAGTTTGGGGTTAATTTTCACTTACACAAACCACCATGGCATATAAACAAGACCAACATGGGATGCACTTTGACGCTGGCACCATGTAAATGTTTCAAGCATTTGTAATGTACATGCAACAACAACATGCAACTGAAAGAAGGGAGGTGTCTACTACCAAGGCGCTTCAATCAGTGGTCAACAAAATGGATCAATTTGAAGAAAAATATGTCTCCAAGTACCTTCGAAAGTATGTTAAGGAGATGGAGTTAAATAGAGTGTCATAGGCCAAGATGATTGAAAGTTTTGAGCTTGTTGTAGCCCCTGAAATCCGAGCATATGTGATGGAGATAAGGGCAACTCATGGGTAGTGCTAGGAATCACTCAAGAAATCACTCAAGGAGGAGTACTTCATGGAGGATTTTGAAAGGGTGACAAAGCGGATAATTTTAGAGTGGGTTGCCAAGCCAAAGGAGGGAATATCTGTCACAGAGTTACTTAGGGAATTTGAGCGACGATATGCTCAACTTTTAGGGACTGAGAGAACCACTTTGGATGCAAAAAAGACAGAGCTTTTTCTACAAGCTGCGAGAAGAGACCTTCAAGATAAGCTAGAATTACTTCTTGAGGATATGGATACTGAACAGGTTTTGAAGACTGAATGGAAAGATGTTGAAGATGTTGTTTCATTGCTGGCTAAGAGACAACGACACGTAGGGACAAGATGGTAATGAATGGTACTACTCCTACCTCCAACACGCCTGAGAATGTAATGAAGCCAACTACTTTAACTCAAAAGGGTGATGAGTCTATGCTTGACGAGCTTGTTAAGGGGATGCATGAGTTAAAGCTAAAGCTAACTAGGCTTGAGGAGAAGGGCCAAACCTCAGGGCAGGCTACTGAGCAATGACCTCAAAGCAAGGATGGGTTTGTGCATAGGTGCATATGGTATGACAACGCGGACCATGTCAGGAGGGATTGTGACAATTTCAAAGATGCTTTGAGGAGGGAACTTGTATTTATTAGAGATGGCAGGATTCACTTAAGTGAATCAGGCCTGCCACTTGGAACAAACTTTGGGAAAGGGGAAATGAAGAAGCTAGTTGAGGACATCGCTATTTGTCATGCAGTTTCTCTGGTTCAGGCGGCTACTTGTGGATTGAAGGCGGGTCAAGTCATGCATAAAGGATCAAAAGTTGCTAACAAAGTGAATGCTTGTGTTGGAGAGCTTTGGCTATTTGCAGTGGAGTTGTTTCAAAAAGGAAAGCTTACAAAATAAGTGCTACATGAAGCTAGAGATTGCATTCACTTGGAAGCAGATTGGAATGATCTTGTGGACTCCTTGTCACTGCATGTATACATTGTTAAATGTCAGAATAATGAAGCTATTGTTAAAGAGAAGCATAAACATGAAAACAGTGATGAGGGCCCATCAAAAAGAGCTACTAGAAGTGGGGGGAAGAATGATACAGTGCCTCCATGCACCGTTCCATCACAGGAGCCACCTCCACCTGAAGTGCCTATGGAAGAGGCTACAAGAGGAAAGAAGAAAGAAGCAGCAAAGAGTAAGCCAAAGGGTACATCCTATAAGCTACAATCAGATATTGAGGTTGCTACAGACCTCAAGAAGGTTTTTGGGGAGAGAATATTGAATAGCAAAGTGGAGTTTACCTTGGCTGATGTCCTTGCCATTGCCAAGCACAATTTTCACGAGGAGATAATCGACATAATCAAAAGGAAAAGGCTGACTCTAATAGAATCCATCCATCAACAGGGTGAAGGTGAAGCAATGAGGACACAGGGAATATAGCAAGAAGACAAAGAGAAAGAGGAGAATGTAGTAACTTGCTACCAATCTTTAGGAAGAGCAAAGCAGGTGCAGTTCATGGATGATGAAGAGAAAATTGAAGTCACTCCAAGGAGCCATTATACAAGGAGTCACTAGGCAAGAGGTACAACAGAAGCTTTGGTCAAGATAGATGACCTTGAAAAGCCTTTTGTTGCCCTAATAGACCATGGATCAGAAAGAAATCTCATGTCCAAAAGCTTGTACAATAAATGCAAGTTTCCAATGGATGTAGACCATGGATGGATGATTAGAGTAGCAAATAACTCATCAGGAGACCTTTATACAGTATGCCCAAATGTTAGAGGTGACCATAGGAGATGTGAAAGCTGAGAAAAACTTCTTTGTGTTGGAGATGTCAACTTATCCTCTCATCCTTGGGAAGCTCTATATCACAGCTATGCGGATGGAAACAAAGGTATTGGATGATGCCTATGCAAGGATAAGGAGTAAGGATGGAAAGCGTGCTATTCAGTCCTTAACTGTTTGTATCAACCATGAAAGGAGTCGCGAAACTCTCAAAGAGAAACCGCTTTCAAAGTTAAATAAGGAGTTTCAAAACTACAAGGAAATGAGGGGTTTTGGCCATGTACCATTGTAAAGCAAGATTGTAGTGGTACAAAAAAAAAAGTTTCTCACCTGATCTAGAGTGGAATGAAGCTTTTTCTACAGGTTTCATAGGATTAACAAAGTATGGATCATTATGTTTCAAGAAGGTTGAAGACTTCAAAAGAATTGAGCGACTTTGTGTACAAAGTGTACAAACAAGTTTGAAACATGATGGTTTTCTAGAGGACAATGAAAGGATTTTAGGAGTGTTTGAAGAGTTTTCCTTTGTAGATACCATGGAAGATATCAAGTCTATAGTAGATTCTCGTGTGCAAGATGAAAGTCAGGTTTTGGAAGTGTGCTTTATTCACATGTACAAAGTGATTCAAAATTTTCAAAAAGAAGAAAGTTTAAATGGTAGCAGCAGTCCAAAAGTGCACGTGGAGACCAAATACAAATCTGTAGCGAAGAAGGTTAAACCAACAGCATTGCCTTTGCCTAAAGATTGCAAGGAAATGTTGAAACAAGCTTCTTTGCAACCTAGTCTCTGGGATCCAAAAAGGATTGGGCATAGATTTACACATGAAACTTTAAAGCAATTAAAAGTGGGCTATGAGGAATTCTTGACACAGGTTGAAAAGAAATGTTTTGAAGAGATGCTTTTTAGACATGGTAGAGCTTTTGCATTTGAGCCACATGAGATAGGGTGTGTTGGTCCTTCTATATGGTAATCTTCACCATCTCTCATGTATCTTGGAACCTACGGCCTATTCCAATTCCAAAGGCTCACTTGCTAAAGTTAATTGAGCTACTCAATGAGAAGATTAAGATGGGTATCTTGGAGCCTTCTTGTGCTCCATATTCAAATAGGTGGTTCACAATGCCTAAAAAGAATGGAGCTCTACGCTTCATCCAGGATATGCAACCCTATGAACAAAGTCACAATTAGAAATGTGGGTACATGGCCAATTGTGGATGAGTTTGCAGAGGTATTTGCAAGAAGGGCTATATATTCTATGGGGGGATCTATACTCAGGGTATGATCAGTTTCAACTAGCTATTGAAAGCAGGGAATTAACAACCATGAGGACACCTTTGGGTTTGGTAAGGATGTGTACCTTACCCGCAGGGAGCAACCAACACGGTTGCATATATGATGAATGGGATGAATAAGGTTCTACAGGATTTTATTCCACAGGTTACAATGCCCTTTCTAGACGACGTGCCTATTAAAGGATGTGATGTGAAAGAAAAAGATGAATCTCTAGATTTGAGGGGGTGCTGCAAGTTTCTGGCAAACCATATAGCTAATTGTGACAGGATCTTATCCACGTTGGAGGAAGTGAACCTTACCTTATCAGGGCAAAAATCAGTATTTGGGATCAATCAGGTGCTTATTGTGGGACATATGTGTGGTCCTAATGGTAGAAGACCTTGTCCAACCAAGATTGATTCTATTCAAAAAATGAAACAGACATGTATATCTGTCACTGAAGTTCGCAAATTTCTTGGTGCCTGTGTCTTTTACCTTATATGGATTCCTCATTATGCACATTTAGCTTATCCTCTTTATCAACTTTTGAGAAAGAATCAAAAATTTCAATGGGGACAAATGCAAACACGTGCTATATGCAAAAACTGAAGAAGCTTCTAGTCTCTTCACCAACATTGAGGAAGGTGGATCATGAGTTTGGAAGACATGTGATTGTAAAAGTGGATACTAGTCCTACAGGTATTGGATGGGCAATAGGGCAAGATGATGAAGAAGGAAAGAGATATGTGGTTCCCATCAACGTCATTATCCACAGGTTAAGAGGGAGTTGTGGGGAGTAGTCCCCACATTAAAATGTGACAAAGAATACTTAATAAATGCACTTGTACTTATAGAAATAGATTTTCTACCACTTCTTGGGATGATTGCAAGTTGTTCTACAACTGACATTGCTATGCTATGCTGGATTGCTTACGTCAAATCCTTAAATCCAGAGTTTGAGCATATTGTAGGGAAAGACAATCCAGTGTTGGCACACATGCTTTCAAGGGCTAGATTCAGGTTCAGAGGGGATGGATGTCGTGTTGTGGCACGTACATAATGTGAGAAGATGTAAATAAAGTTGTTTTTATGAGTTTTGGATGCATGGGAACAATTGTAGCAATGTACACATTGTCAACTGTTTGTTGACGGTTGCCGACGTGGATATACTTCATTAGGGAGTTATGACCTTGGATGGATGCATCGTTGTTGATGTTTTGAAGTTCTAGATGATGCATTTTATGTTCTTGGGATGTTCTTAAGCTAAGGGTATGGTATGGGTGTGCAATCAGACCTGCTAAATATGGCATGGGAGAAAATTGCCTCTATATAGCATTTAGCACAGTTGCCATGGATGTGTCAAATGATCATGAAAAGTGAAAAAATGATGTTCTATATCAAATTTTAGCTCAAAGGAATATTTCCACAAATTTAGGGATTTTTCCCAGGTCGTTTGGCTTTTTTATGCTATAGTTATTTCATGTAGAAATCCTTTTCTAGATCCCCATGAAGAAAAGACATCTTCACATCCATCTGGACAAGTTCCATGTCCTCAGTGGCTACTAGGCCAAGTGCAAGACACAAAGTAGTCATCTTGACTACTGGAGATAAAATTTCATCAAAGTCCACGCCTTTCTTCTACTTGAATCCCTTAGTAACTGCTTGAGATCTTTTGCTGTGTATTTCTTTTTATACACCCATTTGCAAGTCAAGGCTTGTTTGCCCTCTGGCAACTCTGTCAATTTCCAAGTCTGATTTGCAACAATTGAGTTGTACTCCCACTTCATGCTATCTTCCATCTTAATAGCCTCTTGGTAGTAGGATAGGCTCTTCGCAGTCAGTGACCAACAAATAGACTAACCTTGGCTGAAAACGCTTAGGGGGATGAGAGACTCGTATAGATATCCTCAATTTTTGATTGCTAGATTTTGCCCTGTCTAAAGCACTACTAGTGGTAGGAACGTCACTAGTAGACTAACTTATTTATTACCCTTGATTGTATAAGACCGTTTTGAGGAATACTAAAAGGAGAGGTGTGCCACTTGGTAGCTTCTTATTGGAAGGTAAATTTGAAGGAAAAAAGCAAATCATGCTACAATAAAAAGAGAAGCAACTTGTCAAGGTAAAAAAGGAGGAGTGAGTAGGAAGAATAGATGGACTATAGACATCTTATGTGGGTTGCCAACCGCAAAAAATTGTGTCCAGACCTTGGATGAGAAGAACTATCGTCTTAGATTCCCAAACAGTGCAGCAGAGGGTCTGTGGCCAAAATACACTCAGAGTCGTGTTGTGTTGCATTAGCACAAATCAACTATTGATGTCCTTGGGTAATATAATATGTGATAGCTGGGGTGTAGAGATGCCACCATAGCAGGGCCATGCCAAGCATGGTTAAAGAGTGGCACATTATGCTTATAACCTCCAAAAGATTTTGCCATGGGTAGAGCTCAGCTCAGGTCTACGTAAGCAAGAGCAGTAGAAGCCTATGACACGCAAGCCATGATTTGTGTACAAGGCTTGAAGCAAAGACTTGGCATGTCTGCCATGCAGCACCCAACTTTACTTCATAAATCTTGAAGGGATGCATCAAAATAGGCCGTAAAAATCTTAGGTTGTGCTAATTTTTTGGAGCAGTACAAACAAAGAAATTGTTTAGAGACAAGACCAACAATCGAGCATGAAAAAAATCACTAAAAAGGATGTTAGTGCATGTGCACGAAATTGCTATGAAGAAGCGATGGTAGACACCAAGCTGGGTCATCACATGGGCAAGCACCGCTTGTTAACAGATGGTAGAAGAGGAAAAGAATGACCAACGAGCTACAAAAGCAGAGAGACGAGAACCAACACATGCGTTTGGGAAACAAATCAAGCATCAAATTATGTGGAAAAGCTGGGTGGGAGAACTACCCACAGAAACATTATCACTGCTTGTACACAAGAACACCAAAAAGTTGAATGCAAGATAAGTTAGATTGATGCCTGTTCTATTGTTAATATCAGCTATGTTTTAGTATTGCATGACTTTGTATTTGCCGTTGTTAGTTTGTTCCTTCTCCTAGCCTCCTAAGCGGCTGTTGCTCACTTGATTGTCGGATTCCGCTCTAGTTGTGATCAAATGTTGCCCATGAAATCTTGACCACTATGGCAAATTGCAATCAGAGCACAACTACAAATCGAAGGCAACTTCTTTGGCACACAAAAGCAAGCTTGTTTGTCTATCACAGTGTCGTTTTTCGACTTCAGGCCATCAATTCCTTAGTACATGACCTCTAAACACCTATGGCATTCATCTTGCAATGTTTTCTAGACCTTCAAATTAGTCTCCCAAAATATTAACATCAAAGAAAGTCCACAAGTATTCGTGCATAAGGAATTCTATTGACGGAGTTTTTGACTCCATCAAGAGCTCCTTGAAGCAGACGACATTGGAGCTTTGGTCGTTCAATGCTTGTGGAGATGTGGGTAGCCTATTAAACTTTTTATCTTGATTGTATAAGACCTTTTTTTGAGGAATATTGAAAGGAGGGTGTAACACTTGACATCAATACATTGGTTGTGAGTAAAAACAACAAAAATGCTGCACACAACTCTATGAAAAATAGGCAACGAGCACCAGCAGTCGACTAAAATTTGGATGCAAGAGTATACTATGAACCAGTATCATGTTGCACCAATAAAGGGCTAAGGAAATGCGTACAATGTCGAGTGGAGGCATCTTTATATGTTTTGCAATCTACGTGTGCTTTTTCCTCCATAGCGTTGATTCGGGCCAATCACAAATTATTATTTTTGGTATTTTGTTGGTTCTAGAGGTTTACAATAAAGAGAAGTTGAGAATAACCTCTCGGGAAAATTAAAAAAAATGACTTAATGGGAAATTTTTCTTGACTAGTTCACAGGTGGTGAAGAGTAGAAATTTGTGGAAAAAGGGAAGAGAGAAATGTGTAAATGTGGAAAGAAGAGATATGATATCTTGTGAATCCATGCACCCGTCATTCAAGGGCCATGAGAGGCTCATTTCATCATGGCTTTAGACCCACATGATGATTCAAGCAAATGGGACCCATGTGGAAGACTTGGTGAAAGGAGAAAACAGACACATGATTTTGCAGATTTTTTAAAAAAATACTTCCACTCCAATCCAACAAAACTTGTCTTCATCAAAGTCGTAGCTTGTGAGATGAAGATTCTAGCCATATTTTTTAAATATTTTTTGCAGCTATGGTTTGGGAGATATGGCCGAAATGGTGGACGCCACTTTTTTCCAACTGTGGTAGAGACCACCATAGTTTGGGAGATATGGCCGAAATGGTGGACGCCAGTTTTTTCCAACTGTGGTGGAGACCACCCCCTCTACCTTTACACACACACCCTTTCTTTTCCACATTGAGCACTTCCAAGAAAATCAGCCATTAGCCTCCTCACCCTCCCCTTCCTCCTCCTCTCTCTCAAGCTCATAAAACATCATAACTTCCTCTCCAAATCCCCTCTAAAATGATGCTTAATCGTGATGTAATTCATGAAACTCCATTCAACCCCTCTCCATTATTGATAGATATGCACTCATCTTATGAAGATTCTCTATATTTTTTAATAGGGGAGCTCTTGGACTCAAGCTATGGAGGTAGGAATGGAGACAACACAAGTGATCATGGAGCCAATTAGGTGCAAATCGGTCAACAAATCACATGGAGAGAGCTTCTTCATGGGTGGAAGGGTCCTAATCAAGTTTTATTTGTACAAATTGCACTTTGATCTTAATCTCCCCTCCTAATCAATCTCTTGCCTATATAAAGAGGCCCTCCCCTTGTAATTTCAAGCCTCCCTCAGCCTCATTGAGTCTTTGTAACCATCTATCATGATCTCATAAAGCTCCTTCACTCACTCTATTCCATGTACACCCTAGAGTGAAATTGTTTTCTTGTTGATGTTAATTGAGAGTGATCTTATATGTGTGGGTGTGAGTGTGTTGGCTGATTTAGCATTGTGAGCAAGTGATCCATGTGTTATTTGGGATGGGAGTGTTTGAAGGTTGTCTATCTCTTGTGCACACAAAGAGCCTACTGCCTCATTGATAGTAAAAGCTCTCTCTCCCCTTTCCCTCTTTCTCTTAGGCTCCCTCTCTTTGTCTAAATATTCCCATAAGTTATCACATAAGGAAGCGCCCTACAACATATCATAGTCTCTCTCCAAGAATTGGTGAGCATCTCTCTCTCTCTCTCTCTCTCTCTCTCTCTCTCTCTCTCTCTCTCTCTCTCTCTCTCTCTCTCTCTCTCTCTCTCTCTTTGTTACATAGCGGTCCTAGTCCACGCTCTCAAGACTAGGTGGTGCCCTCATTTCATTCTCTTTGTGGCGCAACGGAGTTTGTTTTGGTATAGAGGCCGCCATACCAATTTCCTTCGTCATAAATTGGTGCCCCCCACTGAGGAGTTCTCAAGCAAAGCTCTACCAATTCTATGAAGGAAGTTCCATCCAATTTCCCAAGACTTCCTCTATGGTCTTCCCAAGAAGCTCAAGAGAAGAAGCATCTTTATCGGCAAACAACACGTAAGCGGGTAAAGAAAGTTAACTACACACACCCTTCTTTGCTTCAAGAAAAGTCTTGTTGTCACCAAGTCCCTAGGTCAAAGCATTGTGTTGAGTGCTTCGTGTCTAGTGTGAAGACACTTCCTTTGGAGCCTCGACTTCAAGTGGTGAAAGCACTTTCAAATTTGGGGATTCACCAATTTTTTGGCGGGGGAGTTACATATCAATGGTGTGCGGTATTGGCAAGAGGCTACATATGGTGATGCTCTCCAACTACTACTAGCAAGAAGGCTCAAGGTGGTTGAGAAGGTAGCCATTAAAGCCTATGAACTCTACAAGGCTGATGATGATCACACTAAAGCTAGGCTAATCACTGGTGAGCAAATCCTACGCATCTCTTGAATGGTGGGATCCAAGAGGGGTGGGCTTCAAAAAAATGCTTCATGAAAGTTTGTAGTTAATGCACAAATGAATAATCCCATTTTCTACAACTTTCAATCAGTTCAAAATATTAGGGCCAATGTGCGCATTGATAGAAAGATCTTTTTCCAACAAAGATTGGTCTTCTATTTTGGAGTTGAGAGGTTGAGAGAGACATTGTTGTCCCCTGACCCCATAATATTTCCCATTTTGGAATATAATGTGTACTTTGATGTTCACATCTTTATCTTGTATACTCCATGAACCATAGGGAATTATATGGACCTATACGTCCCCTAGCTAGACAAACTGTACACATTGTTGCAAGCACAAAGCTTAGGTTCCAACAAATTATTAGGGAGTTGTTAGGTCCTTGACGTCTAGCTAAAATCAATGCATCCATAAACCCATTCATCCTACCCATAATAAGATGTGATTTGGATTTAGACGTGTTCATCTTTGTGCTATACTGAGAGGAAAGCAAACCATCCTATCATGGCTTTTCCTAATTTTTTTGGGCGTAATGGGGAAAATGCTGGGGATTTTTTGGATAACTTGGAGATGGCTTTCCTTGTCTCTGGGAGGGATGATGAAGCATTAAAATTGAGGGCTTTTCTGTTGATGCTCAAAGAAGAAGCTAGAGTATGGCTCCAAGCTCTAGATCCAACCCAAAGAGATGGATGGGAGGTATCGAAAACAACTTTCATACGAAGATTTCAACGAGCCAATTCGGCAGAAGAACTATGGCAACAACTTTCGACCCTTCATCAAGTTGACCCTCATGGTTATGCAACCTATGAGGAAGGTTTTTTGAAGCTTTGGGGGCAATGATCAGACTCACTAAACCCTGGTGTACGAGCTCCAAATTGCCTCCAAAAGGATCGATTTGTCTCAGGTTTATACCCCCTACTAAGGGAGAAGGTAAAGAGTAAATTTCCAAATACTTTTGAAGATGCCTTAAGAATTGCTAGGGAAAAGAATCGAAAGATTCTCTATCAAGCCCAAGCCGGCCAACTAGCTTTGGGAGGCAATATCACAACTATGGATGCTTCTCAGGAACCTCCAAATGTGCCTAATGCACCAGGGCTCAATAAAGGTCAAGAAGATATGCTCCAACAAATAAACAATCTTACGTACCAGCTAGAGGGTTTGAGAGTAAATTTGGTGCAAGGTGCAAGAAGGCCTATCGAGGGGAATGGTGGGAATCGGCCACCAATGCGACGTCAAGAAAGGGAGATGTTGTGTTACGATTGTGGGGAAAATGGCCACGGCATGTATACTTGCCCTCATCCTAGAAGATACGACTACCCTGTCAAAGGTCCTCAACAACAAGTAAGCCCTCCCCGCGCTAGAGCTCAAGTGCAAGAGCAAGTGCAAGAGCAACCGCAACCTCAAATTTTGCAGCCACCTCGTGCTTAAGCTCCAGCCCCTGCTGCTCAACCAAATGTGAGCATCATAAGGATGGAGGAGGTCGTCAAGGGTAGAAGCAACCGGGAAGAAATAGCCAAAGGTAAGATGAAGATAGATGAAGTGGAGACAATGCCTATCAAGCGTGTGCGGTTCCAAAATTGAGCAAGTAAAGAAACAAGTAAGGATGCAAGCAATGAAGCAAGTACATCTCGGGAAACTAAAGATGAAACCAAGAAGAGGAAGAGCCGTACTAGGTCTCAAATTGATATCTCCGACTTCCCTATGGGATCTTGGACACAACCTTATGATTTGATAGTTGATGTGGCTCTCAAGGACCAAAAATTACTTGGCTACAACTACTTCGCATCTCCCCAAAGTTGCGACGACAGTGGTCGAAAATGGTAAGCACAAGGGCAAAGCGAAATAAACTAGTAAGTGTAATCAAAGCATATGGTCTCAAGGATATAGTGCCTTTGGTGGAGGCTAAAATCAAGGGACAACGGATTCCAAAAACCTACATTGATAGTGGGACAGAGGTTTGTGTTATGACAGAAAAGCTAATGCATCAATTGGGTTTAGAAGTAACGGAAACTTCAAACTTTAGGGCAAAAATGGCCAACAAAGTCGTTGTCACTTGTGTGGGTATAGTGAAAGCTTTCAGAGTTTCTGTCTTTGGAATCACTGCAGAGGTTGATGCTTATGTGATTCCGGTAAAGGGAGAAGGATACCCCCTCATTTTAGGAAGACCTTGGCTCATGGGTATAGGAGCTAGGCAAGACTGGGCAACAGGAGACTTGGAGTTGAGGCCCCATGGATGTGGCCATAGTCGGAAGGTGGTTTACAACCTAAAGAATGGGCGTCAAGAGAACCTTGAACTAGAGACACCAGCTGATGAGTGGAGCTCAAGCAGATGCTTCTCATCCGTGGACGAGGAAGAGAGTTCAAGTGAAGAGAGTGATAGCACTCTTGAAGTCATGGAGATTACCATAAAGGAAACTACCTCATCAGAAGACAACTCAAGGACCCAAATGGAGAATGTGTGGGATGCTAGCCTAGAGAAGATGTTATCCAAGGACATAAAGGAAGAAGAAAGGGAGGGCTATGTGAAAGTTCTCAAGAAGCATGGACCATTGTTTATTTCTGATTACACTCACATTACAGGTGACACTGCAGTAAAGCATCACATCCATCTAAAAGAAGGGAGTAAGCCTGTAGTACAAAGACTAATAAGATTAGGAGTTGTGCAACAGAATGCACTATTGTCCGAGGTGAAGAGACTTTTGGAAGCAGGATTCATATACCCAGTAGAAGATTCAGAATGGGTCTCCCCAGTAGTGGTGAGGCCAAAGAAGAATGGTAAGTGGCGAGTGTGCGTGGATTACAAGCCACTAAATGCTGCAACAAAGAGGGACCACTTCCCTCTCCCATTTCAAGATGAGATTCTGAATGAAGTAGCAGGCCATGAGCGGTACACAATGTGTGATGGCTACTCCGGCTACTTTCAAATAGGCATTGCAGAGGAGGACCAAAAAAAGACTACTTTCATCACACCATGGGGTTGTTTTGCATTTGGAGTCATGCCTTTTGGCCTCACTAATGCTCCAGCAACCTTTCAATGATTCATGAATATGGTTTTCCAACCTTACTTTGGTAAGTCCATATGGGTTTTCATAGATGACTTTTGTATTTACAGCTCTAGGAGCAACATTTTCTTTATCTCTCTAAAATGACCATCACTTTCTTCACTCCATACCAGTGACTCTTGACGATTTAGTTGTTGTAGAGGAAATATCACATAGGAGAGTAGGTGTATGAATCTACTCAAGTATCTTAGCTTTTGTAGAAAGAGATTAATTGTTTGATAGAAGTTGGGGAGGGTAGATTTAGCAATGTTTCTATCTTTTCAGGATCTACCTCAATTCCATCGATTGACACTACATGCCCCAGTAATGTAACCTTGCTTTCCCCAATGTGACATTTATCCTTGTTTAGTTGTCCACCCAGCTTAGCCAAACGAGTAAATCCTTCATCAATTAGGTTTTTACAAAAGAATATGTGTACATACCTGGTGGCCCGCCCACTTACCTGGGCGACCACATTGGGCTTTATACCCCAACAACCTCCCACTTAAAGTCCAATGTGTTACTTTAAGCGTGAGAGAAGCTACTATACAAGCTAATATACAAGAGATGTAGAGAAGTGATGTACTACCCTACACCTAACTGCTTGCGAAAATGCGCAAAGCTCTCTGAGGGAAGTCCTTTTGTAAGTAGATCAACAGGATTTTCTGTGGTGTGAACTTTGACAAGCTGAAGTTGCTTATCCTCGAGCATTTCCCTGATGAAATGATACTTCACATCCACATGCTTTGTCTTTGAGTGATAAACTGGATTGCGAGCCAATTGTATAGCACTTTGACTATTACAATATAACACAGGCATCTCTTCTTTGATTCCCAGATCTGTTACTAGTCGATTAAGCCAAATTGATTCTTTGCATGCCTCTAATGCTGCAACATATTCAGCCTCTGTAGTAGACGGAGTAACACAATCTTGTAATCTAGAACGCCATGATACTGCTCCACCAGCCAATGTAAAGACATACCCTGACGTAGACCTTCGGTTGTCTAAGTCACCTGCATAATCTGAGTCTGTAAAACCCTTTACACTTAGCTCCTGACTCCCATAGCATATACGCATACTCTTTGTAGCTTTCAGGTATCTCAATATTCCTTTCACTGCCTCCCAATGTTTCTTGCCTGGGTTTGACATGTATCGACTTACTACTCCCACTGCAAATGCAATGTCTGGGCGAGTAGCAATCATTGCACACATCAAACTACCCACTGCAGACGCATATGGAATCTTATCCATTTCAGCCTGTTCTTCCTCAGACACAGGACAATCTTGTTTGCTAAGTTTCACATATGGTGGCAATGGAACACTCAGTGCCTTTCCCTTCTCCATATTGAAACGTTGCAAAACCTTGTCAATATACTCTGTTTGAGATAACCAAATCAACTTCTTTGATCTGTCTCTCTCAATGCGCATACCAAGTATATGACTTGCCTCACCCATGTCTTTCATGTCAAACGATTTTGCCATCTTTGACTTCAAAGCTGAAATTTCTTCCAAGTGCTTGCCAGCAATCAACATGTTATCCACATACAAAATAAGGATTAGCCAACTACCATCCTTAGACTTCTTTGAATATAGACAGTGATCGAACTCACTACGTTTGTAACCTTGAGAAAGCATAAACTTGTGGAATTTATGGTACCATGCCCTCGGTGATTGTTTTAAGCCATAAAGACTCTTTAACAACTGGCATACCCAATCTTCCTTGCCTTTCTCAACAAACCCTTCTGGCTGCTGCATGTAAATTTCCACATCTAAATCACCATGCAAGAACGCTGTCTTGACATCCATTTGGTGCAACACCAAATCTAATATGGCAACCAATGCAAGAAAGCATCTCAATGTAGTCATCTTGACCACCGGAGAGAAGACTTCATCAAAGTCAATGCCTTGTTCTTGCTTAAAGCCCTTGGCAACAAGCCTTGCTTTGTACTTTGGCTGACTATCATGAGCGGTGATCTTATACCTGTAAACCCATTTACAGGGTAGAGCCTTTTTGCCCCATGGTAATTTAACTAGCTTCCATGTCTGGTTTTTATGTAGAGCTGTCATCTCTGACTGCATGGCCAATTGCCAATTCCCGGAGTCCTTCATTTGCACTGCTTCCTTGTAACATGAAGGCTCATTGCAATCAGTCAACATGACATAGTTCATAGATGGAACAAACCTATCAGGAGGTCGCGTGACACGTTCAGATCTACGCACAATAGGTGGCTCAGGCTCAGCCACAACCTGTGGTTCCAATCTATCCTGTCCTTGCTCCTCTTGAGCCCTGACATTTTGTCTTGCACGTGCAGGTCCATCTTCTTGGAAGACAACTCTTCTAATCTCCTCAACTTTCTCTGGTTTAGAATGATATTTGGCTTCATTAAAGTGAACATCATTGCTGCGGATAACCTTTCTAGATTCGGGATCCCAAAGTCTGTACCCCATCTCACCAGAATTACCATAGCCTAGAAAGATGCACTTTCTACTCTTTGGCTCAAGTTTGTTCCTAAATTCCTTTGCAACGTGAGTATATGCCTCACAGCCAAAGACTCTGAGATGCTTGTATGAGGGCACCTTGCCTGACCATACCATCTCTGGCACTGAATCCTTCTCCAAAACCTTGCTAGGAGATCTATTTACAAGATGAACAGCTGTTGATACAGCTTCAGCCCAAAACCCATTTGGCAGCTGTGCATTAGACAACATACTTCTGACCTTCTCTTGTATGGTCCTATTCATCCTCTCAGCAACACCATTTTGAGGAGGATTGTAAGGAGCTGTAAGTTCACGTTTTATACCTTTGGACTCACAAAAGTCCTGAAAGGCCTTTGAAACATACTCTCCACCATTGTCGGTGCGTAAGCATTTAAGCTTCTTGCCACTCTGATTCTCCACAAGTGTCACAAACGTTTTGAAAACACTAAACGCTTCATCCTTGTGCTTGAGAAAGTAAACCCATACTTTCCTCGAGTAATCATCTATAAATGTCATAAAGTAAGAAGCTCCCCCTAGAGATAGGTTAGGCATAGGTCCACACAAATCACTATGAACAAGTGCCAATTGTGTATCTCTTCTACTGCTTCCATGCTTATGTGGCTCCTATGTTTGCTTACCATACAGACAATGTTCACAGAATTCAAAATCATTAAATGAAAAGCCAGGCAAATAACCAGAACGAGACAAGATTTCCATTCCCTTCTTGGACATATGTCCTAACCGGCTATGCCACAAAGAAACGTTCGGCTGCTCGGTTACATTGATTACATTTTTAGAGACATTTGATACATAAATCATGTAAAGTCCTCCAGACTTTACTCCATGTGCTACTGTCATAGAACCCTTGGATATCTTCCACATGTTCTGTCCAAAAGTGATGACGTAGCCAGCATCATCAAGTAAACCTGTGCTGATCAAGCTCTTTGTAATTGCGGGAACATGTCTCACATTCTTCAGCGTGAAAGAAGAGCCATTCTGAAACTTCAATTGAACATCTCCAACACCTAAGATCTCACATGTCTGCCCATTGCCTAGCTGAACATGATCTTTAGTGGTCACATAAGAGGTAAACCACTCCTTGTTTGGAGACACATGAAGTGATGCCCCTGAGTCTATAATCCAGTCACTTAGTGAATTTCCATCAGATGCTGTAAGAAGAGCTGAGTCCATTGTATTCTTCAAGAAGTAGATGTCTCCTGACACTAGACTGTCATCCTCTGCAACAGTGTTTGTCACATTTATTTCTTGAATCTTCACTGAGGACTTGTTCTTCTCACCATGGTCTTCAGCTTTCTCTTTGCCTTTTTCTGCTTTCCATTCTCTGCAGTCTCTTTTCATGTGACCCTTCTTGCCACAATGGTAGCATTCTATGTCACTCTTGCCTTTAGCACTGCGGGACTTGCTACGAGACTGATTCCTCTTTCCACCTTTGTACTTTTCTTTGGTCCTTCCCATGACAACTAAGGTTGTTCCTTTGCCTTTTTCCATTGTCTTTCTATTGGTTTCTTCAGTAAGCAGACTTCCTTCTACACCTGCTATGTTCAAACCATCTGGAGGTGCAGAATTACTCAAAGCTGTGCGAAAAGTGTCCCAACTTTCTGGCAATGTGATCAACAGGAACATAGCTCTAGCAGGTTCATTAAACTTGACACCTTGAGCTGACAACTGACTATAGATTGTGTTGAATTCATTCAGATGATTGGACATAGATGTCCCTTCTTTCATCTTCAAGTCAACAAGCTTCTTAAGCCAGTATACCTGTGAAGCTGCACTCTGCTTCTCATAAAGATCACTCAGCTTTAACCATGCTTGATAAGCCGACATCTCGTCTGTTACATTGAAGTAAACGCTTTCTGCCAAAGTCAGCATAATGGTAGAAAGTGCCAATTCATCCATTTCACTCCATTCATCTTCGTCCATATCTTCTGGTTTTATCCCCTTGAGCTTTATAGGTTTTATTTGCTTCTTTTGTACCAACACGTGCCAAATCTGATTCTTCCACAATGGGAAATTGGTTCCATCCAGCTTCTTGATATTGTAAAGAGCAGTGTCCTGTGATCCAGCCATAGCTACGCTTCACAGTGGTTTACTTTCCTGGGAAAAATTCGGCAGAGTTTCCCCTGTAAACTGACCTCTGAACCAATATCAACCTGTCAAATGAACCAAGAAAGCTTCAGATTCTGCATAAATTTAGGCAGAGTCTCCTTTGTAAAATGGCTATGGTGTACTCAAAAAACAGACCAAAAAACAGCTCAAAAAACACTGTCTCTCTGACACTGTAAGCTGCGGGTAAGCTGCGAGTAAACCTGTCCTGCACCTGTACTGTCTCTCACTGTCCTGTCACTGTCCTGTAAGCATAGACTGTGACAATGCCTCAACGGCAGTAAAGCAAATATGCAATCCCAACTGTCTAACTCACAGTCAATACATCCTAGCTGCCTATCTAAGGGTGCTCGAGGGATCGCTCCAAGACCTGTATCACCGAAAGGATCTCAACATTCGAGAATCCCCCAGCTCAATAAAACCTCACTCGACCCTCAACAAAGGCTGCAGTAAATCTGACAGTACATAGACTTCCCACAAAGTCATACATCCACAAATTTCCCACTGTATGCTGTAACCGCTACGGCGGTTGTTTGCTGCGTGACTCACAGCCAGCAAACCCTCAACAGACATACATCATCTCTGACAATACATCCCATGTGTAAGTACCTGCAATGTCAGGATGAAATTTGGAATATCAAGCAGCAAACACAAGCTACCTGATGAACTAGTGAATGTCGCCTACAGTCTGTGTGTAGATGCGCCCGTGTCGTATGTGACACGCCTCCAAGAACTGTGAGCCGTCCTTCGATGTGTAGACAGCCACAAATCAACACTCTGGGAGTGTCGATATCCTCAACACCTGCAGTCGTAGGCCGAAAACCCCAAATTTGCAGAATTGGATCTGCACCCGCTGAGATCACGTAGTCGAAAATGGCCTG
Source organism: Adiantum capillus-veneris (assembly GCF_014529385.1). Taxonomy (NCBI): domain Eukaryota; kingdom Viridiplantae; phylum Streptophyta; class Polypodiopsida; order Polypodiales; family Pteridaceae; genus Adiantum; species Adiantum capillus-veneris. The sequence goes on along the minus strand of NC_140931.1, from coordinate 140,277,106 downwards.
CGCAGACCTTTGTCGAAGCCGAACGGTGGCCGAGATGACCTCAGAATGAAATTCTGAGAACACCGAGCCCTTTGGTCTCGCCCACAGGATTTGGGGCCGTGTCTTCGCCTGTCGAATTTCACTCCAATCTGAGCTGGTGACTCTAGCCTCCTGCAGTGCTGCCCTGAGCCTCGATCTGAGCTCTAATACCAGTTGAAGGAGTACGAGCGAAAGTGCGACGCGAGAGAGAGTGCGAGAAGAAGAGCACGACGATATGGTGAACTCGCTCTATTGTAATGTGTAGAGCATAGTGAGTTCTTATTAGGTTTTTACAAAAGAATATGTGTACATACCTAGTGGCCCGCCCACTTACCTGGGCGACCACATTGGGCTTTATACCCCAACACAAACAAAAAATCATGCTACAATATGAAAGCATAGGTTGGACAAGTGGTGAACCTTGAGACCAAATCCTCCTTGCATATTAATGGAAGCAAGGTTGGAAATTATGGTGGATCTTGAAACCAAAGCATCCTTGCTATATTAGAGCATAGGTTGGACAAGTGGTGGACCTAGTTGTAATACCCACTGCCACCTATCAACTACTATAGGACTATGCTTACCAATTTCCAAGTATCCCTTGAGTTTTGCAAGGTTGAACACATGGTGGATCTTGAAACTAAAATCCCCTTTCTATATCAGAGCATAGCTTGGACAAGTGGTGGACCTAGTTATAATGCCCAATATTCAAGGTGAAATACCTTAGGACCTTGCTACCTTGCTTTCCAATGTTTACGTAGCCCCTCATTTCTTTAATGGAAGCAAGGTTGGACAAGTGGTGGACCTTGAAGCCAAAGCCTCTTTGCTATATTAGAGCATAGGCTGGACCTAGTTGTAATACCCACTGCCACCTATCAACTACTATAGGACTATGCTTTCCAATGTCCAAGTATCCCTTGAGTCTTGCAAGGTTGAACACATGGTGGATTCTTGAAACCAAAATCCCCTTTCTATATCAGAGCATAGCTTGGACAAGTGGTGGACCTAGTTATAATGCCCAATATCCAAGGTGAAATACCTTAGGACCTTGCTACCTTCCTTGCCAATGTTTACGTAGCCCCTCATTTCTTTAATGGAAGCAAGGTTGGACAAGTGGTGGACCTTGAAACCAAAGCCTCTTTGCTATATAGATCATAGGTTGGACCTAGTTGTAATACCCACTGCCACCTATCAGCTACTATAGGACTATGCTTTCCAATGTCCAAGTATCCCTTGAGTCTTGCAAGGTTGAACACGTGGTGGATCTTGAAACCAAAATCCCCTTTCTATATCAGAGCATAGCTTGGACAAGTGGTGGACCTAGTTATAATGCCCAATATCCAAGGTGAAATACCTTAGGACCTTGCTACCTTGCTTGCCAATGTTTACGTAGCCCCTCATTTCTTTAATGGAAGCAAGGTTGGACAAGTGGTGGACCTTGAAACCAAAGCCTCTTTGCTATATTAGAGCATAGGTTGGACCTAGTTGTAATACCCACTGCCATCTATCAACTACTATAGGACTATGCTTTCCAATGTCCAAGTATCCCTTGAGTCTTGCAAGGTTGAACACGTGGTGGATCTTGAAACCAAAATCCCCTTTCTATATCAGAGCATAGCTTGGACAAGTGGTGGACCTAGTTATAATTCCCAATATCCAAGGTGAAATACCTTAGGACCTTGCTACCTTGCTTGCCAATGTTTACGTAGCCCCTCATTTCTTTAATGGAAGCAAGGTTGGACAAGTGGTGGACCTTGAAACCAAAGCCTCTTTGCTATATTAGAGCACAGGTTGGACCTAGTTGTAATACCCACTGCCACCTATCAACTACTATAGGACTATGCTTTCCAATGTCCAAGTATCCCTTGAGTCTTGCAAGGTTGAACACGTGGTGGATTCTTGAAACCAAAATCCCCTTTCTATATCAGAGCATAGCTTGGACAAGTGGCAGACCTAGTTATAATGCCCCTCCTTTCTTTAATGGAAGCAAGGTTGGAAAAGTGGTGAATCTTGAAACCCAAACCCTTTGGCTATATATAGAGGATAGCTTGGACAAGTGGTGGGCTTAGTTGTAGTATCCAATGTCCCAGGTCCAAGGTGAACTATGTAAAGACCTTACTTCCAAAAACAAAGTCATACAAGTGGTTCTCCTTGAAACCAAAACCTCCTTAGTGTATTAGAAAATAGCTTGGACAAGTGATGGACTTAGTTGTAATGGTGAATGTCCAAAGCAAACTATTACAGGACCTTGCTTCCCAAATCAAGTTTGGACAAGTGGTGGATCTTGAAACCAAAACCCCCTTGCTCTATTAGAGCATAGCTTAGACAAGTGGTGGACCTAGCTGTCATGGAAAATGTTCAATGTGAACTGCTACAGGACCTTGCTATTAAATGTCTAAGTAGAGCTAGCTTCTTTAATGGAATCAAGGTTGGGAAAGTGGTGCATCTTGAAACCAAAAGCCCTTTATTGTATAAGAGCATAGCTTGGACAAGTGAGGGACCTAGTTTTAATGTGTGATGTCCAAAGGAAAGTATTACAAGACCTTGCTTTCCAATATTTGAATTGGTCAAGTGGTTAAAACTAAGTATAAAACTTTGACCATTTTCTTCCCGAATTGCCAAAAAGCTAGTTTTAGACACCCCTAAATGAAAATGCTTTAGGGTGGCCTTAAACAACGTTTTTTCAAAGACTTGAACAAAAGGGTTGCCGAAGAGTAATGAAAATTTATTATGGCTTGAAGTGCCTGAGTATGTGAAAACAAGCCTAGGTTTTCCACGAGGCAAAATGTGACAAAAAAGAACTATTGTCTCTTATGACATAATAAGAACATTGGAAACTTAGGATTGACCATGTGGCCTAAACTTTGGCAAGTGAAGTGGTGGCCAAGTTTTTTGGCACAATGTGCACTTGGTCCTATATGTGTTGACTACTTGGCTAAATCTAGGACCATAAGGCCAAACCTTTGGCACCTTAAATATAGTATGGGACATAATTTAGAAGTGTTATAGTAAATTAGTAGTATAGTTAATATGTTAAATATTTGTATTATATTTAAGTATATGCTAAATATAATTTATGTTCAAAATTTCACTAATGAAGAATGTTCCCATTTAGCACTCCAGATGCAGGGTCTTAGGGCAATGCCACAATGGGGTGCATCCGACGAGGCAGCACTTCCATGTGAGGTTTGGGGGTAGCGCTCTTGATGGGGATTTTTGGAATATAGCGCTCTCGATGGCGGGGCTTGGGAGGCTGATTTTGGGATATTGTTCCGAGCAGGGTCCGGGGTAGCGCCCCGGGCGGGGTCAAGGGGCGGCACTATAGAGTTACGCATGTTTTGCATCTTTTCAACCATGATTTCTTTAATTTTGATTGTGTGAATTGGTTAATGTTTTATACTGCTTTTGTTTTTTTTAATCCTATGATAAAACGTGGACTTGTAGCTTACGTGGCATTCTAATAAACCCTATCAAGATTAGGCACAGAGAGAGCGCACGAGCAACGCACACAGAGAAAGCAGACGAGCAGCAAACACACAGAAAGCGCACGCGGATCGCACACAGTTGGAGTATACGTGCGCGTAGAGGAGCAAACCCGGCATCATACACAACGCACAGGTGGAGCGCACAGGATTGACAGTTCATGCACAAGATAAAGAAACAGCATCGTACCCAACGCTTTCCAGAAGGGCAGCATCGGACATAGCTTCTTCTTAGGAGACATTGCACACCTCACGAATAGAGGAAAAACAAGTATTTCTCTCTCTCTCTCTCTCTCTCCGTCTTTCTCCATATAGAGAAGATGGTTCTCTGTAACTCTTTCTTGCACACACACACTCTCTCGTCAAAAGACAGAGATACATAGTTTAAAAGTATTCCCGCACACATACACATATTCCCACACATTATCTTCCTCTCTTCCACATACATAACCACAGTGAACTCTGTTATCTTGTTGTCTCTCTCTTGAGATTACATGCACATATTCCGACACATCGTCTTCCTCTCTTCCACATACATAACCACAATGAAATCTGTTATCTTGTTGTCTCTCTCTTGAAAATACATGCACATACTCCCATGCATCGTCTTCCTCTCTTCCACATACATAAACACAGTGAAATCTGTTATCTTTCTCTCTCTCCTCTCTCTAGAAAACAGGTATTTCTCTCTCTCTCTCTCTCTCTCTCTCTCTCTCTCTACCTATCTATCTATCTCTGTATCTTGCTATCTTTCTCTTGAAAATACATGCTTATGTATGTGTGCGTCTGTGTTATCTATGTGTATATATGTATATTTGTGTTGTTTCATTGTAATACTCATACATAATGTAGATACACAATTACACTTAATTACGATATGCACACATAGTATATATACATACATAAATATCACAGATAACTAACACATTGTAATACTAGTAAACTTGAATGGAGGACTTACTTGCGTGATCTGTTAAAGTCGATTCTTGTAGCGAGTTCTGGATGTATGCTGAGCTGATTTTCCTCTAATCCATTTGTAGATATGATTGTAACTTCTGTTTCTCAACAAAAGTAGTGTTGTTTAGTGATACACCTAATGGACATAAATGGCTGAAACTAGTAGGACATGTAGACAAAAAATACGTGTATTTCTTTGGATGAATATATACACTTTTTGGTGACCCTTACCACAAGTGGTGGACCTTGAGACCAGTGGACTATAAGGACCTCCAAACAGTACCTTGTACACTCAATTCTTCTTGGTATCTAGGTTGGACAAGTGGTGGACCTTGTTCAAATTCTCTAACCACTCTCTCTAACATGGTGACATAATTTAGGTGTGATAAATTCATATCTATGCAAACTAATATCAGTTTAGACTTGTTAATTTGAGTTTGTTTGACTTTATGTACAATATAATGATTTGAGGTTTGCATATTTGAATTTAGGTGGAATAATCACATCTTTTTGTGCTAAACTTGAATTTAAAATCAATTTCGGGTCGAATATTTTAAATTTAAGCGATAAAATTTATATTTTATAAAAAAGTTTGAATTTTAAAATTTAGGCGGGATATTTTAAATTTGGGAGGGATATTTTAAATTTAGGTGATAAGATTTTGAATTTTAAATTTAGGCGGGAAGGTTGTGAATTTATAGCATGATCTCCCTTACATAAGAGAGTATAGGTTGGACAAGTGGTGGACCTTAAAGCCACAACATCCATGCTACTTGACATGATAGGTAGGGAATCTAGTTGAATATTGTATGTATGCTATATATGTAATAGATCTAGCTTGGACAAGTGGTGGACCTTGGAACAAAACCCCATGTAAAACATATCATGCACATTCCAAGTGGTGAGAAAAAATATCATTTAAGATATAGCCTTATAGGTTGGACAAGTGGTGGACCTTAACACCCAAATCTTCTTACTAAAATGACATAGAGTGGAAAAGTGGTGAATCTTGAGACCAAATCACTCATGCCACTAGAGATAATAGGTTGGACAAGTGGTGGACCTTGAATGTAAACCCCCCATGTACGAAATATTGTGGGTTTAAGGTATTTCAATGGATCCTAGCATCTTGGAGACATGGTGCAGCTTGATTCTCTTCATGGTTCAATGGAGCCTATCTTGGACAAATGGTGGAGAATCCTTCTCTCCATGTTTCAATGGACCCTAGCTTGGACAAGTGGTGGACCTTTGCTTCTCTCTATGTTTCAATAGAGTTAGCTTGGACAAGTGGTGGACCTTGGAACCAAATCCCCGTGTAAAACCTATCATGGTCACTCCAAGTGGCGAGAAAGAATACCCTTTAAGATATAGCCTTATAGGTTGGACAAGTGGTGGACCTTAACACCCATATCTTCTTAATATGATGACATAGAGTGAAAAAGTGGTGAATCTTGAGACCAAACCCACTCATGGTACTAGCGATAATAGGTTAGACAAGTGGTGGACCTTGAATGTAACCCTTCCATGTACGAAATATCATGGGTTTAAGGTATTTCAATGGAGCCTAGCATCTTGGAGACATGGTGCATCTTGCTTCTCTTCATGTTTCAATGGAGCCTATCTTGGACAAATGGTGGAGCATCCTTCTCTCCATGTTTCAATGGACCCTAGCTTGGACAAGTGGTGGACCTTTGCTTCTCTCTATGTTTCAATAGAGTTAGCTTGGACAAGTGGTGGACCTTGGAACCAAAACCCCATGTAAAATCTATCATGGTCACTCCAAGTGGTGAGAAAGAATAATCTTTAAGATATAGCCTTATAGGTTGGACAAGTGGTGGACCTTAACACCCGGATATTCTTAATATAATGACATAGAGTGAAAAAGTGGTGAATCTTGAGACCAAACCACTCATGCTACTAGTGATAATAGGTTGGACAAGTGGTGGACCTTGAATGTACACCCCCCATGTTTCAATAGAGTTAGCTTCGACAAATGGTGTAGCATCCTTCTCTCCAGGACAAGTGGTGGACCTTTGCTTCTCTCTATGAGAAGAATAGAGTTAGCTTGGATAAGTGGTGGACCTTGGAACCAAACCCCCATGTAAAACATATCAAGGTCATTCCAAGTGGTGAGAAAGAATACCCTTTAAGATATATCCTTATAGGTTGGACAAGTGGTCGACCTTAACACCCAGATCTTCTTGATATAATGACATAGAGTGGAAAAGTGGTGAATCTTGAGACCAAACCACTCATGCTACTAGGGATAATAGATTGGACAAGTGGTGGACCTTGAATTTAAACCCCACATGTACAAAATATCGTGGGTTTAAGGTATCTTTATGGATCCTAGCATCTTGGAGACATGGTGCAGCTTGCTTCTCTTCATGTTTCAATGGAGCCTATCTTGGACAAATGGTGGAGCATCCTTCTCTCCATGTTTCAATGGACCCTAGCTTGGACAAGTGGTGAACCTTTGCTTCTCTCTATGTTTCAATAGAGTTAGCTTGGACAAGTGGTGGAGCTAGCAACCAAACCCCGATGTAAAACCTATCATGGTCACTCCAAGTGGCGAGAAAGAATACCCTTTAAGATATAGCCTTATAGGTTGGACAAGTGGTGGACCTTAACACCCATATCTTCTTAATATGATGACATAGAGTGGAAAAGTGGTGAATCTTGAGACCAAACCACTCATGCTATTAACAATAATAGGTTGGACAAGTGGTGGACCTTGAATGTAAACCCCCCATGTACGGAATAACGTGGGATTAAGGTATTTCAATGGAGCTTAGTATCTTGGAGACATGGTGCAGCTTGCTTCTCTTCATGTTTCAATGGAGCCTATCTTGGACAAATGGTGGAGCATCCTTCTCTCCATGTTTCAATGGAGCCTAGCTTGGACAAGTGGTGGAACTTGGAACCAAACCCCTATGTAAAACCTATCATGGTCACTCCAGGTGGCGAGAAATAATACCCTTTAAGATATAGCCTTATAGGTTGGACAAGTGGTGGACCTTAACACCCAGATCTTGTTAATATAATGACATAGAGTGGAAAAGTCGTGAATCTTGAGACCAAACCACTCATGATACTAGTGATAATAGGTTGGACAAGTGGTGGACCTTGAATGTAAACCCCCCATGTACAAAATATCATGGGTTTAAGGAATTTCAATGGAGCCTAGCATCTTGGAAACATGGTGCAGCTTGCTTCTCTCCATGTTTCAATGGACCCTAGCTTGGACAAGTGGTGGGCCTTTGCTTCTCTCTATGTTTCAATAGAGTTAGCTTGGACAAGTGGTGGACCTTGGAACCAAACCCCCATGTAAAACCTATCATGGTCATTCCAAGTGGTGAGAAAGAATACCCTTTAAGATATAGCCTTATAGGTTGGACAAGTGGTGGACCTTAACACGCAGATCTTTTTATTATAATGACATAGTATGGAAAAGTGGTGAATCTTGAGACCAAACCACTCATGCTATTAACAATAATAGGTTGGACAAGTGGTGGACCTTGAATGTAAACCCCCCATGTACGGAATAACGTGGGATTAAGGTATTTCAATGGAGCTTAGTATCTTGGAGACATGGTGCAGCTTGCTTCTCTTCATGTTTCAATGGAGCCTATCTTGGACAAATGGTGGAGCATCCTTCTCTCCATGTTTCAATGGAGCCTAGCTTGGACAAGTGGTGGACCTTTACTTCTCGCTATGTGTCAATAGAGTTAGCTTGGACAAGTGGTGGAACTTGGAACCGAAACCCCATGTAAAACCTATCATCAGCATTCCAAGTGGTGGAAAATAATACCATTTAAGATATAGCCTTATAGGTTGGATAAGTTGTGGACCTTAACACCCAGATCTTCTTAATATAATGACACAGAGTGGAAAAGTGGTGAATCTTGAGACCAAACCACTCATGCTACTAGGGATAATAGGTTGGACAAGTGGTGGACCTTGAATTTAAACCCCACATATACAAAATATTGTGGGTTTAAGGTATTTCAATGGAGCCTAGCATCTCGGAGACATGGTGCAACTTGCTTCTCTTCATGTTTTGTGCGCTCCTTGCCGCACTATCGAAGCAAGGGACTTGCCAATACACCGTGTGCGAGCCACAAACGGCTCCAAGCACACAACAAGCCTAAACTAGCAAGCTCAAGGAAACAAAGGGTGTGTCACTCACCGCTCTACGCTCGCCTTCGTGGTGGATTCCTCGCCGCGATGAAGAAGAAGCTGCAGTCGTGCCGCGCTCAACCGCTTCGCCGCCGTCGTGCCTTCGTAATGCTCGATCGCACACACACTCTCCCTCTCTCTCTCTCTCTTTCTCTCTCACACACACACACACACACACACACACACACAAGGAGGTGAAGAAGAAGAAGATGGAGATGGAGATGGAGCAAGAGCACTCTTCAATTGCACAAATGAGAGAATGAGTAAAAATTAGGTTTAGTTGGTTTTTATAGGAGCTCACCCCATTCACACTTGGGCGCCCATGCTTAACCAACTAATCCCTTGAATGTCCAAGTTAAAGTGCGCCTCTCATCGACGATCACTCTACCTTTCCCTATTGGACCGACAAGCCCGGTACCTGACTCTACCAAATACATAATACACGTCCGTCGTAGGTGATGGGGTGTCCGTGTGCCGTGAGGGTTAACATGCCCCCCTTCCTGATGTAGATTCCGTCCTCGGAAGCTATTGAGTTGAAGCTGGTTCGTCGAGGTGGAAGAGCATTTGAGATGAATGTCCTTAGCCTTCTTCAGTCACTGCAAAATCAAACAACATTGGCACAGTAATTGCATTCTCTTAAAAAGCATATGCAGTTTTAGGTAGACACATTGATTGGTAAAATAATTTCAAACAATTTGTTAGCAATGAACATTAAATTGCAATGTAATCAAATGCATAAACAGATGTAAAAGGTAGAAAATCAATGAACATTAAATTGCAATGTAATCAAATGCATAAACAGATGTAAAGGTAGAAAATTAAACAAGTCTGGGGTCGCTAATTTGACGGTCAAAAAGCACTAGAGATCGAATATTAATACCATGGGTAAGCTTCTTAATTTTCTGTGGTCAATTAAGTTGTTTAATCGCGAGATCCAAGTATTCATGTTCGAGGGCTGACTAGAGGCTATATCTAGAAAACTTTGTAGTTAAGCTACCATAAAAGGAATTTCTCATGAAATCATCGCCTGACTGATTACTTTTTCTTTGACCCCCCAAAGTCTTTTCACATTGATTCAATTATGAAGTGGGTGCTTATTTTGTATGCCTTGGGTTTTTTGCTTTTCAAGGAAAAGCGCCCACGCTGGGAACCTCTAGGGCTCTAGTACCATAGGCTATACATGTGAGTGAAGTACCAAATCAAGCTGAGATTTCTCTTCCAGCTTAAAATTTTACATTGTGGCACTTTGATTTTTTGCTTGTTCATTTTCAACATTTTAATTTTGTAACTTTGGGGGGTCATATAACATTGTTACACTCCTCAGGCTCATCACATTAGTAAACTCCCTTTATAATACTTAAGCTAAAGGTCAATAGGGTTAAGCCCACTAGAAAGCCCTAGTACATTTCATACAATGCTGCCTAAATCGGATTAAGAACCTAAGTAACCATTGCTTATTAGGAAGGCATTCCCCATGGTATTAAGAGAAGATTTCTAATACCTAGCTTGGTCAAACTAGCTTAGTCGGACTGCTTAATTTTTAAACCTAGACAAGTGATTATGACAAAACATTACATTGAATTAAATGTTTGATACTAAGCAAATGCGCTGAATATTATGCTACCAATCACAATCAAAGCAGACAATCATAGATGCAAAAAGATAAGGGCAATGCTAATGGACAAGAAACACCTGTTTGTGTTGATGGTCGTGCTTGATTTGAAGGTTCCATGAAGGTCCAAATCCTATCAATAGCAACACGCTCCTGTACACACTAGAAAACAAAAGGACTACCTCCAGGAGGCACATTAGTGGGAAAAGAGATCTTTGCTAATCACTCAACCCTAAAACAGAAACACTCCTATCGTACTAATCTTACCTACCCTCCATCACTCAAGTGATGAGGATCAAAGGTGTTTTATGGCATAGGTTTCTGTTTCACTGTACCAAATGTGACAGGTGTAGGTCTGAGTCAATGTTTTGACTTTAATGTGCATACTCGTTTGCTAATTGCTCTTGCTCTTTTTTTTTTTTTTGTGAGTATAAAGCTTTATATGTACATTCCCTAAGATTGGAATTGAGAGGTCAGGGAAAAAGGTTGAGAGGGAAACAAATGAATGATGACTGTCAGCAAACACTCCCCCCTTCCTTGGGTAGATCATACCGTTTGAAATGAGCTTGTCACCCTTTGAAACCAATTATTCCAGTTGGTAATAGGTGAGGATTTTTGCCAGTAGTTTTCTATTACCCTAGGTGCCTCGTCAAGTTGCAAGGGTGGTAAGGTACTCTCCCAGGATCGAACTTGAAGTGGTTCATTAGGTGATTCTTGAACACTGGGAGGTGTGGATTCTTTGGTAGCTTCATGGAGGTCCACTACTATAGATGGAGGCTGTGTAGAAGCTTTTACCTCTATGGATGTATTACATGAGGAGCTAGAAGCTTCATGGGACTCCCCCCTTCCTGAGCTAGGTGGAACAAATCGTTCTTTCTTTGGTACCCAAACTAGCTCGGGAGCGGGTGTGTAGCATTCTGTGATTTTTTCCTTTCCACGATCATTGATTCGTTTTGGAGCTACGGGATTGGGCTCACTTGGGTCAGGTGATAGGTAAGAGCACAATCTACGTTTTGGCACCCAAATTTGATCATTTCCTTGATAGTAGCCTTGGGCTTCCAATAGTCGTTTAGGGATCCATCGCAACATTTTCTTACTTTTCTTGGAGCGAGTGGTACGGTTCTTACAAGGCTTCTGTTTTTTAGCACTAGCTATGGTCACTAAAGAAGCTTTAGGGACCCACTTGTATGTTTTCTTCGTGACATTAGGATGAGTCTTGTCAGAAGCGATATGCATTGCTTGTAGCATATTTAAGGGTATATGCATTTCATCCCCCTCAGGTGTTACCCAGGTCGTCCCCCTATTTCCCCAAGTGTCTATGGTTGATGCTAGGTGGACCCAATCGACATTGTCTGATTCCGTCATACCCGGTAACACATCCATGTAAGGAGAATCTTGGCCAATGTCTGTATCCTTCTTACAAGTGTAAAAATATTGTAGTGGGGCCGAGTGAACTGTGGTGTCAGAGTGATGATCAATAATGGTTTTACTCCCTAAGGGGTGTACCTTACCAGTCACCAAATCCACTCTAAGGACAGAGTCTTGGAATTGCAAATAGACATGATTTTTAGACCAATCATGAACCATTTGTGCTTCCCTCATGAATGGTCGTCCTAAAATCATTTCATATGACATAAGGTGTTTAGAGAAATCCATTACAATGAACGTATGTCGTACCTTGTGTCCTAGAACTTTGATCTTAAGATCCTTGAGCATCCCCATAGGTTTGGCTATGGTACCATTTGCCATCTTTACCACAATGTTAGTAACACTGAGGCGGGGTTTTCCCATGGATTCCCAACAATCTTTTGTAACGATGCTAACTCCCGCACCACCATCAAGAATTCCCTTTATAGTTAATCCCTTGGTGGTGATGGGTAGGGTCGCATTAGACTCGTTGCCTTCAAAATACTGCCCTAATTCGTTAATGGGTACCTCGATCACAGACTCGTGTCCATCTAAGTCAAGTGATTGCACATGATTTTCCTCATCAATCATAATCGAGTCAGGCCTATTTGGTTGCGCAAACTGCGGTAATCCCGTTCGTAGCTCTCCGTTAAGGAATGCTCGAAGTGCAAGGAATAACTCAGGATCTCCATACAGCTTTGCTATGATCGTGGTTCGGACCTCAGAAGACATGAAGTCCACTAGTTTGGCAACATTCATTGGCGTTTTGCAGGGTGTAGGTCCTTGACTAGGAACTGGTGAGGATGGAATCTCATATTCCTCAATGGGATCAGGTATTCCTTCGTTAAACATCCTTTCCAACAAGAAGGGTGTATGCTCACTTTTTGATGTCCCGTCCTCACTCCCTTCTTGGATGATACTAGATATGGCTAACGGTCTATGGTTCATGTGGGGTGGATGAACTTGCGTGGGAAACACTGTGTCATGAATTTTGACCTGCATGGGTTCTGGTTCTAGTTTCCTTTGAGTCTCCTCCACTAAACCTCTTAGATGTTTCACCTGCTTAATCTCGTCTACAGGGTTTGGGTACGTCCCAATCTTCTTTTTACGATTCTTCCCTTTTTGCCCCTGCGGTTTATCTTGGGGGTCTTGGATTGGATTTGGAAACACTTGTGCTGTTTTCAGAGGCTCCTTATGGTTTTCTCTTATTCGGTTTTCATTTGGTTCCATGTTACGGTTTTCTTTGTCGGTCTTTCCCTTTGTGGTATTGGTTCTAGTCTCCATTGTCTCGACTGAATCTGAATCATCCTCGAGGTCATTCATATACACGGGGTCATCTCCTGTTCCTATGTTTGTTTTGGAACTTGGCTTTGAATTTTCCGTATTCTGCGACTTCTTCCTTCGTGTCTTCTTTTTCTTTGCTTGGATAACTGGCGCGGTATCTCTCTCTTCGAGGATATGGCCTGGCCCTTGAAGCCAGGACCGTGTAATCGCATAAGCGGGTGCGACGGGTGGTATTGGTGATGTCACACTAGCAATTTCGACCAAATTCAGGGGTGTGATTTTAGGCGCATTTGGGTTATAGGGGCATTGGGCAATCAAGTGATCTATGCCACAACGATTACATGTGAGTATTGGCATTGCAGACGTGCTCCCTTGATTCATTTGCATCTGTGCAGCATTCTTTTGCAACCTAATAGGGCACTCTGCTGCTCGATGTGGTCCACCACACTCGTAGCATTGAAGAGGTGGCCTCCTAGCCTGGGTGTTGATATTTTGACCTCTGGATGCGAGAGCAGCAGCTTGATAAACCGGCTTGACTTGCCCCCAACAATCTTCCATGTAGTATATAGGACACTCTTCCAATGTATCAAGTCCGTAGGCAATACTAGTGTCTATTTCCTCCTCACAGCCATGTGGATAAGCATTTGATGGCTCGCAACCTACTTGGTTCATAGGGGCGACTCTTGGATGCGGGGGCTGCGGTCCTAGCACAGGAGGTGGTAACGGTGTAGCTTGTACAACATTTTGAGATCTAGGGACCATGTGTTGCGGTAGTTGCTCAACCGGTGGAGTAGGCATCAATACAGGAGCTCGAGGCGCATCCGTCCAGGCTACAGGTGGTCTATTTGCCATCATACGTTTGATCATTAAACAATCCTTAGCTTGGTGACCATACCTACCACATGCGTTGCAAATTCCATTAAATTTTACTCTAAACGTAGGGCACTCACTAGTGCTATGTGGACCTAAGCAAATGGAACACCATTGTTGCTCCCTTCTTGGATACATGTGACTATTTTGAGGGGGTCGATTATCCTTAAGAGACTCTTGGATTGCCTTGGTGAGGTCTGTCAAGAATGTCTCAAATACCTTTGGCTCATTGGCAATGGGATTTGCAGTCATGGGTTCATACTCAATGGCTTGTGAGCTAGTGGATCTCGTGTCAGTAGACACCCTCATGCCTGCTATCATCAAGTTGTCCTCTAATTGGATTGCATTGGCAGTGACATCTTCCCAGGTTGTGATACCTCTAATCACTAGTCCATTATAGATTCCTTCATTCCTCAACCCTCGAATGAATCGATCAAGCAGTTGGTTATTGTTGAAGCGCTCATTTACAGGGCAGCGAGAGTTTAAGTGCTTTAGACGACTAATGAAGTCCCTTACTGACTCTCCTTCCTTACGTTCGGCCTTCTGTAGCTGAGATGCTACACCCCAAAGCACACCTTCTCGTATGTACTCCTTTAGAAACAACCTTGAAGGGTAGGGTAGATTGTTTTCTCGTCCACCCTTAGGGTCCTATACCAATCTCCAGCCTTCCCACTTAATGTCAAGCTTAAGGCATTGCACTTATGTAGTTCGTTGCGTTCCCCTAAGGAATCACATACTTGTTCAAACACTTCAATGTGTTTCCTAGCATCTTCGTCCCCATTGAATTTTTGCGTGAGTTTGGCAATTTGTACTGCCTTACTTCTAGGCTCTCTATCAGATGCATGACGCATATTTTCCGCGATAGATCGACCTATGGTTTGAGCAAACGCTGCCAAGTCACCTATGTGAGGAGGTAGGGCCTGTGGAGGTACTCTTGGAATCATATGTGGGAGAGGGACGGGTACCGGTCTTGGCATATGTGTGGATGATGCAGGATATGGAACATAACCGGGCATAGGTCCACTCGGATAAGAGCTAGGGAGCGGCACTCGAGGAGCATAAGCAAGTGGTACAATTGGAGGTGTGGGGGCCATGTGTGCATAAGGGGCTAGAGGCACATATGGTCGAGGCCCCATATTAGGTACTACGACACTAGGTAGTGGCACTGCGCTAACCGTAGATGTCATCGGTACATTCTCTGTCAGGCTTATCCCTGGAGTGAGCACTGTGTTTTCCTTGATAGAGGGTTGATCCAAGTTAGGGAAGCTAAAGTTTTCGCTCGGAGGCTCAGATTGCATAGAGACCCCAGGTGAAATGACGTAAGATGGGTCCACGGGGCTCATTAGAGGAGTCTCCATTTGTGATAGAGTAGGCTGTTGAGCCTTACTCGTATCCAAAAATCTCATGGGGCCAGTTGAGAGTATATTTACCCCTCGGTTTTGCCTTTCTGATTGAATAATGCCATGGATAACATTACAGATCATTTTCTGTTGATCTTCGATGCTCGTGGCACTAGAGGTGGATTGTACAATCTCTATCCATCCTACATGGTAGGCGTGGCCAGAGTGTAGATCCGTCAACACCTCAGTGTGGAGGTCGTATGTCCAATGATCATTAATGAACAATCCTTCTAGAGTCGACGTGTTAACGGTTTCTTGTGAGGTAGAAGCAATGTTGCTCCCCGTGGTTTTACTTGTCACCAACGGTACTCTAGAGGGAACTTCTGAAGGAGGCAGCTCAACAAGGCCTTCTTGGTAAGAAGTTGGCAGGATATCCACATGGACACTCTTTGGGGGTGTGGGGTCCACGTGCGATGTGAAAGGAGAGTCCACTTCCCCACCCCCTTCGTGTGCTTCATTTGCATCAGGTTCCGAGCGAGTAGCTCTACCTAATGTTTCCATGAAACGGCTAAACATACTAGTACTAGGCTGTGGAGCTTCGGGAGGTGCATGGCCTTCTCTCTCAGTGTTTTGGTTAGGGTATGCTTCCATGATTTCTGAGTCGGAGGAGGAATCACTAGCGGCTATTTTAGGGTCTTGGGTGGTGCTACCTTGTGTCCCCGCTGAGGGTCTAGATCCTATCGTGGATGGGTAATGGGTGTCCGTATGAACAGAGGCACTACCAATGTGATCGTGCTCTAACACTCGTCCAGAGCGTAAGTGCATGTGCTTTTGATACCCTAAGGTGTCAAAAAGCTGCTCTAGGAGGCCTTGTGACTAGTTTTTAGCGTGTTTTTTGTTTGTTTTTTTGCTAGATTTTTTAGAGCGTGTCGTGGAATGGGCCGTGTGATAGCTCGAAACGAGCGTATCGGTCAGAGGGTCGTGCCGTGCTTTACAGCCCTCCGTTTGGTCACTCTATGCCCTCGGAATTCCTAAAACTGTCAATTTTCAGTAGGGAACTAGGCCCAAACTAGAAAGTCTAAGGGTGCAAGTGGGAAGAGAAAGGAGGAGAGTGGAGGACTTGTCCCACATGCTCTCATTCTCTCTTGAGGGAGTAGGGTATATATATAAGAGTGAGTCTAGTATATATCATAAGACTGAGGCCTGGGCCTGGGCTTGGGCTTGGGCTTGGGAAAATGATTCTGATCCCGATCTATCTTTTATACAAACCAACCCGTCCGTTTTAAGAGTCACGTTTTTTATTTTCGAAAAATTTCGCCGCCTGCTCACTCGCGTTTTTAATTTTCGAAATTTTTTTTAAAAAAAATATTTTTTTTCCAAAATTATTTTTTTTCTTCTTGGTGCAGAAAAAAATTGCAGAAATTGAAAACGCAGACATGCAGAAATTTCAGAAAACGCAGAAATTAAAGAAACGCAGATATGCAAAAATTGCAGAAATTGAAAACGCAGATATGCAGAAATTTCAGAAAACGCAGAAATGCAGAAAATTGCAGAAATTGAAACCGCCGAAATTGAAAATGCAGAAATTGCAGGAAATTGAAAAAAACGCAAGAAATGCAGAAAATTGAAAAAGCACAGACAATAGCAGAAATTGAAACTTGACAGAAAATGCAGAAAACGCAAAAAACAGAAATCTCCACACACTCCTTCCCTGCCTTTCCTATGATAGAAATTGCACCACAAGGAAGCGTAAAGTGCTAACCGAGCTTAGTGTAGGGCATATCCCCGGCAGCGGCGCCAAAAATGTGCGCTCCTTGCCGCACTGTCGAAGCAAGGGACTTGCCAATACACCGTGTGCGAGCCACAAACGGCTCCAAGCACACAACAAGCCTAAACTAGCAAGCTCAAGGAAACAAAGGGTGTGTCACTCACCGCTCTACGCTCGCCTTCGTGGTGGATTCCTCGCCGCGATGAAGAAGAAGTTGCAGTCGTGCCGCGCTCAACCGCTTCGCCGCCGTCGTGCCTTCGTAATGCTCGATCGCACACACACTCTCCCTCTCTCTCTCTCTCACACACACACACACACACACAAGGAGGTGAAGAAGAAGAAGATGGAGATGGAGATGGAGCAAGAGCACTCTTCAATTGCACAAATGAGAGAATGAGTAAAAATTAGGTTTAGTTGGCTTTTATAGGAGCTCACCCCATTCACACTTGGGCACCCATGCTTAACCAACTAATCCCTTGAATGTCCAAGTTAAAGTGCGCCTCTCATCGACGATCACTCTACCTTTCCCTATTGGACCGACAAGCCCGGTACCTGACTCTACCAAATACATAATACACGTCCGTCGTAGGTGATGGGGTGTCCGTGTGCCGTGAGGGTTAACATGTTTCAATGGAGCCTATTTTGGACAAATGGTGGAGCATCCTTCTCTCCATGTTTCAATGGAGCCTAGCTTGGACAAGTGGTGGACCTTTGCTTCTCTCTATGTTTCATTAGAGTTAGCCTATATTATACAATTAGTAGACCTCGAATCTCTCCATGTTGTCTAGAGCTGAGCTTGGACAAGTGGTGGACTTTGCTTCTCTCTTCCCTTAGTTTACTAGCTTAAAAGATCACTATGTATACTTGCTTAGATCTAGCTTGAACAAGTGGTGGACCTTGTATTCACACAAACTTAATCCATTACAAAAAAGTATATTTTAAAATAACATTTGGTTTTTGTTTGTTTCAGGAAAGATGGCTCCAAAAAAACAGGTTGCAAGGGTTGCTGTCTAAGTTGACTATACTTGCAATGATCTTAGGAAATGGTATTTGGACATACATGGTATAGAGGGTGCAAAATTTCATAAGGTGCATCTATTTATTGCCAAAAAGGAGAATGACAGCTTGTTTGAAGATGTTGGACAAGTTCTGGAAGCATTTGTCTCTGTAGTTGATAGTCATCCGGAGGTGGAATGCATTGACATTCTAGTTCCAATGAATCTAGAATTTCAACTATCTCCAGGAGCATATGCATTGGAGTGCATGTCTAGAAACAAAGAAGAGACAATGTTTTCTCGAGGATGGATGTTTGCAGAATCAAATCCAAATATCACAGGAGATCAACTTCAAAGCTCCATCATTGCCACACTACAACAAAAAAAGGTGAAAGCTTCACGACCACCATCCACAAAGAAGCAAGCAAAAGTGCAGAAAGTAGCAGCTAAGCGAACTAATTCCATTTTGGATGTAGACAAGGCTCTTTGGCATCCTCATCAACAGAGGGTTCAATGTCAAAGATGAGAATTGTGGATCCAGATGTTTTAGAAGCTAAGGCCATGAAAGAACAAGAAAAAGATACACGTGGAATGAATAAGTATATAAACTATTTTCCTTTCCAATATAGGGAATTTGATATCCCTATTCAAAATTGTTGGCTTGCTCCTGATCACTATAATGCACGTATTATGGATAAAAAACACGCTGAAAGTGTGTTATTTGGATTTTCATGGAGTACGACCAAGCCTGCAGCATGTGCATATTTGATGCCTGTTCGAAATGCAAAGTTAAAGAAGGTGACTCCTTTGGCAGTAGAAGAGGTAGAAGAGCAAAAAATTAAAGATTATCATTATTGGATTCTTGATGGGCAACATTCAATCTATGCTGCAAAAGTTTTGCTTCACAATGAACAAAACAACAAAGAGATATTTGAAAGGCTGATTGGCGTGTATAAATTTAGAAAGGCTCGCATTGTTGTGAATGCTCCTCCATTTCTTGCAACTGCTATATCTGCCATTGCAAATGAGGAGGCTCAGGCATTGTATGTCAAGCAACCTTACAACCAAATATGGAGACATTTACGGAGTCAGTGGATCTTCTCAGGACGACCACCAAAGGCAGCAAGTGGAATTGCAGAGGGACATGCATCTCGTGCCAGATGGGATGTAAGTTATTTTCTTTGTCTTTATGATAGTGTTTAATTAACAAATCTTGCTCAATAGTTTAATTATTTCTCTATTTATTTTTAGGCTTTTCTTCGATTGGCAAGAATAAGTGCAACAGCAAGTTGGATTGCTAAACAGGCACACATGGTCACGTACTCTGATTCAATTTATGATTGCTGGATAGAAATCATTGAAAGGCTAGAAGAGGAGAATAAGAAACCCCCATCAACTGTATTTAGATACCTTTGTGGCCTTGAGGAATCAGAGGTAAAGACTATTCAAGAAGAGATTACAGATGAGAAGATTTTACTGTCAAAGAGTGCAAAGGATGGTGATGCAACTGACATGTATGATCGAATCAAGCAGTTGAAGCAAGACAAATTGATTCAAGATGCACTTCTTGAAGGCTTCAACAATTTGAATGAGTCTTCACCATGTAAAGACTGGGAGGAGGTGGTCAAAATGTATAACATCAATGATGTTGTTTATAAAACACTTTTAATGCTATGCGAGGAATGACTCAGATCTAGTTTGAAGCGTGGAACAAAGAAAATTGCTTTTCCAGATGGAGCAATAAAATACATGCAATGGGCAATTCACCTTCAAAAGGAGAAAATTGAGCCTAGAGATTTGCCATGGTCAATCTATGTGGTGAGCCTACAAATGGAAGGCAATCTCTACTTGATGCGCCACTTCAATAATAAAGTGCCTATTGGCTTATGTGTTTTAGATATGACAAAACACGTTGGAGGCAATTTGAAGTGGAGTGAGGAGACATTTAACAATGCTTTGGATGGGATCTTGGCTATTGCTGGAGGGTCAATAGATCCTGGATTTGTCTTTCTTGCATTTGTGGATTTCACTAACTTCACAAAATTGCAATGTGCCTTTCACTCCATGGGAGATAACCTGAGCTACCATTGTTGTGGTGCATTGCATCACTTTCCATCAGGTCCTTGCAAAGGAGCAATTCAATTCCTAACAGTTATTGCCTTCTTGGACAAGGAAATGCATTTGAAGACCTGAGAAGAAGATCAGAGGAACATCCCATGCCAATTGATTGTGCTCTTCTTCAAGTAGCAGATAAAGATATGTTAGATTTGCAATATTTGGAGGCCAAAAAAAGAGCTTTGGTCAAGCACTACATTCGTACATATTGTTTTGAAGACCGCAAGCTTGTTGATGTTTTTGGTGATGGCTCCTTGGTTGCACAAGAAGGAATACAACAGAAAAAAGAAGTTATATGCTTAGTTGACAGTGTGGAGGAGGCAAAAAACGTGGAGACGAGGCTGCTAGACTTTGTTAAGTCTCATGAAGGTATAGAAAAATGGGATGGACTTCAACAATCCACTTTGCACACTGTGCCTATTACAAAGGAGTGCTCTCCACAAAGAGAAGAAGAAGAACAACAACAATATCCTCTGTCAATGGAGGACTTTTTGGAAATGGAGACACGTATGTTTTGAGTTTCTTGTGCATGTTAGTGTTTCTTGTTTTGCTGATTTGATACTCTTAATGTTAGATTTTGCTTTATATAGTATTGATTGAGTTTGTATTTTTTATCTCAAGCATTCAAGGTTTGAATGTAAATAGTAAATTACTTGAGTTTTTGAATGGTGGATCTTTAAACTAAAACTATAACATTTAATACTCACGAAGACTTAATTGCTTAAGAGCTTGAATTCAATAAGTTTTGGACCTTTTATCAATACCCCCTTGATATGATACATTAGATCCTAGCATGGTTAAATGGTGATGCTTCATAAATTGAACCTAGCTTAGACAGGTGTTGGAGCCTAAATTTAAACTAACCTTGCTAGAAGGGAGCTTATGTTTGGACTTTCAGAACTAGCATAAGTAATCAATTAGAGCATAGATTAGACATGTGGTGGTGGCCTTAGAGACCAAAATCTTAACGAGCTTGGAAAGGTATTAAAGTACTGCAATTTACTTAGTTTTAGTACTCACTAAAGGCATAGCTTGACAAAAGGTGGACCTTACATGGATCCTAATTTCAAGAGGTGTGGTAGACCTTCAAACCAAGCTCATATAGCTTGGACATGTGATGGACCTTGCATGGAGACTAGTTTAGACAAGTGTGGTACACCTTGTAACCAACACCCATTTGTTACATTAGCTTGGACAAGTGGTGGACCTTGCTTTTATGTTTCAATGGAGCATATTTTGGACAGGTGGTAGACCTTGTTTCTCTCCATGCTTCAATGGAGAGAAACATTAGCTTGGACAAGTGGTGGACCTTGCTTTTATGTTTCAAAGGAGCATATTTTGGACAAGTGGTAGACATTGTTTCTCTCCATGCTTCAATGGAACCCACCTTAGACAAGTGAAGTACCTTGAAACCAAACCCCCATAATACAACATATTAAATAGGTTGGAAAATTGGTGGGATATGAAACCATCCATGATAGAGCATAGTATAGGTGAAAACGTAGTGGCCCTTATATCAATTACCCATGCATAGCTTGGACAAGTGGTGGACCTTGATTCTCTCTATGTTTCAATGGATCCTATCTTGGACTAGAGATATATCTTACTTATTTCCATGCTTCAATGGATTCTAGCTTGGATAAGGAGTGGACCTTCAAACAAAACTCCGCAGCATAGCATATATTAACAATTCATGGGTTTTATAGAGATTTTCTTGTCTATTTTGGAGAGTTGATAGACCTTTCTTCTCCATGCTTCAATGGATCTGAGGTTGGACAAGCGGAGTTGGAGAAGTGGTCAACCTTAAAATGAAACCTCCCATGCTACAACCCATCATAGATCGTATATGTAGTGGACCTTGAAACTCGTTTATGTCCCTAGCTTAGAGAAGCATTGCACCCTTGATTATCTCCATACATGAAGGCAAGGTTGGACAAGTGGTGGACCTTCAAACCAAAATCTCTATGCAATAATAGGCAAGTGGTGGAGCTTGTTTTCTCCATGTTCCAATGGATCCTAGCTTAGACAAACAATGGAGCTTGCTTCTCTCCATGTTTCAATGGATCCTAGCTTAGAAAAGTGGTGGAGCTTTGCTTCTCTCCATGTTCCAATGGACCATAGCTTAGACAAGTGGTGGACCTTGAAAAACACCCCCGTAGACAACATATTATGGGGTTTTCATGTTTCAATGGCACCTAGCTTGGACAAATGGTAGATCTTGATTCTCTTCGTGTTTCAAGTGATGGACCTTGAAACAAGAACCGCCCCCCCCCCCCCCCCCCCCCCCCGCATGTACAACGTATCATGGGTTTTGAAAGCACTGGGAGAAAATAATAGCTTTGGTAAGTTGTGGACCTTGCTTCTCTCCATGCTTCAATGGAGCCGAGGTTGGACACATGTTGGAGAGAAGGCGGTTGCCCATGAAATAAGACCATGCATGCTATAATCAATCATATGTTGTACACATGGTGGACCTTGCAATTGTTTTATATGCCTAACTTGGACAAGTGGAGGACCCTTGATATCAACAACAAGCCATGTTTGGACAAGTGTAGTACCATCAAACGAGAATCTCTATGCTACAATAGAGTATAGGTAGGACACATGGTGAACCTTGATATCAAAACATCCATGCTACTAGAGATGATAGGTTTCACATGTGGTGGAACCTTGTATCAATGTTCTATGTGTAGTTTTTGACTAGTGATAGACCTTGAAACTAATCCCTCTAGGCTACAAGAAAAAAGAGATGGATGAGGAGGCTAGACTACTTTTGTTGCATCAATGCATCCCATGTTACCACATATACTATAGGGTTCTTGGATAAGTGTTGGATCTTGTGTCAATGCTCCATGTCTAGCTTGGACAAGTGGTGGACCTTGGTTCTCTCTATGCTTCAAATGGGCAATAGATTGGAGACACACTGGCCTTTTTTTTTCAATGATTTTATTTTTGGAAAACCTTGGAGGCACCATGTAAGAGGCACTCTAAGTCTTCCATACAATGGACCTATTGGACTATACAATAATGATACCTTTCTTTGATCTTGTCATTATTTTATGCATAATATTTTCTTCCTTTTGCAGACACAGGAGTTAAGTGATATAAAAACTAGATGTATTTTACACTATGATTGGCATGAAGATCCTTTTGGGACACCAACTTTTCCTATTCCCAAAGATGTAATTTTCCATATTAACGGTATGGATTTTGAAGTGCGACTTTCATGTATTCAAGGAGCTGGTTATGGGCTATTTGTGCATACTACCCTGAAAAGTGGTGTGACTATTCTAAACTATGGAGGGCATAAGTATAGATTTCAAGACTGGAAAAAGATATGCAAAATATTTCCAAGAGCTTATAAATATTCTCTTCTAGAGGATCCAAACATAGAAGAAGAGGAAGATCAATCATACATTATTGGTTGTGTAGAAGAAGGAAACGTGTCGGGCTATATAAATAGTTCTCACAATACAAATGTCTGTCCCAACGTACGATATACATTTGATCCAAATTTGCCACCTTGGCATAAATGCACCTCTTCACACATCAAGTCAGAAGAATATGGCCATGTATGCATTGAGACTATTTGTCAAGTTGAAGCAGGAGAAGAGTTGTTTGCTGACTATGACTTTACTTGACATTGTAAAGTATTGTACATGGATGGAAATCTCAAGTACATGCATCATTCTCATTTTTCATGGATGAAATCTCAAGTGAATGTAACATTTGATTATTGTTTAGTTTATGCTCAACGAGAATCTAGAGTGCTCTTATGCTTTGTGTGTTGTCTAACTTATTTGATTACCTTGGCCATAGAATCTTGATTCTACTCTAGATTTGTGATAAATCTTACCAAAATTTAATCAATGTCTAGGTTGGACAAGTGGTGGGGCTTCAAACATTACTGTCTTAAACAAGTGGAGTTATCTTACTTGGTGGCCTTTGAATCCAAATCTAAGCCAAATCTCTAATTGTTTGCTTGTAGTTTAGGTTGGACATTTGGTGGACCTTGTATCCATGTTTCCTCAACAAGTTGTGGCTTTTAGTTTTCACTCTAAGTACTCATCTTTAATAAATTGTAGGATGGAAAATGTTGAGTTAGTAGATTGTATTTTAGACAAGTAGTGTTTTGTGTACGAATGCTGAGAATGGTTGCAAGGATTCTAACAACGACTTTACCTTAAATAAATTTCTTACTAGGAGTTCTACATGTAAATATGGTGAATAAAATTCTAGTGGTTTTGAGATACCATTTGTGTGTGTGTTTTCTTAGATTCACAAACTGGGATGGATAATGCTCCTATGGTTCAGTTAACAACTATAGAATCCATAGATTCTATGGTTTCTGAAGTGCCCAAGATGGATGATATTTCTATACTAGAGTCTAGTGTTGTGCAAATTGAGCAAGCTTGCAATAATGAGAACCAAGAAATCGATGCTTCAAAAATGCAACATACATCAAAAGAGATTGAAAAGTCCACTCATGAGCTATTGCCAATTGCTACTACTTCATGTAGTGTAGATGTTGAGAAATTCACGCTTACAATTATATTGGATTTAAACGGTCTATTGTTGAAATGTTCCCCTCAACCATCCTCACACCACAACTCAGTGCAAATGGATTCAAAAAGATATATTATACTCAGGCCAGGTTGCGTCCAATTCTTGAAGACTATTTTACAGAGGTTTAATGTTGCAATTTGGTCAACAGCTACTAGGAATAATGTGTATCAAATCCTTGCAGCACTAAACAAATTAACTGAGGATACATTGCCTTTCTTTTCAATTTGGTCGCAAGATGTTTGCTACACCGCTCAAACTCAAAAAAAAATTAGACCCAACAATCCAAACGTTGAGGCAATGTTCAAGCCTCTAGCCAAAATTGCCATGGGGTTTGAATGTGATCCACAAAGAACAGTGCTTATTGATGAATCTCCTTACAAGGGATGTATTTCACTAGCAAACAATTGTATTTTTCCACCACAATTTGATGTTGAGAAGATGGTTGACAATATGCTCTTGGAGAAGCTACTGCCATACTTGTTTCATCTTGATGAGAGAAGGGATGTGCGTGATTTAATCGATTCTAATCGTTATGGACAACCTATAGTGACAAATGATAGTGAATACAAACAAATCATGGAGTATTGGAAGCATAAAAATGATGTTTGGTCAGCTAAGGTGTTCTTTACAAGAAGAATACCACCTACAAAAGGTAACAGAGATGAAACTATCATTGAAGACGCAAGTGACACAAGCCACCGCAATGAAATGAGAAGAGCTCAAATACAAGAGATCTTGGCAAAGGAGCGTACACCCATTGAAAGCATGAAGGCATCACAATTGACACTTTAGCTAGGCAATTGGGTTGTAACACAAAAGGAGTTTTGAAGGCAGCCACAACAAAGGCTTATATAAATAAGGTAAAGCTGAGAACAATCTTCTAAGGCTGGATAGAAACCAACCCTAAGGTACTAGTGACATGTCATATATATGAAACTATCATTGAAGACGCAAGTGACACAAGCCACCGCAATGAAATGAGAAGAGCCCAAATACAAGAGATCTTGGCAAAGGAGCGTACACCCATTGAAAGCATGAAGGCATCACAATTGACACTTTAGCTAGGCAATTGGGTTGTAACACAAAAGGATTTTTGAAAGCAGCCACAACAAAGGCTTATATAAATAAGGTAAAGCTGAGAACAATCTTCTAAGGCTGGATAGAAACCAACCCTAAGGTACTAGTGACATGTCATATATTCTTGATACACATGCTTGAACACTCATGTGCATGGTATCTAACAAATCTTTCTTTTTATTCCTTCTTGCAGGATCTTACAAAGGATATTACTAGATAGAGCTCAATCAATAGAGATTTTGATATTTTTGCTCAAAATAATGAAGCAGTCACCTACATTTTTTGTTTATCAATTTCTTGAGAGACTTTCTTTTAATTTGTAATCATCAAATGAAATGAAAAGTATCCTTCTTATTAAGATTGCTGATCTTTTTCTTGTTCAAAACTTTCAATTGTGATTTATAGTTTTGTTAGCATTAGATTGTGCTTTCTTAGTTTTAAAAAAACTGTCAAAGATCCAAGTCTTTTTGGCTTTACTTAAGTTATTAATCGTGAAAGATCCAAGTCTTTTTGCTTTACTTAAGTTATTAATTGTCTATGTAATAGTCCTTAAAACAATACCGGATGGCTTTCTTGCTCCCATGTCTCACATTGGTCTTTACGTAAGACAAGTGGTGACCTTGAAAGTATGGTCTCATATCTCGATCAAGTGAAGAGACATGAAGCTTAAATATCACTACTATGTATCTAGTGTTAAACTCTATCGAGACAAAGATACTAGAGTGCCAAATTACAGCTTAGTTTAAGTGAAAATCCATTTGAGCTAAGGTAAAACTTATAGTGCCTCATTTTTCTAGGATTCTACCCCATCAAGGAAGTTAGAATCTAGCACAAACCAATTAAGACTCTTTTGGAGCCTAGATAGGACAATTCATGGAACTTAAGAAACTTATTAGTGAATTAGAGTTTAGTTTAGATAAGCAAAAGATCTTCAAACCAGCACTTTACTTTCTTACTATTCAATATTCAAAGCTCCTTGAGGCTAACAAATTACATATCTACTTGTAACCTAACTAATGAGTAAGTATATAGATCTAAGCAAGTATATATAATGAGTCTTCAAACTAATAAACCAAGGGAAGAGAGTAGCAAGGTCCACTACTTGTCCAAGTTCAGCTCTAGACAATATAGAAAGATGCTAGTTCTACTAATTTTTGAATGCAAACCCCCCATGTACAAAATATCACTCATGCTACTAGGAATAATTTGGTATTAAGGTCCATGTTTCAATGTAGCCTAGCTTGGACAAGTGGTGGATCTTTGTTTCTCTCTATGTTTCAATAGAATAAGCTTGGACAAGTGGTGAACCTTGGAACAAAACCCCCATGTAAAGCATGTCATGGGTATTACAAGTGGTGAGAAAAAATACCATTCAAGGTATAACCTTATAGGCTGGACAAGTGGTGGACCTTAACACCCAATTCCTCCCAATATAATGACATAGAGTGGAAAAGTGGTGAATCGTGAGACCAAACCTACTAGGGATAATAGGTTGGACAAGTGGTTGACCTTGAATGTAAATCCCCCATGTACAAATATCATGGGTTTTGCGTATTTCAATGGAGCCTAGCATCTTGGAGACATGGTGGAACTTACTTCTCTCCGTGTTTTAATGGAGCCTATCTAGGAGAAATGGTGGAGGTTCCTTCTCTCCATGTTTCAATGGAGCCTAGCTTGGACAAGTCGTGGACCTTTGTTTCTCTCTATGTTTGAATATGGTTAGCTTGGACAAGTGGTGGATATTGGAATGAAACTCCCATGTAAAACATATCATGGGCATTTCAAGTGGCGAGAAAGGATACCATTTAAGATATGACCTTATAGGTTGGACAAGTGGTGGACCTTAACACATTGTTCTTCTTAATATAATGACATAGAGTGTACAAGTGGTGAATCTTGAAACCAAACCACTCATGCTACTAGGGATAATATGTTAAACAAGTGGTGGGCCTTGAAATAAAACCCCCTAGAGTGTTTCAATGGAGCCTAGCTTGGAAACATGGTAAATCTTGCTTCTCTCCATTGCTTCTCTCCATGTTTCAATGGAGCCTATCTTGGATAAATGGTGGAGCATCATTCTCTCCATGTTTCAATGGAGCTTAGCTTGGACAAGTGGTGGACCTTTGTTTCTCTCTATGTTTGAATAGAGTTATCTTGGAAAAGTGGTGGAACTTGGAACAAAACCCCCATGTAAAACATATCATGGGCATTACAAGTGGTGAGAAAAAATACCATTCAATATATAACCTTATAGGTTGGACAAGTGGTGGACCTTAACACCCAATTATTCTTAATATAATGACATAGAGTGGACAATTGGTGAACTTGGGTCCAAACCTACTAGGGAAAATAGGTTGGACAAGTGGTGGACCTTGAATGTAAACCCCCCATGTACAAAATATCACTCATGCTACTAGGAATAATTTGGTATTAAGGTCCATGTTTCAATGGAGCCTAGCTTGGAAAAGTGGTGGACCTTTGTTTCTCTCTATGTTTCAATAGAGTTAGCTTGAACAAGTGGTGGACCTTGGAAAAAACCCCCATGTAAATCATGTCATGGGTATTACAAGTGGTGAGAAAAAATACCATTCAAGCTATAACATTATAGGTTGGACAAGTGGTGGACCTTAACACCCAATTCCTCTTAATATAATGACATAGAGTGGACAAGTGGTGGACCTTGAATGTAAACCCCCCATGTACAAAATATCATGGGTATTGGGTATTTCAATGGAGCCTAGAATCTTGGAGACATGGTGGAGCTTACTTCTCTCCATGTTTCAATGGAGCCTATCTAGGAGAAACGGTGGAGGTTCCTTCTCTCCATGTTTCAATGAGCCTAGCTTGGACAAGTGGTTGACCTTTCTTTCTCTATATGTTTTAATAGAGTTAGCTTGGACAAGTGGTGGACCTTGGAATGAAACCCCCATGTAAAACATATAATGGGCATTTCAAGTGGTGAGAAAGGATACCATTTAAGATATAACTTTATAGGTTGGACAAGTGGTGGACCTTAACACATAGTTCTTCTTAATATAATGACATAGAGTGTATAAGTGGTGAATCTTGAAACCAAACCACTCATGCTACTAGGGATAATAGGTTGGACAAGTGGTGGACCTTGAATGTAAACCCCTCATGTACAAAAATTATGGGTTTAGGGTATTTCAATGGAGCCTAGCTTGGAGACATGGTGGAGATTTCTTCTCTCAATGTTTCAATGGAACCTGTCTTGGAGAAATGGTGGAGCATTCTTCTCTCCATGTTTTAATGGAGCCTATCTTGGACAAGTGGTGGACCTTTGCTTCTCTCTATGTTTCAATAGAGTTAGCTTGGACAAGTGGTGGATCTTGGAACAAAACCCCTTTGTAAAACATAGCATGGACATTACAAGTGATGAGAAAAAATATCATTCAAGATATAACCATATAGGTTGGAAAAGTGGTGATGGACCTTGACAAGTGGTAAAGGATACCATTTAAGATATAACCTTATAGGTTGGACAAGTGGTGGACCTTAACACCCAGTTCTTCTTAATATAATGACATAGAGTGAATAAGTGGTGAATCTTAAGACCAAACCACTCATGCTACTAGGTATAATAGGTTAGACAAGTGGTAGACCTTGAATGTAAACACCCCATGTACAAAATATCATGGTTTTAGGGTGTTTCAATGGAGCCTAGCATCTTGGAGACATGGTAGATCTTGATTCTCTCCATGTTTGAATGGCACCTATCTTGGAAAAATGATGGAGGTTACTTCTCTCCATGTTTCAACGAAGCCTAGCTTTGACAAGTGGTGAAACTTTGCTTCTCTCTATGTTTGAATAGAGTTAGCTTGGACAAGTGGTGGACCTTTGCTTCTCTCTATGTTTGAATAGAGTTAGCTTGGACAAGTGATGGGTTTAGGGTGTTTCAATGGAGTCTAGCATATTGGAGACATGGTGGATCTTGCTTCTCTCCATGTTTCAAGTGGTGGACCTTCAATTATTTTCCCATACCTAGTTTAGACAACCCATACACTTTGCAACTCTAAAGGTTGGACGAGTGGTGGAGCTTTGTTTATTTCCATGTTTTAATGGATCCTAGCTTGGACAAGTGGTGGACCTTGGAAAAAAGCCCCCCCTGTACAACATAGCTGAGCGTTTTCATGTTTTAATGGAAGAGAGCTTCGACAAATGGTGGATCTTGCTTATCTCCATGTGAATTTTAGAACTAGCTTGGACAAGTGGTGGAGCTTTGCTTTTCTACTCTTCATAATACAATGATGTATAGGTTGGTTACATGGTGAATCTTAAGGCCAAACCTCCCATCTTACTAGAGATGATAGGTTGGACAAGTGGTCAACCTTCTATCATTACCTTAGGGTAGACAATGTAAAACTCATGTCTATTGTTGTGTTTGCATTAAGTGTTCTTGTTCTTTAATTTCAGAATCATTACAGAAAAATGGATTGGCTATATGCTGGCATAAATTGAAGAAAGCTATTGAATTACCCATCCAACCTCCTCCAAGACCTTGTCCAAGGAATCAACCACCTCCTTATCACCTATCACTTGCTTTCAAGGACATCAAAAGAGTACTTATCTTGGATCTAGAGGGGTTACTTCTCAAGACAATTGAAATGAAACATGGAGATTCTATGCCAGCTTGGGCTCAACACATGCGACTTGTGGAACATAAAGATGAAGTTTATCATGTGGTGCGACCAGACGCACAAAGTTTTTGGGTT
The DNA here is from genome assembly GCF_014529385.1 of Adiantum capillus-veneris. NCBI lineage: Eukaryota > Viridiplantae > Streptophyta > Polypodiopsida > Polypodiales > Pteridaceae > Adiantum > Adiantum capillus-veneris. Next base: position 140,246,703 of record NC_140931.1, on the reverse strand, counting down.
TTTTGTGCTGAATACTTTGAGCTATGGATATGGAGTTGCTATAACTTAACAAGGGTGCAACGCATCACACAAAAATGTTTTCCTGAGCAGTATACCAAGTTCAAGGTGTTTATGAGTAACAAAAATTGCCGAAATCCAAATATCATGTTAGGATTTACAAGGGTTTATCACAAAAATTTGAGTGATATTTGGAAGATATTTGAGGATTTGGATGCAAACAATACCTTAATTTTTTATGACACTCCATATAGGGTAATGTGGAACATGCTAGGGATATATTTTATATTTCCAAAGATGTGGAGGCAAACTTCCGAGCAACTTCAAAACTTCTTGCAAAGAACCATAATTCCATGGTTGGTAGGATGGTTGTATGCAAGAGATAAGAAAGTCTATACATACAACAGAATTGTAAATCAGTACAGTGATTCTAAGACAACTTATGTCCTTGGTGTGTACTTGTCAACAGGAAAGCATTGAATAAATATGGCCATAAGATGCTTTCTTTATTCTAGTGTGTATCTTTCAACATTTGTATGATTTGATATAGTCTTAAAAAAAAAAAAAACAAAGGTGTGTCAATTTTATGAACACTTCAATGGAGTGCACCCTACTCTAAGGGGAATTCAATGTACTATTGGAGTGCATCCTATTGTAAGAGGACTCTGATGTATTGCTAGAGTGCACCCAAATTTTTGGGGACTCATTTTTTATTTGATTGGGGCCTATGTTGGATCATATAGTAAAAGAAATTCATTTTTTGTCAATTCATATCGAGGTTGCATTTATTTGTAACTAGGAGAGAATTGATGTTTGATGTCAAAATAAAACTTGTAAGTGTGGATCAGAGAATTCATGGACTTTAAATATGTGAGAGGGATCTTTTTCTTGGGCACGAATGTTTGCTTCAAGAAGTTTATCATTACATCCTTTATGTGAAAGAGTTTTAGAACCTAAAAGACTTTGAAAAGAAAACTATGGAATCTAAGTGCATGTATTCTTGAATGGCTTGAAAGTTGATGTATACATGCATGTCGCCTTGATGAAGGTTTAGATCTAACCAGATGCAAAGCTAGAATTCTTGGACGTTACCTTTGTCAATTTGGTATGAAATAACATATTTAACTTTCTTTTCTTATGGGTGGAAAATATATTATTATGTGCATTTGGAACCTAATTGCTTGACCTTCAAACCAAGATTCCTACGTTATTTTTTCATATACTTTTTTGTAATGGATTAAGATTGTGGATACAAGGTCCACCACTTGTTCAAGCTAGATCTAAGAAATTATATATACTGAGTCTTCAAACTAGTAAACCAAGGGAAGAGAGAAGCAGGGTCCATCACTTGTCCAAGCTCATCTCTAGACAACATAGAGAGATGCTAGCTCTACTAATTGTCTAATATAGTCATGGAGAAATGATAGAAGGTTGATCCACTTGTCCATCTCTAGTAAAATGGGAGGTTTGGCCTTAAAATTCATCATGTAACCAGCCTATACTTCATTGTATTATGAAGAGTAGAAAAGCAAAGCTCCGCCACTTGTCTAAGGTAGTTCCAAAATCAACATGGAGAGAAGCAAGCTTCACCATTTGTCCAAGATAGGTTCCATTAAAACATGGAAAACCTCATATATGTTGTACATGGAAGCTTTTTTCCAAGGTCCACCACTTGTCCAAGCTAGGATCCATTAAAACATGGATAGAAACAAGGCTCCACCACTCGTCCAACCTTTAGATCTGCAAAGTGTACCGGTTGTCTAAACTAGGCATGGGAAAATAATAGAAGGTCCACCACTTATCCAATATATTATCTCTAATAGCATGGGAGGTTTGGTCTCAAGATTTAGGAATTGGCTAACCTGTATTTCATTGTATTATGATGAATTTGGTTTTAAGGTCAACTACTTATCCAAGCTATAAGTTTATATCTTGAATGGTATTCCTTCCCATCACTTAGAAAACCAATGATATGTTGTACATGGGGGGGTTTGTTACAAGGTCCACCACTTGTCCAAGCTAGTTTCATTGAAACGTGGATGAAGGCAAGCTCCACCATTTGTTAAAGCTAGACTCCATTGAAATCTAGAAAATCCATGCTATGTTGTACATGGGGTTTTTGTTTTAAGTTCCAACACTTGTCCAAGCTAAGCTCCATTGAAACATGGAGAGGAGAAACACTCCACCACTTGTCAAAGCTAGGAAACATTGATAGTAGTTGGTTTAGTTTGAAGATCCACCATGTATCTAAGCTAACTCTATTGAAACATAGAGAGAAGCAAAGGTCCACCAATTGTCCAAGCTAGGCTCCATTGAAACATGGACAGAAGCAAGCTCCACCATTTCTTCAAGATAGGCTCCATTGAAACATGGAGAGAATCAAAGGTCCACCATTTCTCCAAGCTAGGCTTCAATTGTCCAACCTATAAGGTTATATCTTAAATGGTTATCTTTCTAATCACTTGGAATACCCATGATATGTTTTACATGGGGGTTTTGTTCCAAGGTCACCACTTGTCCAAGCTAACTCTATTGAAACATAGAGAGAAGCAAAGGTACACCACTTGTCCATGCTAGTCTCCATTGAAACAAGGAGAGAAGCAAGCTCCATCATTTCTCCAAGATATGCTAGCCTGGATAAGTGCACCTTGAAACCAACCTTCCTATGAGGCAATAGAGCACATGCTACATATTTTATGTATGCCCCATGTCTCAAATTAAGAAGTTCTAGATTAGAAGTGGACCTTGCTTGAATGTCACATGCAATAAAGTAAGGAAAAATAGCCAAGTGGATTGTATTCCTCAATGGATCCTTGCTTTCACAAGTTGTGAACCTTGAGTCACTTTTACATTAACTTGGACAAGTGGTGGAACTAGAAACCAAGCTCTCCATGTTGAGAAAAGTTGTAGATAGGACAGTAGAACATAGACAACGATAATGGATGCAATATACTCGTCTCCTAATAATCCAATTGATTGAAACCATGGTATTTTAGTTGTTTTCATTGTGTATTGTATGTGTATAAAGTGGAATGAGACCTTAAGAAAACTCAAAATTTTTACAAAATCTCTATATTTTGTACATGATATATTGAAAGTTGTCCAAACTGGGAATTGGGATTTTCCCACTTCACCTAATATGGTATTTGCACATCTTGGAGCAAGGAGAGGCTCCTAAACACTTGACTACGGGAGAAAGGCAATGGTTATCTAGGAAGGCTACTAGATATTGCATGGTAAATGATAGTTTGTATTGCCTTGGTAAGGATGGTGTGTATTGCCTTGGTAAGGATGGTGTGCTTAGGAGAGTGCCTTTGAAAAGTGAAATTGAAGAGATTTTAAAAGCTTGTCACGATGATGTGTGTGGAGGCCACTTTGCATATGACATCACTAGTAGAAAAATTCTACAAGCTGGTTTTACTTGGCCGAGTATTCATCACGATGTCAAATATTGGTGTCAAACATGTGATAAATGTCAAAAAACAGGACCACGAAGGCTCATAGCAGAACCTCAAAATCTTATAAAGGTATATGGACCCTTTGAGAAGTGGGGAATTGATGCCATAGGGCCTCTACCACGCACTCAGTCAGGTAAAGAGTACATCATTATGGGAGTAGATTACATGACTAGATGGTTGGTGGGCTGAGGCTATGCCAACCAATAGAATTACTGCGAAGGATGTGATTCAGTTCATCTTTGACCACATTTTTTGCAGGTTTGGCACCCCTCTTGAAATACTACTGACGGAGGACCAGGGTTTAGAGCAGACTTGGTAAGTGAACTCATGCAGAAGCTAAATATTCAACATCAACACTCTACCCCCTACTATCCTCAATGCAATGGCTTGGTGGAAAAGGTAATTATTTGTAAAATTCTCACTAAACAGGTGCATGCCAGATGTAAAGATTGGGACAAACACCTTAATGGAGCTCTATGGGCCTATAGAACCTCCTTCAAAACTACACTAGGGTATACACCCTTTCACTTGGTTTATGGAAAGGAGACACTTTTGCCTATTGAAGTGAAGCTAACAAGCCTTCGGATATTGGGTAGCCAGGTAGGCTCTCAAAAGGAGAAAGTACATCAAAGAATAATGGATCTAGAGAGTCTACAATTGGATCGTGAAGAAGCCGTCAACCACTACTCTCAAGAAGCAAAGAAGCGTAGAGAAAAGTTCAATAAAAAGCTAGCATCTAAAGAAATAAAAAAGGGATCTCTAGTGGTTCGACATGACAATCGCTTCGACACTCGTAAGGATGGCAAGTTTCTTAATCGATGGGAGGGCCCGTTCTTAGTCACCAAGAAGTTCAAAAATGGTTCTTACAGACTTCAAGACATTGATGGTAAAGTGCACAAGACCAGGACAAATGGATGGCACCTGAAGCCCTGTCACATCAGAATGAGGTCAGCCCAAGATCAAAGGAAGTAGGCTAGAGGCACAAATACCTCTAGCTAGGTTTGGGAGGGCTATGATTTGGGCCAATCACAAATTAATTTTTTTGGTATTTTATTGGTTCTAGAGGTTTACAATAAAGAGAAGTTGAGAATAACCTCTCGCGAAAATTCAAAAAAATGACGATGGGAAATTTTTCTTGACTAGTTCACAGGTGGTGAAGAGTATAAATTTGTGGAAAAAGGGAAGAGAGAAATGTGTAAATGTGGAAAGAAGAGATATGATATGTTGTGAATCCATGCACCCATCATTAAAGGGCCATGAGAGGCTCATTTCATCATGGCTTTGGAACCACATGATGATTCAAGCAAATGGGACCCATGTGGAAGACTTGGTGAAGGGAGAAAACAGACACATGATTTTGCTGATTTTTTAAAAAATACTTCCACTTTGATCCATCGAAACTTGTCTTCATCAAAGTCGTAGCTCGTGAGCTGAAGATTCTAGCCATATTTTTAAAATATTTTTTGCAACTATGGTTTGGGAGATATGGTTGAAATGGTGGATGCCAGTTTTTTCCAATTGTGGTGGAGACCAACCCCTCTACCTTTACACACACACCCTTTCTTTTCCACATTGAGCACTTCCAAAAAAAATCAACCATTAGCCTCCTCATCCTCCCCTTCCTCATCCTCTCTCTCAAGCTCATAAAACATCAGAACTTCTTCTCCAAATCCCCTCTAAAATGATGCTTAATCGTGATGTAATTCATGAATCTCCATTCAACCCCTCTCCATTATTGATAGATATGCACTCATCTTATGAAGATTCTCTATATTTTTTAATAGGGGAGCTCTTGGACTCAAGCTATGGAGGTAGGAACGGAGACAACACAAGTGATGATGGAGCCAATTAAGTGTAAATCGGTCAACAAATCACATAGAGAGAGCTTCTTTATTGGTGGAAGGGTCCTAATCAAGTTTTATTTGTACAAATTGCACTTTGATCTTAATCTCCCCTCCTAATCAATCTCTTGCCTATATAAAGAGGCCCTCCCCTTTGTAATTTCAAGCCTCCCTCAGCCTCATTGAGTCTTTGTAACCATCTATCATGAGCTCATGAAGCTCCTTCACTCACTCTATTCCATGTACACCCTAGAGTGAAATTGTTTTCTTGTTGATCTGTTAATTGAGAGTGATCTTATATGTGTGGGTGTGAGTGTGTTGGCTGATTTAGCATTGTGAGCAAGTGATCCATGTGTTATTTGGGATGGGAGTGTTTGAAGGTTGTCTATCTCTTGTGCACACAAAGAGCCTAGTGCCTCATAATAGTAAAAGCTCTCTCTCCCCTTTCCCTCTTTCTCTTAGGCTCCCTCTCTTTGTCTAAATATTCCCATAAGTTATCACATAAGGAAGCGCCCTACAACATATCATACTCTCTCTCCAAGAATTGGTGAGCATCTCTCTCTCTCTCTCTCTCTCTCTCTCTCTCTCTCTCTCTCTCTCTCTCTCTCTTTGTTACATAGCGGTCCTAGTCCACGCTCTCAAGACTAGGTGCTGTCCTCATTTCATTCTCTTTGTGGTGCAACGGAGTTTGTTTTGGTGTAGAGGCCTCCATACCAATTTCCTTCGTCAGTGTTTACGGTTGCCCACCATACATGTGCTCGTCCTGTCCCCATGGTTGTTTGTGTTTCCTCCTACCCAGCATACAAGTGCTTGTCCTCTCCCCATGGTTGTCTGTGTTTCCTCGTAGCCACCATACAAGTGCTTGTCCTCTGCCCCATCCAAGCACTTGCTTCATCCTCCTCTTTGCCCATCTCTGTTTTGTACATTGCCTTCTTTGTCTTTTGAGTGATACCTAGGGAGGCTTCTCTCGGTAACAATATTGTGGGGGCTAAGTCAACATGCTAAGGGCACATAAAACGGATAACAAGACATACACATGGAAGGCATGGCTCTTGCAACACTGCAGTGGGGTGGCAAGGTTAGATAGAAAATGATGGGTAACCAAGGGCCTTGTTGGATGTGTAGCAGCTAGGCAACAGGGGCCAGCCACTAGAAAAAGAAAAACTATAGTACTTTTAATGTTACATCGACAAGAGATGGCAACAGCTTTTGTGGGTGATAAGTCCTGAGAAATGATAAAGGCGCCATGAAATCTATAGATTTAGAGATGAATGGAAAGAAGATGGGAGACGATGGAGAGGAGATATTGGTTGTACACTTGTTGATTATAATATTCAAAAGGAGTTGTGAAGTTGTTAGAGGAAGACATCGTGTTTGTAGAAGATCATCTTCCTTACAAAGGATAAGTCATCATAACTTCAAGAGAGGAGCATTGCAAAGGAGAAGCCACCATATCCTCAAGAGAGGAGCAGGGGTAATGTGTACAAGATCGGGGTGATATGTGTGAGTGGTGAAGGGAGAATTTGTGTTTGTGAATAAAGTGTCGTGAGCTAATAGTCGTGAATGACATTGAAGGATATGGTGTGGGTCAAGTTCTTGTATTGCGTGCATTTGGAGGGGAGGATAGGCACAGCGATGTAAAATTAGTGTGAGATTTGAAGTGTGGTAGGAGAGCACAAGATGTGTGTGTGTGTGTGTGTGTGTGTGTGTGTGTGTGTGTGTGTGTGTGTAAATTGCCAATATGTTTAAACACCTAGCCTTAAAATTGAGCACAAATATCAAGGGATGACAAATCCATTAGTGCCCCATGGCTCAAAGCGTATACTTTGAGTGCATCTGTGCATGTAGGTGAGGAGATAAAGTATGTGTATGACTAAAAAGACAGTGGGGTGGGAGGATCAACTGTGACATGATTGTTATTCATTGCAAAAAACATGACAAACTATTGAAAAATTAGAGCAACGAACTGGAATGAAATAGAATGTCGACAATATTAAAAGAGAAAAAATCCTACTTGAAGTATCAAAAATCCTAATACAGATGACAAATTTGAGCGTGTAAAGGCCTTCTGCCATAGTGTTGGTGGCATTTTCATTAAGTTTATTGATAGTATCATAGTAAAGATACGCAGCTTTCTCAGACGACAAGCGTGACAACTCTGCTTGCACATCATTCATGTACATTCTTGAGGTATCATCCAATAGTAGACTTTGTATCGACAGAGAGCAACAGAGAGAGCTGTAAATGCTATTGATTGAAAAGAAAAGAAGTATTTCTATAGTTGGGTCTTGTGCAAATAAAGGGAATTCCTTTATGTGCGAGAATGCAAGCCTTCGAGATGCTCGTCAAGGCAAGAGATAGACAAGCAAAGTTCGCATTGTTAAGTTTTGTCAAGCACGCACCATGCTCAAGATACTTTTTTTTTTCAAATGGCTTGCCTTTCCTAGCATCCCCAAGTCATTGCTAGGTTGAGTGTGAAGGTTTGACGACGATTGGCATACACAAGGTCGGAAGGGTTATCCTTGAACTCTAAATAAAATATCGTAGTTACCATTATGTTCAATTACGAAACGCATGTGGGAGCCTCTTAGTCAATCTTTGTATTCCGACTCTTATGGCCTAAGAAAGCTAAGTTCAAAGAGTATCACCTCAAGTGACTCAACAATTTTGATGATGTAAGATTCAATGATTGGTAACCTAGAAGTATAACCTCATAATCCACCATGTCTATTTGGCTTTCTAAAAGAAGCTTTAAGAGTGGAGATGGGTTGGACATACTGTTTTCATTGCCATGATAGAATCTCATCTTAAATGTTATTTTAAGTGTGATGATAGACTTATTTTAAATGTTTTCAATGTAATGAGGACTTATCTTAAATGTTTTCAATGTGATGAAGTTTTGGATAGCCAGTTCCTCTAATGTACAAAAGTGAATCTAAGATTGATTGTTTTTGTACAAACCATTGTCAATTATCTAACGCCAATCGTTTTTTGAAGGTTATGTTCTTTTGTGTATATGTATTAGTTTAATACAACACACACATGCACATCCTCTAGCATGTAGACTACATGATCTTGCATGCGTAATGTATGTTATCATCAAGACCAGCTTTAAATGTGCATACCACCAATTGACATGGCCGATAAATGAGGTACTTGAGCATTGGGCAAATGAACTTTAGAAAAAATGATGATTGTGGTCAATTGCATGGACTTATCATACATCCAAATATTGACATCATGAAGATAAACACATTCAGTAAGAGCCATAACAGAGCAAGCCTTTTGTGTGAGTCAATCATTTGTGCTGCAAAGTGAACATCATCTATCAAAAACAAATTGTAGTACACTCACCTCAATGTGCAGGAAAGGTTTGCCTCAGCTGTATCCTCTTTAAAATTTAAATCACCATTTGGTAAAGAGACATAACGGGTGAAAAATACAAGAAAACAGTTCAAAATTTTGGCATATTTGCAACCTTATATTTCTGCATCTTTACAATGAGGAATACTGACCGCAAAATTGGGGTGACAATTGTAAACAAGGTGAATTCTCATGTAGGCATTCTAAAACAATACAACAAGATGTAAAGGTACATGTGGCTTTTTACTGGAGGACCCATTCACTAACGACGAAACACTACACAAAACCATTTGTACATTCTAAAACACTAACAAAATGTAAAGGTAGTTGTGGCCTTAATGAAGGGACCCATTCACTAACTAAAATAAATGGACAAAACCATTTGTACACCCTCTCCCTTCTCCTCTAGGGCATTTTTAGCATGCCAAAACACCTATCCACAGCATACTGAAGTGAACCAATTTCCCTGGATATGTGCTCTCTCTCTCTCTCTCTCTCTCTCTCTCTCTCTCTCTCTCTCTCTAGCCCTACAGTTCTATGACTTTGAAATCCCCAGACTCATGACTCTCTTCCTTTCTTTTTATCGGCACAACCACAATTGAGATAACAACTGTTTTTGCAACTAGTAAAAAGCTCAAGCATCCACAGACTGCCGAAACGTCATGCTGACTCTGCGCGGATCTAGAAGATCATCATTCCGAATAGAATGTGTGAAATTATAGCGACTCTCTCCTGTAAGAACCTGAAGATAATGCAGATGAATTTGAGAGGTGATGCCATTCATAAATTGAGGAGTGCTAGCACTAAAAGTAAGAGAAAAAACTCAAACCTGAATGCACCTTCTGCGGAGAAGAACCTTGTACGACTCCCGTGGGCCCCGTTCTCTCTCATATGTCATTTTACAATCTCCACATAGACTGAGATTCACCACAATTGTTCCTGATAGCTGTCATGGCACACAAATTCTCCAGTAAGAAATGGGCCTGATCGATTTATACGGACATTTTTTGAACTATTGGCAGTACAATACAAGGAGTTATTGTCACAGTAAAAGCTGGGCAACGAGTTCAAGGGACATGTTCCGGTGAGTGCCAATGAGCAAAAGTCCACTTGGATCATTATTGGGAGGGATCTACAAATTGGCTGAATACTTGGTTGTACCATTAAAAGCAACAATAAGGCTTAGTCAAACTTATGCTCCAGAGTGTTATGGGCTCTGCTTGAAAAACAGATAGAAACACAACATGTGGGCTAATCTGGTGAAGGACCCCCCAAAATTAGCCCGTGATCTCCCTCTCCCCCTTACATATTTTCTGCCGGTCAAAATCAGCTCCCTGTCTTTCTCTAGCTCATTTTTACTAGCCAAAAAGTGGCCTGCTTTATTGATCATTGATCTCTATTCCCAACTTTTCAAACGCAATCTCACTCTCCCCTGCTCTCGCTGCTGTTCTACTTGCTGCATGTGCGCTGTCACAAAAGTGATGAAGTGGCAGGATGGTTGAATGCTGACATGGCACATGTACGGACAAAGCCATGATGTGGTAGTAGACTCTACGGACGTTGGCTGATGTCTGTATGGCGGCAGGCTGATGATGTGGCAGCACCAATTGCTGCTACCTTTATTGGCAGCATCGCAGATGCTTTTATGGAATTGCCATGGGGCCTGCTGGACGAACAAGTTGGTTTTATCAAATGAGTCATTTATAGCAGTTGCTTTGTTGGTTGCTCTTAGCTATCAGGTGCTATTTAAGTGAGGCCAACGACCCAGTTGCACGCAGATTCTGAGAGTCATATCCCTGAGCAAGAGATTAATTTGCTTGACAGCAATAAATTAAAGATATACCGCCAGGTACAGCACAGCAGGAGGTCACATGTCCAAATCAGCCCATTCCAGGCTTTGTTACAGGCTTGGACACCCCAAGCAAGAAATTAGGTAGCAACCCACGAATAGAAACTTCAAAACCACTGAGCTTTAATAGAGAGAAAGAAAGAGTCGAGATGGCACGGCGGACTTCCGCGCCCAGAAGCACTGGCCCCAAAGAATGGTGCCCCTTCCGGAATTTCTCTATTATTGATCACAACCCAACTCCCGAGGGTCCTCTGCTCTCAGACTCTACATCTAGATGCTCTGTAGAGTGAGGCCCCAGGGGCTCTTATAAATAGTACAAGGGATACCCAAAAGCATCGGGTTCAAAAGCACTGAACCCCAAAAGCATCTACTCCCAAAAGCTTTTACCAGAAATCCGTACAGCCTGCCACGTCAACATCCGTACGATCTGCCACGTCAACATGTCAGCGCGATTTACGGAAAATCCTCAGAGTTCAAGCTTTTGGTCTTTTTAGGGTTTCGGGCCCCACGGCCGGTGCTTCAAAGGTTCTTTCAGTTGGTTGGCTCGGTTTCTCTTGTCCACTCGGCCATTTCTCTTCCAATTGGGCATGCCATGTCATCACTTTGTGACACGCTTAGTTAGAGAAAGTGCCGACAAATGGCACAATTGCCACTGCTAAACAACACACACACACACCCCCCTATTAAAAGGTTGAATAGCCAGTTGTGGTGGATCTCTATGGTATATACTTTCTCTTTGTCTACACTCAAGAGAAGCTTTGTAGCTAATTTCCATTATTAATAGAATCAAGAAATACCACCAAGGGCCCCTATTGAGGAGCCAGTGCAATGTAGAAGGGGAACTCCTGTAACAGACTTGGACACTCCAAGTCAAGACTCTACCACAACAGCACCAAATAACCACTTCAAAACAGTTCACAGTTCACAATTTATTCGACACTCGCCCGGCAAAGTTCCGTGCCTAGAGATATTGGCCCCAAAGTCTGACGCCCCTTTCGGTACTTCTTTTTATATTAATCTATGTTCAAAGTACAAGAGTGCGGGTAGGTGCTCACACTCAGACTCTGCATCCAGATGCTCTGAGTTGTGAGAGGCCTGCTCACGTATTTAAAGAGTACAAGGGATGCCAAAAGCAGAGGCCCAAAAGCTGGTAAACTCAAAAGCCCTTTTAAAATAAAATAGGAGCTTTCCTTTTTCTCTCTCAAGCCATACTTGGCACAAAATAAAGCAAAGCTTTTTTTAAAAGTAAAGCTCTCTCTCTCTCTCTCTCTCTCTCTCTCTCTCTCTCTCTCTCTCTCTCTCTCTCTCATGCTGTTTTACGTAGCCAAAAGCAAGGCCCAAAACTGCCGCTGAACAGCCCGCAAAACGCGTTCGTACTGCTGCCATGTGACATCCCTGTCGTACACAACCAACCACGTCAGCTACTAGCTACTCCAGCAACCCGGTCATCATTTCAGCACTGCCAGAGAGTGTGTGTGTGTGTTTAGGGTTTGCCACGTCACCAATTTGTGACATACCCCCCTCTTGAAAGCATTGGAATCTCCCTCGATTACGCCTGCAAAACAGATAGAAGCCATAGACTGTCTTAGCAGACACTGACTCTTAGTACCTACGCACTAGGAACACACATCTAGCACATGTACCAATCGATAGTCAAATCAACAACATCACAGGACATCACATGACATTCAACATTCATTCGGATCTTAGACCATGATTTATCGGCAATGTAGTTAGCAATCGCATCTAGATCCACTCACGAGCTCATAATTGTCCGATTGACTAACCCCTATTGCAACCATGTCTATTGGAGATCATTCAGACCAAAATGCTGCACTTAAACAAGTCAAGAACAAGTCAATTTCATATTTTTCCGGAATTCCATTTCATAAAGTCATCCAGCAAAATACTGTCAGCTATCACTATCAACGAAGCTCAAAGAGACATCAATGACTCTAGTATTCAAAAATCGAGGCATCTGTTGACAAAGGAGCGGAGTAACTCCCCTCTTCTGCAAACCCATTGCACTAGATCTCCGGCCAAGCTGAATTCTGGGTTTCATTTGGAGTAGACTATGCTAAAGTTGCAAGGTAAAGATTCACATTCGGAGGAATATCTGCTAGGTCTTCCTCCTCCATTCGCTTCGCATCCAATGCGAAGTAGGCCTTGAATTTAACCAAGAACCATCAGTTTGCTTTACCTTCTTTCTTTCTTTTTGTGCCAATTTCTGTTTTGGAACGAATATCTGCTCGTTTTCGTCCTATTCGGGTTGTTCATCATCAAGAACATCGCCTTCAAAAGGCTTCAAGAGACTCACATAAAAAACATTGTGAATCCTCCAAGTATTCTGGCAGTTTCAGTCCAAAGGAGGTATCATTTATCTTTTCGAAAAATCTGGAAAGGTGCACACTACTCATGCTAAGCTTTCAAAGAAGCCGCTCCTTTCCCTTTTTTTTTTCTTTCTCGGGAGTGCCTTCCCATAATGTAAGAGCACCCAATCATTCTCCTTCGATTTCAAATCGCGACAATGGCAATCTGCTGTCTTTTTCTATCTTTCCTAAAATATTTGCAAAGCTTTCCGGACCAAGTCCCTTGTGAACTGGTCGGCTTCAAAGAAAAATCTTATCTTTCGTGCTAAGGGTGGAACCTTCGTAGCAAATACAAGAATCTCACATGGCACCTTCCCCATCAAAGAGTTAATCGTGTTTGTGTAGGCATATTCCACCAAAGGTAAACACCTTTCCCATGTAGTCTTCTAATCCAACGTAGGAGACGTCAACAAATCCAGTACTGATTGCCGGTCAGTCTACAGGTGGAACGATGACGAGAACTGCAACCACGTGCCTATCTTCTCCCAAATAGCCATCCAAAACAAACTCGTGAACCTAGGGTCCATGTCGGAGACAATTTCTCAGGCATGCCATGTAATCTGAAGACCTGGGCAATAAACAACCGTGCCCACACTGTGTTCTCGGGAGATGAAATCCATTGCAATACTTTCCCTGGGGCGGGTGGGTATGGGTAAAAGGCTGTAACAATCCCTGTGCTTTATGCCTGTCGAACTTGACCTTCTGGCATATCAAGCAACTGCGCACAATCTCATCCACATCCTTCTTGAGTCTCGGCCAAAAGAAGTATCTCGCTACCCCTTTCAAGGTGGTAGCAATGCATCTGTGACCCGTAAAAGGCGGACAGAGGCATTCAATTAGAACCTTTTCCCTCAACGGCTGTGTAACGCACAACATGGTTTTCTTCATCAAGTAGCCATCCCAAATGGAATAGTCCGCTACTATCTCCCCTTTCTGTATTCAACTGAATACATCTGCAAAATCTGTTCTATGGCGTACTGACCGACCATATCCTCGAAGTTCCTATGATGTATCGCGGAAATAGCCAGAACCAACGGCTTTCGAGACAAAGAATTTGCCACCAATTTCTTTTGTCCCTGCACATGGGCAATCCGGAAGTAAACCGTGACAAAATGTTTGCCCATCGAATCTGCTTTTTCCGATAGCTGCTTCCGTGACAATAAGTAGCGTAAACTCCCATCATCTGTGAAAATCGTAAAATCAGCTCCGAGTAGGTAATGTCGCCACTGAATAAGAGCATGGATAGCTACCAAAAGCTCTTTCTCACAAATCTGTGTTGTCAATTCCGGCCTTGAGAACAATTGGCTCTCGTAGGCAATGACATTGGCCTTCTTGCATTAAGACCGCATCCAGACTACGACCACAAGTATCACAATATACTTCAAACGACTTCTGCAAGCCCAGCAAAGCCAAAACTGGTCCCGTAGTCAATTTCTCTTTCAAAGTCTGAAAGGCAGTCACCTCTGTGGGTCCCCACGAGAAAGGGACTCCTTTCTGTGTCAAGATATGCAAAGGGGAAGCAACCTCTGCAAACTTTCGAATGAACCGCCAGTAGTACGAACACAATCCCAAGAAGCTTCGAACTTCCTGGACATTCTTCAAATCGGGCCAATCACGGATAGTCTCTATCTTGGCCGGATCCATCTGCACTCCTGTGCTGACGCAATGTGTCCCAAAAAAGTGTATCTCTGGTAGGAAAAAAATCACTTTTCTTTGCATTAATCACTAACTTGTGATCTCGTAATGCCTGAAAGACTTGAAGTAGATGATCTATATGTTCTGCCTCATCCTTGGAGAAAACAATGATGTCGTCAAAGAAAGTGCCAACAAATAGTCTATACTCTCAAAAAATCATGTCCATCATCCGGTTAAATGTCACAGGAGCATTGGTTAAGCCAAAAGGCATCACAAAAACTCAAATAATCCAAAAGTCGTCTGAAAGGCTGTCTTGTAGACGTCTTCCGATGCAATTCGGATTTGATGATATCCACCCTTCAAATCAATCCTGCTAAAACATGAGGATCCCTGTAATCTGTTGAGTATATCATCGATCCTAGGAATCGGGAATCTATTCTTGATGGTGATTTAGTTGAGAGCTCTATAATTGATGCACATTCTCCAAGATCCGTCTTTCTTCAAAACCAACAACACTGGAGAGCAATACGGTGAAGTACTAGGCTGGACAAGACCCTTTTCCAAGAGGTCTTTCACTTGGTTCATAATCTCTTCGTTCTGGGCTCGGCTCACACGGTAAGATGGCCGGTTTGGAGGTGTGCTTCCTAGTATCATATCAATAGTATGATCTTCAGGACGAGCGGGTGGTAACTCGCCTGACACACCTTTGAAAAGCAATTGGCATGAGTGTGGAGCAAATCTTGGCGTTCTTTTGTTCAGGTCAAAACATATTCGACCTTCATCAATCGTTCAGTTCTCTCCAAAAAAAAAAAAAAGAGAGTAAAGAAACTGAAGTTCATCAAGTACAATCTCTGAGCCCTTCAATTGTCAAAGTCGCATTCTCGGCTCGGTAGTCAACCACGACGTTGTTCTTATGGTACGAAGGGATTTCGAGTAGAACGTCACAACCTTCCAAGGCAATTACGTAAAACTCCGCGTGCCCTAAACACCTCTGTCATTGCAAACGAAAGTTTACCCATGCTCGGTGTAATGGCAACATCCCGTCTGGGTGCCACTTGAACTACCTCCAAATGTGGCCTCAGCCTGTAGGGCGTAATTCCAAATGGAGCCGCCAATTCAAGAAGTTGGCCTTGGCTCCTTCAAAAGAGCTTCTTGATCTTTCCCTTTGCCCGACAAAGTTTGCACTTTCATTCGTTTGATTCGGTTCAGGCCCCACACAATGTGGTATCACTTTTGCTTTTTAACTTTGTTCCGCGCGTCAAAAAGCTGAGCAATGCGTGCATGAACCACCTCTTCTAATTCTTGCTATGTGTACATCCTGGGAGTAGGAGGTTTCTTGGGTGGTTCTGCGATCTGTCATTACTGTACGTGCACCTCCTCGAAAGAGGTCTTGCTCATATATTTTTCATATTTTGGGTCCTTCGCAAAATTGAGCATCATCTCTGTTGCGTCGCCAATCAGTCGTTGACGCTTCAGCCGAAGTAGGCCGAGGGGGGCCGTACTCCTTGCATGAATCTTTGTTGTGATCCCTTCCCGCATCTCCGGAGGCAGAGGGAGTCGACTGATCTTTGCCTGAAGCCATAGGTGCCACGGGAAAAAAATTGGGATCGGATTTCCCGTAGAAGAGAATCGGTCGTGCTCTGATACCACTGTAACAAACTTGGACACTCCAAGTCAAGAATCTACCACGACAGCACCAAATAACCACTTCAAAACAGTTCAAAGTTCACAATTTATTCGACACTGGCCTGGCAGATTTCCGTGCCTAGAGATATTGGCCCCAAAGTCTGGCACCCCTTTCGGTACTTTTTATATTAATCTGTGTTCAAAGTACAAGAGTGCGGGCAGGTGCTCACACTCAAGACTCTGCGTCCAGATGCTCTGAGTTGTGAGACGCTTGCTCACGTATTTAAAGAGTACAAGGGATGCCAAAAGCAGAGCCCCAAAAGCTGGTAAACTCAAAAGCCCTTTTAAAATAAAACAAGAGCTTTCCTTTTTCTCTCTCAAGCCATACTTGGCACAAAATAAAGCAACGCTTTTTTTATAAGTAAAGCTCTCTCTCTCTCTCTCTCTCTCTCTCTCTCTCTCTCTCTCTCTCTCTCTCTCTCTCTCTCTCTCTCTCTCTCTCTCTCTCTCTCTCTCTCTCTCTCTCTCTCTCTCTCTCTCTCTCATGCTGTTTTGCGTAGCAAAAAGCAAGGCCCAAAACTGCCGCTGAAACAGCCGGCAAAACGCGTCGTAAATCGCAAACGTCCGTACTGCTGCCACGTGGCATCCCTGCCGTACACAGCCAGCCACGTCAACTACTCCAGCAGCCCGGTCATCATTTCAGCCCTGCCAGAGAGTGTGTGTGTGTGTGTGTGTGTGTTTTAGGGTTTGCCATGTCATCAGTTTGTGAAAACTCTGCCTCTTCATTTCTCCCCATCCCTCTCTATCTCGCACTCTCTCCATTTCTCTCTATTTTATGCTCTATCTCATGATCTCCATCACTACACATTATCAATGGACTGAATTCTTTGTCTCTATGTTGTGTGAGTCTATGTGTATCTCTATCATTACTTTGTGGGCTGAATAAACACTTTCTTCTTCATTATTGTGGGCTACAATTTACTGATTTGCCGTCCATTACTGCCTGGGCAATAGACCAGCCGATTACAATGGTATCAAAACAAAGTTGATTGCTCTTCTATGGGCAAGCAGCAAAATCCTGGAGATGTCAATAACAATGAGGTGGTGGAGTACGAGGAAGTGGGGGTTGAGGTTGAAGTGTCACAAGTTTTGGTGACATGGCACCCCTAGCGGGGGATAGGGCCATTAAAGACCCAACTTTGGGCAACCAGCCAAGACCACAAGAATTGCTGACGTGTCCATTGTACGGAACAACGCGTGTTGCAAAGATCCCTTCTAACGTGCATCGCTGCACAGACAGCCGCGCGTTTTGAGTCCCAAATGTGTACCTTGTTGAAGCAATATAAAGAAATACTGAAAGGGGAGCCTGGGTTTTGGGGCTAGTGCTCTCTAGGAGTGGAACGCCGCCACTCTCTCTCTCTCTCTCTCTCTCTCTCTCTCTCTCTCTCTCTCTCTCTCTCTCTCTCTCTCTCTCTCTCTCTCTCTCTCTCTCTCTCAATTCAAGCCATACTATCTCGACATTCAGAGTATAGATGAGGATAGAATCACGACCCATTATATCACCCTCTTGTACTAGGCACCCATTGTATCAATGATCACACTTATTCCACATAGTACCAGCTAGTAGCACTCCTAGTTTCATTTTTAGCATCTCTTTTTTAATACCCAATCATGGTATCAGATTCACCAATTTGTATCAGTTTGGTCTCATAGGCTCCCATACTCAGATCTTGTGTCAGTCTGGCAAGCTGTCTCCCATCTATATCTTGTCACATGTGGCATCATCTTTCCAGGGGCATGGTGAGTCTCTGAGAAGAATATAATGTTCCTCTCCCAAAAGCTATTCTCATAGGCGCCCACATCCAGCCTATAAGATCCTTTACAATTCCAGGCTACCATCTTCAATATGGTCCCATGGGTCTCACACCGCTCTACAATCACCACCCGACCATCTCTGTAGAAGGCAATCTTTCCCTTGTCCCTTGCTGCTGTAATCTCTGGCATCACGTCTCATGTGAATCAGCTATGAGAGGGTGAGATTATCACTGAGAAAAATACCTACCTTTCTTGAGGGTTGGCCTCTTCTTCAAGAACTCCTCCTCCAAGGAGGGGAAACGTAGTATGAGTGCCTTGTGCTTTGAGGACTCTTGTCACGTGCACATCTAACCCTATGTGCATGTGGACAAGCTATCTCAGGTCTAGGGTTCAGGTCAGCCTAGGAAGTGTTTTGGCAACTTGTGAGCCTGTGCGTAGGCCGTGCATGTCCAAACACTTAGATTAGTTGCATATCCTCTGATTGCACACAACATAATCATTAGCATGGCATTTAGTACCCATGATGAGCATTTTACACAGCATAGAACCCTTTTTCCCAAAATACACATTTTTCACTTATTTATTAATAAGTGACTTGTTGGAAAAGTAAGTAG
The DNA here is from genome assembly GCF_014529385.1 of Adiantum capillus-veneris. Taxonomy (NCBI): domain Eukaryota; kingdom Viridiplantae; phylum Streptophyta; class Polypodiopsida; order Polypodiales; family Pteridaceae; genus Adiantum; species Adiantum capillus-veneris. The sequence goes on along the minus strand of NC_140931.1, from coordinate 140,228,136 downwards.
GGCAACCTTGCTAGGGAATTATGAAAGAAACCCAATGGTCACTCAGTAGAAGCAGAAGAGATAGCAGGAGCTCAGGCTTGCGATGTTCTCTCCTCAGCAAGACGGCAAAAGACCTTGCGTTTTCAGCCAGCAAGACAACCAACGTTTTTGGATTCTACCAGATCCTTTAGCGTTTTCAGTTGCAGATCAGCCCAACGTTTTTCTCCACAGCAACAGAACCTCCCTAGCGTTTCCATCAGCAGCATATCAGCCTGGCGTTTTTTAGTAGCAGATCAAGCCTAGCGTTTTGCAGTTTCCGACGCTAGATCAGCCGGGAACAGCCAGCGTTTTCAGTTTTCAGCACTTAGCCATTGCAAATTTAGCCCCTAGTCTTGCAGATCTCACCTACCCGCAACAAACTCCTCGCCGTGCCGTCGAGTCAGCCAACGTTTACAATTTCAGCCCACTGTTTTCAGATTTCAGCATCTGCGTTTTCAGTGCATCGTCGTCGAGTCGTCGTCATTGCCATCCTCGTCGACACAATGTAAGTATTCAGCAGAAAGTCAGCGTTTTGCAGATTTCAGCATTTCAGCCCTAGCGTTTTCAGTTTTCAGCCCGTCCTCATCGTCGTCATCATTGTCATCAACATCGTCGGCAAGTCCATTGCATCTAGACCATTGTACCAGATTTGTGCACCGGACGGGCAATGCTCAAATACTTTTCTATGACACTTCAAAGGAGATGCTTAGAGAGCTAGATGTAGGAGATTTGGGGCTTGATAGACATTCACAGGACAAAAGAGCAGACAGAGTATGGGAGACATCTCACGGAGATGGCGACTACACATGGTCTGGAGATGCCTACATCATTTTCCTAGAACGGCCGGTTTCACATGCTTTCCAAACAGGAAGGGGCCAGCAAAAGACTATGTGATGGCACAGCTGAGCTTCAGCCCCTGCAATCAAGATTTCACAATATGACCTAGACCAATGGGTGTAGCAGTGGATCATGCTCTCTTGACACTTTCCGTCTCCTTTCAGTACAGTACAACCCAGGTGTCAAGAGAGAGGACACATACCCGCTATATGTTTACACCAGAGACTGATTTTGTTTATACAGAGGAGATCTATGGTCGTCTATGTACAGCAACGAGGCCACGACTCTCAATGGAGGAGATCACCAAATTGAGACATTGCATAATGTAGCTGCAGAGGCATACCCACATAATCAGCCTGATCGGAGACGCCGTTCTGGGACCATGCCTCGGGACAGTTGTTATGACGAGGAGTGTAGAGAGAGGCGAGCACAGCTTCAGAGGGATCTTCTCCTAGGGGTCATCAATCACAGATAGTCTCCGATAACCTTTAGGCCCCTTGTGCGACGGAACTGTCACAGAAGAAGCCAATATTCCAAGCTCAGATGGAGCGAGACTTATACCAGTTGTTCTTGAGTAGAGACTCAGGAGAGGCATGGCGTTTCTTTAATGAGCACTCCCCTCCCCCTGCAATATCCTTACATATGGTCCTTGGACAGACACCCCTACTAGACCCTCTTGAGCCATGCCCATCTACGAGTACCTCCTTTACCACTGAGATGGTAAAGACAGCCATTGACAGGATGAGGACCAAGAGGGCATATGATCATGATGGTCTAGTACCAGAGCATTTTATACATGCTAGAGATATGCTGGCAGAGGTTCTTGCAGTTCTATTCAATCGTGTCATGTGTGAGTGTCAGGTGCAGCAGAAGTGTTTAAGGGTTTTGCTCGGATCTAGTACTCCGCACAAACACAAGAATTAATTTACTTCAGTTGAAAGAGAAACTGAAACTGAAGACAATGAACGAGAGAGACGCGGGAAGAGAGAGAGAGAGAGAGAGAGAGAGAGAGAGAGAGAGAGAGAGAGAGAGAGAGAGAGAGACAAGGCATGTCCGGTCCAACCACCCTCAAGAGCCCCCTTGCTCTGTTGCCAGAGCAAGTACTTTCTTTATTGCTTGCACAAATGCTGGAATGCTGAGATGCTAATGGGTACTTGATGCTGGGTACTGCTGAGGCTAAGGACTGGATACCGCAGTGGATGCTTGGTACTTGAGAGGCTAAGTGCTAGTACTCCTGGGTATTGAAGGTGCTGCTGGAGATGCTTGGTGCTCCCACGATGACGACGACGACGACGACGACGGGGCTGTGGCTGATCTGCTATCGCTCGGGACGGCGATGGGCTGAAAACTGAAAACTGAAAATGCCGAGGGTACTGCGACGACGACGATGACCACGAGGCTGTGGGCTGATCTGCTATCGCCGAAGACGGCGATGGCTGAAAACACCGAGGCTGATGGCTGAAAAACGCAAGATTTGCTGGTGCTTCTTGAGAGGCTCTGCTACTGTTCCTCTCCCTTCTACTGGTGCCCAAAGGTCACTTTATAGGTCTTTTAGCCATTCGCCCTATCTACTTTTAATAAATAATGTCAAAGTCACTTATTAATATACGACTTAAGTGACTATTCATATGCCTATATGCTTAAGTGACTTAACTGTACAAGTGAGGGTATGCAACTATGACCGGCCTAGACATGCACGTCTTGCTAGAGGCTCACAAGGGTGCCAGGCTAAGTCCTAAGCTAAGACTGATGCTAGACTGTAGCAGTAGCATGTCCACGTAGCACAATTGCAGTGCGCACGTGACAGTGAGGGTCTACCTGAGACTTGGAGACTGTCTACTATTGTGCCTATCCGCAAGGCAGGTGATACTACCGAACTATTATGATTCGACACACATTGGCATGATTGTATGCATCTATCCTTGAGCAGCAATTGAGCAGATGGGCAGAGAGTGAGGGTGTACGGGCAAGGGGACAGGCCGGTTTAGGAGAGGCTACTCCACTCTTGATCATATTCTGACACTCGGAGCCATCATTGAGGAGGGTAGGGCACATGGGAGACGGATTTATTGTAGCTTTGTGGATTTCCGCAACGCATTTGACATGGTGCCCATAGTCAGATTGATGCGCAGACTACAAGAAATGGGAGTGCCCATTGAGTTGAATTGGGGAATCATGGCTCTATACTAATCAGTGGTGGGACATATATGCACTCCAGCGGGGACATCTGATTTAGTTAATTCCACTATTGGAGTGAAACAAGGCTAACCATTGTCTCCTAATCTATTTGGTACGTATATAGATAGGTTTCCGATTACATTGACGGAGGGTAACAGAGATGCCCAACTGGCAGGTACATGGATTCCATTGTTGTTATATGCTAATGACATTGTGTTGATCTCTGACTCACCGGAGGGTATGCAGTGACATTTGGATGCATTACATAGCTTTGCGGAGGATAGTGGATTGTCTGTAAACCTTGGTAAAACCAAGGTTATGGTGTTTAACACCACACCGCAGTGGATCAGGAGATCAGCACTTACATTCACTTATGGTCAGGAGACTGTGGAGTACACATATGCATACACTTATCTTGGGTAGCCTTAATTGGGCCAAAGTTTTCTTTTGAAGAGAGCAGCAGAGACTAGACTCACCAGAGCGTTTGCGGTCTTGGGAGGATTGGAGAGGATGTGTTCGCAGGTTTAGTTCCAGGAACCCCGAACAAAGCTCTGGCTCTTTGATACCTTGGTAGATTCAGCTATGCTCTATGGGGTCCAGGTTTGGGGACCCTTTGTGGGTCAGGATGGGTGGAGAAGTATGGAGAGGCCCTTGTGGTATCTATAATCTCTCTACTAATTAGAGCCAAGGCCTCCGTGCCACATGGGATCACTAGAGCAGAGTTAGCAAGGCCCCCTATGGAGATAGTGGTGCTTACCGGATCAGTCTCCTTTATGCACAGCTTATGGGATACTACCAGAGACAGATATGCCAGATTTGCCCTCGAGTCCTCTAGACAATTAGCTTTACAGGGGGACACGTCATGCTGGTATGCAAAGATGTCCTCATGGTTCCAGATACATGGCTTCAGTATGGACAGCTTGCCTCCCTTCCAGTACTCCCTTGATGCACCATCGTTGTCTCTTCCATAGATGGAGATTACTAGACTCATTCGCCTGGACCTGACCCAGTTGGACGTGGATAGAGCCACACAGGAATTGGGCACGAAGATTGCTTTCTATAGAGAGCATCTTCTCCAACTCACAGGGGATGGGTTTGCGATTCGGCCCAGCTATATGGATACACATCAATCTCATGGATTGCGTTGGGCCATTGGTCAGATACAGACATCTTCACACCAGCTTGAGATTGAGACTAGTAGATTCAGAGGGATACCAACAACTAACAGGATATGCCGCATATGCCATACAGAGCCAGAGACGGAGATGCATTATATATGTCAGTGCACAATGTATTACGAGATACGAGGTCGCTTCCACTGTCTAAGGCTTCAGACCCTTCTCCAGAGTCATGAGCTATCAGGACCAAAGATGTCTTGGATTGTACCTACTTGAGTTTCACAGACACGGAGATAGTTTACTAAGGAGATCCAAAGAGAGACAATCTCAGAGACAAATTAATGATTTCTTCACACCAGACACCGGATAGATAGAGGAGCAGCCACCACTACAAAGCTCAGCTCATACTCACACCCGCGGTACTCTCATTGACCGAGCAAAGGAGCTAGGGAGATCGAGACACCCATGACTGAGGAGAGGAGCTTCACAACATCGACGGAGACTACAACAGAGGATTCGAGCCATACTATCTCGACATCCAGAGTACAGATGAGGATGGATTCATCACCCATTGAATCTCTCTTGTATTTGGGCACCCATTGTATCAATCATCACACATACCTCACACAGTTCCAACTAGTAGCACTTCTAGATTCAATTTAGTATCTCTTTTTCTGTACTCAGACATGGTATCAGATTCACCAATTTGTAACAGATTGGTTTCATAGGTCATTTTGGCCTTTTGAAAACGTTAATATATCATTTCGTTTCATCTATCTCTCTCTCTCTCTCTCTCTCTCTCTCTCTCTCTCTCTCTCTCTCTCTCTCTGTGCAGTTCAATTGTTTTAAGTGCTAAAAATCTGTTCCGGTCTGTTCTTTAAGTTGGCACGCCCTCCTAATACATGAAGTCATGGATGATGAAGACATCAATGGTCATGATAAGTCCTCGAACAACAACGTAGAGAGAAGCTGAAGTTGACAACTTGTTTGACCATTTTATTGCCTTTAGCAAGGATCCCTGTCATGTCAAGCACATGAAAGAGAAGGCCATGAAGACAATTTAAATTTAAGGCTACTGTCCACCCCTTATGAAGGCCCGATTTTCCAATCACTAATGTTTCAAAATATTTTCCGGTTAGGGTCTCCCTGAGGTGTTCTAGCCCACATTTAGGCACACGTAAGGCCCTCGAACTACTAATTCTATTATGATGTGCACATAACTAATTAGATAATTATTTCTAGTAAATAAATTATTTATTTACAAAGACTAATATTGTTACACCTTGTGTTCACTTGCAACATCTATGTAAACTCACTTCCTATACCATAAAAGTTACTCTTCAGTTTGATCTTAGACGGCTCACTGATATAGCATGTTAGCCAAGGGCAATATGTTACCTGACGATCATCCACATGCGCTTTAAGCCAATGCCCTTTGTGCTTGCGATAGTCAATTGCATTTGTCTCATTGGGCCAAAAATCTTTCAAAACTGAAACCACTGTTCTCATTCTTTCGATAATGGGCATCAAGACTTTAGGCATTTCAAAGATGGCAGGACGGACACATCTGTCACAGGTACCATTGCTATTAATAAATTTGAACCACATGTCATCTCTTCGAATTTGAAGCTTTTTGAATGTCAAAAAAAAAAAGTTATTTACCTTTTTCTCAGATCAACTGACAAGCCATAGGCTTTGCCAGTCTGCAAACCATTGAATGTAGTCGATTTCCATGGATTCCTCAGGTCAGTATCTAGAAATAACAAGATGTCTTGCTCCTCCTGTTATATTATTGTAAACATCTCTAAACTTATGAGACATGGCTATAGGAGGTTCTTGCTGGCAAATGGCATACCTTTTCAGAGATAAAATTCTCGAATACATAATGACCCTTTGGGGACCTTGGAGGTGACGATGTCGTAATGAGTCGCCAACCATCACCCTTTGCACCTTTGGAGCTAGATGTGCTAGCTTCTGTCCTTGAGTGACCTCTTCCTGGACTAATACAGAGAGTTATATGATCACTATGGCTTTCTTAATCTATTGTTTTTTTGGTAACCAAACGCCATCGCTGTTAACTATTGAGAGCAAACAATAACAAGAAACAAATCAACACAGCCTACTCCATCTATTGGTATGCATAATTACCAAATAAAAATTGAGAGACACACACACACACCCAAAACTACAAAAAAAAAAGGATAATGAAAGCGAAGGGTACTGAAGTTATCATGATAAGGACGCAAAGGAGTACCAAAATAAAACTAATCTTGTTCAGATAACCAGGGCAGGTAATTGCACACCCTGTAAAAGAAGGGAACATCTACTTCGCCAACAGAACACTGCAAACCTCAAGGACAAAAACGGCAGCACAGTCCTTCAACTAGGTTACAAGACTGGCCTCCTACTCTACCCTTTGTGTTGAGGACTCGTTACACTGCACAAATGCATCAACTAAAACCCTCTACAGTCACTTAAAAGAGCATAAAACTACAAATGCATCAAGCACAATTGAGTAAATATTACCTTTAAAATCTGATATAAGGTCTAGACGACAAAGAAATATTGAAAGCCTGAATTTCAAGATTTTTGTGCCATGCAATCTTATTTTCAGCAGTTGTTTGACAATGGAAAAGCTTAACTACCTTATCATGCATAATCTTGACAGAAGATGTTATCTTTCATCACTTCAGAAAAGTGTAAGGGCAAACCTAACACTCTAAAGTTGAAAAGCATACGCAATCATGGTAAATGACATCACTTGAAGTGAGTGTAGAATTGAAAGTAAGATTAAACATGGCAAAGCGTATTAGAACACAGAAGCCTTTAACCATTACACAAGCAAGCGTTTAAGCCCACATTGCAATAGGTCCACTTCTTAACATTTTTAACAATCCAAAACGTCAGAATTCTAGAATACACATTACAAGAGATTATTAAAGGATCATTTCTCACCTTTCAACAAAAGATGAGTGTGCATGTGAGTTAAACTCATCAGTTCGTTTTAGGAGACCATTGTGTATCTCAACACATTGCTGAAGTGCATCAGCAGATTTCTTGTCGTGCCGATCAAGATGATCTCCCTCCCCAATGCTTGGCACTTTCCAAAGGCCATGAGGGTTAGTCTCTAAATAAGAAATGTTTAAGCCTTCCTCCACTCCGGCATCTAACTTGTCACCATTACAGTAAACACCAAGCTCTGTCCATGTTGTTTCAAAATGTAACCTATTATGCAAGCTCGTCACAGAATCTTGAACAGGGCTACAGTGAAGCTTTTCCTCTGTGTCCAATACAAATAAGCTGTTATGCACTCTTGCTTGACTGCAGCACAACGCTTCTTCTGAACTCTTGACGAGTTTCTCTGTTGCTTTGGCTGCTGATGTAGTGGGGGACTGCTCTTTACTTTTGATCAAAGCTGGACAATCCCAATCAAGATGGTGGTTTATTAGATAGCTAGCAACCTTCATCTGCGACATAATTCCAGTCCACAACAGAAAACACGCTTTGTTAATCATGTCTCAATATCCAGCGGACAACAAAGTGACTCCCTTCGCAACAGAGACAGAAAAACAATTTCTTCAGACAGAAATAACCTATTATCATCACAACCACAAGGGTAACCATGTTGCGCACACCCACATGCACATGCAAGTTCACAAGCACGACCATCATGCAATCCGTCTTCACTAGCACATTAACCCCCATTTAATCATGGTCTTGAGCTTCCCAAGTCACATGTTTGCAAGTGAAAAGAATCAAGAGAAAATGTCTCTTTTCTTTTTTAAGAACGGCGCTTGTATCTTTGTATTACATAGGAGACAAAATGTCAGTTACAAAAACAGCCGTAGCCAGGTAACAAGATACAACCAAAGGTGAAGAAAAACCCTTCAACGTCAAAATAAGCATCCTATACAAAGCTAAGGGGAAATCCCAAAGGATCAGTACAAGAGGTTAGGGTACATGCAGACAGGACTGAGATAGAAAGCCGAGAAGTGATAAGTCTAAAGTAGCGTCACATAAATCTGCCTGTGACAATATCTCCAAGCGATGCAAAGCCTAAAGACTCCCACGATTAACCAGTGGCTAAACCACGGGGACAATATATCCCCCACCGGAACATAGGCAGAATCTACCATCCACACCAACAAAACCATATATATCCCTAGATGAATCCAAGATAGTCCTAGAGTGCATGAAGTACGGGATGAAGAAAATAGAAAGGATGCTAGTGTAGCAGGGCTACAGTGTCACAGGCACGGGACAGACAGTTAGTTACAATTGGGCTGGAGTTCACATTGGACGGACTTTCGCCTGGGCAGTGACACATGGCAGGGATAAGGGTGGTAATCTAGCCGACATGGGGCTAGATCACCACCACCACAGTTTGAAGATAGACTTAGCTGGATTGGATATTTTGTGAGCCATCGGTGGCTCTCTATGGTTGTATATATCCGTAGCTGTTTGGAGTCATTATCATCATCATCTACTTTGTATGGTCGAGCATCTTGAATCTGGTGTCTTGAGTTCATACATAGCACGTCTGCACCATCCCTGCACATTTGAGCCTCGACACCCCCATTGTACTTGTGAATTCTAGGCGTGGAGCTGTGTGTGCTGCCATACCAGAGTCTATATTGGTTCCTTTGAGTTAGTCGAGTCCCATGTTGTTCAGGTTCTACTGTTGACTCGCTGTCTTCGCTCTGTCATTCATTGTCTACATTGTTTTCAATGTTTCTATGCTGTTGGAGTGAGATTTCAAGCACATTGCATTAAGGAGCACCCCACTGTGGAGAACACGACACATTATCTCCGCTACAGGTGCTCTCATTTTTTGCACGCCCGGTGGGACCTCAACTGAAGTCTCACTCCGTTGCGCCTACAGGTCCAGGAGCTAGCTGGTTTAAGCTCTCGCATGTGTTGGTTTGCTAGTCTCAACTGCTTTGGTCCAGCTTGGTCTCGTCCCGACTAGCTTGGTCTAGTCCAGCTTAGTCCAGACCAGCTGGTCTAGTCTCTCGTCCTGGTCTAGTCACCCCCCCCCCCCCCAGTCTAGTGGAGTCTCTACCAGTGTTGAGTAAGTTAAAGGTCTTCATGCCCAAAGCTTGGGTGGGCTTTTGCTTACTGCATGACACATACAAGGCATTCAAAAGAGCGACAGTCCACTACTGAGTCCTCTGAAGTACTACCATCAGAAGCGCCAACCCTTTGTGACCAGTAGAAGTCCACCAACCCCCTTACCCCTACCTTTCTCCGCAGCTACCTTCACTCCCTCAACCAGTTCTTCCCCTCCCAACTCACCTTCCCAAGTGCATTTCTCACCCACTGTGTTATAGCAACCTCTTGAGCAACAGGCTTAGGAGCAGATAGCCATGGAGGAGCTGACAAGCGTTCTGGCTGAGGTGAACATCAAGTTCCCGACTTTCAAAGGTCTCTCCACAGAGGATGCAAACGCCCATGCAGGAGATTTGTATCCCTCTGCAAGGGTCGTGGTCTCGACAGAGAAGACGCCTACCTAGTACTCTTCCTATCAACCTTGGATGGCTTAGCAGATAAATGGTACAATCAATTTGCAGAGAACCACTTTACTACTCGGGCCACATTACAAAAGCAGTTTTGTGAAGCTTTCAGACTAGGGGACTTCCAAGAGAAGGTTTTGGATGAGTTGGCCAACTTGATCCTCCAGCCAAATGAGACTTTTGCAAACCTCATCACCAGAACCAAGTCTTTGGTCGCCAAGCTTCCTCAGTAATTAAGTGAGTATATGGTTAAGAAGTGGGTGGAGAAGGCTCTTTCCCAAACGTCTCAGCAAAAACTCCGAGAGAGTCTCCGACCTGAAGCCATTTGGAGGAGTTTGTCGCAATTGCTACTAGGCTAGAAGGGGCTAGGAAGTTCACTGACTCCCCTCAAGTTGAGACCACCTTAATATTTTTGAAGAGTCCTTCTGATCCTTTGACTTCTTTATTGATCCTTTGACTTCTTTACGCAAGGAACTTGAAGCCCTGAAGTTACAACGAGCTCTTCAAGAGGAGAGATCATTCTCTCTTCGATAGGAGAAGCCTCCACATCAAGAAGCTTTGGACCAGATCAAGTGGGAGCTTGAGGAGCTCAAGGCTCATTAGGAGTCTTAAGGCTATGGTCTGGTGTAGCTCTTGCCGTTCTCCCAAGCATCCTCCACAGGAATGCCCGCTTCGAGCTTATTGTCACTTCTGTGGGGAGTCTACGGCCATGAGGACAAGGAGTGCTTATGAAGGGACTGCAACAATTACAACAGAACCTCGCCCCTATGCTTCAACAAGGCTTGGCTCCTACATCCAATATGGTTTCTCCCTATGGTCATCCAAACCACATGCCACCTTTGCTGACAACCCCTACGCCTGCTATGCAAGGTATGCAAAGCACCTTTCCATCTCAAAGTTTTTATCATGCTAGTGCACCCTCAGGTCCTCAGAGCTTCTACACCTCAGCTTCCAACCCCATGGAGCAGGAGCAGAGACCACCTCGTCCCTCGCCTCGCTCGTCCAATCACCCCATTTTACGCTACAGTTGTGGGGAATATGGGCATTACCAAAGCAAGTATCCCCTGCCCGACGGGTCTCCGCCTTGCCGTCATTGCCCCGAGGCTAAGGATCACTACAGTAAAGATTGTCTCAAACAACCAACCTGATTGCGGTGAGCACCATTCCTCAACCGTCACCTGCTACACATGTGGTTACCCCTAAGGATAGGGTGTTGCAAGTGAAGGAGCCCATGAGTGTCCTCACTAGGTCACATCGAGCATCCCTAGGCCTCAGTCTTCCTGAAGGTCCAACTCTTCCATTTCCTCCTCAACAACCTAGTCCATTTGCAACATCTGACAAGCCACCCCCCGGTGCCAACAACCGACCGACCTCTATGCTATCTGAGATTGATGGGGCCTTCTTGGAAGCAGTAGCTGACTTGCAGCAAGTCAAAGTTCCTGAGCAAGCCTTGCCCAAAAGCGAGAAGCCTACAACAGAGACTATCTTGAAGAACACCTTTTAGCAAGTATCCCTTTACGACATGCTAAAGCTGGATGCAAATCTTCAAAGTGACACTCTTACAGTCATTCAATCTCTATACCCCAATGCAGTCCAATGGCGGACACCTCCTAGTGCAACCGTCTGAGTCTTACATAATTTCATCTCTCTCTACTCCCCTCACTGATTACAAGAGTCCTCGTCTAATTGTGTCTATTCAGGGGCAAAAATTTCAGGTGTCATAGTTAATGGGAGATTTGGCATCCACCTCATGCCTGAATTCACTATGCTGGCATTAGGTCTCCAACCTACTAGGCCCGCCCCATTCACAATGACTTTGGCCGACCAAAGAACTATTTACCCCCTGGGCATAATCGACAAGGTACCATTGCAGTCTGCAGGTGCAAGACTTCACATTCAATCTACATTTTGTGGTGGTTCGATTTCCCCAGGTTGAGGATGGCTTTCCTTTGCTTATCGGCAGACCATGGTTGCGGCACACTAAAGCACTTCATGACTGGGGCAATGACGCTATGTGGATACATACTCCAGGCGCCCCAATGAAACCCATTCGCCTTGAAGGAGGCATGGATCCAGTAGTTCATCATAATTCGTTGTCAGTGTGCACTCTTTTAAAGATGTTTTTGCCTTGTCTTACAAAGATTTGGAAGGAATCCCCACTAGAATTGGGTGTCCATACTATCCCTCTGGTTAAAGGGGCTAAGCCAATCAGAGACGAGCTTACAAGCTCAACCCTAAGTATGCGGAAGTTGTCAATTGGAGTTAGAAAACATGCAAGAGGCAAGGATCATCGTACCTGTGGAGCACTCTGAGTGGCTCTCACCCATGGTCATCGCCCCCAAGAATCAATCCAATAAAATCCGCGTGTGCGTCGACTACGCGCTCTGAACAAGGTAACAATCCCTGATGGTTTTCCCTCACCCTTCACTGAACACGTGCTCAAAGATGTGGCAGGGCACATACTTTATAGTTTCATGGATCTCTCATCGAAGGTTCATTCGCATGTATGCACATGTGGCTCAACCTTTGACATGCTTGACCAATGCTACTATGCCATTCCAATGGTCAAAGCCCAAGGCCGACGCATTTGCTTACCTCAAAAAACACGTAACTAAAGCACCTATTCTAGTTGCCCCTGATTGGTCTCTTACTTTTCATGTGCATACGGATGCAAGTCAAACGAATGTGGGTGTTGTGCTGACCCAACCTAGCAAGGAGTTCAACATAGATCGGCCCATTCACTACGCAAGCTTCTCACTAAAGAGGTTTGGCGATGGTATATGCTCTACAAAAATTATGTCGCTATTTATTAGGGGTCCACTTCACAATTATTACTGATCACCATGCTCTGTGCTATCTGCTTAATAAGCCGCAAGTTGCAGGTTGTAACAGACTTGGACACTCCAAGTCAAGATTCTACCGCGACACCACAAGAATTTACTTCAAAACAGTCCTCAGTTCACAATTGATTCGACACTGGCCCGGCGGAGTTCCGTGCCTAGAGATATTGGCCCCAAAGACTGGCGCCCCTTTCGATATTTCTTTTTGTATCAATCTGCAGCAACTCAAAGTACAAGGGAGTGGTTGGGACTCACTCTCAGACTCTACGTCCAGATGCTCTGAGAAGTGAGAGCCCAAGCCACTATTAAATAGGTTTACAAGGGATGCTAAAAGCAGAGCCCAAAAGCTTCAAAATCAAAAGCTATCCCAAAATAAAGCACTTTCAATTTTCCTCTCACAAGCCACAGCCTGGTAAAATAAAGCAAAAGCTCTCTCGATCTTTCTCTTGCAAATTGCGTAGCCAAAAGGCAGCCCCAAAACTACCGCAAAGCATGCTTTTTCCGTACAGTGCTGCCACGTCAGCATTCCGTGATTCGCACCGTATTTTGCAGGCCTGTCCGTACGACAGTGCCACGTCAGCAATCGGACAGTTTTTTTTCCCCGGGACTGTATGCCAGAAGGAGTGTGTATGTGTACTGGGCAACCAGCAGCCACGTCACCAGTTTGTGACATACCCCCCTCTTGAAAGCATTGTAATCGCCCTCGATTATGCCTGCAAAACAGACAGAAGCCACTAGGTCCTCCTCCTCCATCCACTTCGCATCCAATGCAGGATAGTTCTTGAATTTAACCAAGAACTGCCTTATCACTTTACCCTTAATCTTTCTTTCTTTATGTGCCAAAATCTGTTATGGAACAAAGATCTCGTTTTCTTCCACTTCGGGTTGCTCATCAGGCTCCCCATCTTCGAGCACATCGCCTTTAAAAGGCTTCAAGAGACTCACATGAAAAGCATTGTGAATCCTCCAAGTATCGGGCAGCTTCAGTCGGAAGGAGACATCATTTATCTTTTCGGAGATCTGGAAAGGTCCGTAGTATCGCATACTGAGCTTTGAAAAAAGCCTCTCCTTTCCCTTTTTCTTTCTCACGCGTGCCTTCTCAAAACATAAGAGCACCCAATCATTCTCAAAACTTACTCGTAGGGACATACTCGTAGGCTTCATTATTATATTCATTTCACCGCAGATTCTTAGATTCTTGTGGATCTCATGCTCCCCCTTTATCAAGGGCTTATCTTTATAAAAGGACTGGAGAGGAATTGAACTCAGGCCCCTCAGCGTGTAGAATTTCAAAGTCCTCAGGCCTAACTGCATGCACCAACATGTCGAGCTGCAGATCCAGTCGATTCACCAAACTAAAAAACAAATGCAGCGACCTCTCCGCCTCAACATTCGGCTTCGTATCCTGTTTGCTATACCCCCCCCCCCCCCCCCCCCCCCCCCCCCCTTGTTGCTGATTCGTCACTGAGCTTGAGGCCACCCAGGCTGGCTCCGCCCCTCCCTGACTCTACTCGCTCGTCGTGCGTCTCACCTTCGCAGCATCGTCATAAGATTCTGATTTATGTATCATTTTTTGAAATCGAGGACACATACTCCTTCAATTTCAAATCGCGACAATGGCAATCTGTTGCCTTTTTCCGTCTTTCTTGAGATTTCTGCAAAGCCTCACGGACCTTGGCAAAAACCGTATCCAAGTGGCGCGTGTACTCATCGGCTTCAAAAATCTTATCTTTCGTGCTTAGGAAGGGTGGAACCTTCGTAGCACCTTCAATAATCTCAAATGGCGCCTTCCCCGTCGAAGAGTGTATCGTGTTGTCATAGGCAAATTCCACTTTTCCGATTGAGTCTTCTGATCCAAGATGTAAGACTTCAATAAATCTAGTACCACTGAATTGGCAATCTCAGATTGCCCGTCAGTCTGCGGGTGGAAAGATGACGACAACTGCAACCGCGTGCCTTCTCCCAAATAGCCTTCCAAAACAAACTAGTGAATTTGGGTCCCTGTCGGAGACAATCGTCTTGGGCATGCCATGTAATCTGAAGATCTGGGCCACAAACAGTCTCGCTAAGTGATGCGGCTTAACTGTTTTCTTCACTAGGTGGAATGAAACAAGCCTGCTTGCTAAATCTGTCAATAGCAGTCCAGATACCATTGCGACCACTCTGAGTTCTCAGGAGATCAATTGCAATACTTTCCCGGGGGCGGGTGGGTATGAGCAAAGGCTGTAACAATCCCTATGCTTTATGCCTATCAAACTTGACCTTCTGGCATACCAAGCAACTGCGCACAAACTCGTCCACATCCTTCTTGAGTCTCGGCCAAAAGAAGTATTTCTCTACCCCTTTCAAGGTGGTAGCAATGCCGCGGTGACCCGTAAAAGGTGGACACTGACAGTCGGTCATAACCTTTTCCCTCAACGGCTGTGTAACGCACAACATGGTTTTCCTCATCAAGTAGCCATCCCGAATGGAATAACCCGCTACTGTTTCCCCATCCCTATCCGTGTGAAAATGTTGCATCTGCTTTTCCGATAGCTGCTTTTGTGACAAGAAGTAGCGTAAACTCTGATGGTCTGTGAAGACAGTAAAATCCACTCCGAGTAGGTAATGTGTCACGTGACACATCCCAACCCTATGTGTCCGTGGACAAGCTACACCACAGCACGGTTTTCATCAAGTCCATTCAAGTTAGATTAGAAGTGATCTGGCACTTTTGTGAGTCTATTCGTAGACCGTGCATGCCAGTCACTCGTGTAGATGCATATCCTCTGGTTGCACACTGCATAAGCATTCCATCAGAGTCAGTTTGGGGATTTTTCAGATGACTTTATCCCATTTTTCCCTATTTTTAACATTTTTCACTTATTTATTAAGTGACTTTTGTTGGGTACTCAGTAGGGCAAATTGGGTAAGTTAATATATAAGCAAATCCAAGTTAGCACAAATTGGCAAATGAGCAAAGGCACAGCAGGCTTCCCCAAGCAACAGGTGTCCCTCCCTCTCTCAACAAGACCCTCCCCAATCCCTTGGCGAGGCCACTCCTTCCACCAACGTTTTCATCATCGCTTGCATCTCCATCCATTGGCGTTTTTCAAAACCAGCCATCGCCATCCCAAGTCCCCACTTGCCCTGGCATTTTTACCTTCACTGGCAGCAGCATCAACAATTTACTAACGCCAGCATTCCCTTGCAGTTCTGCAGCGAATTCAGCCCTAAGAACGCTATTCAGCCTGCAGAAAATCCTGCGTTTTTACCCTCAGTTTCAACCTTGGAAAACGCAGCAGATTCCAAGCCTTTTCAGCCGGCAACAGCCCCTTCAAAAACGCAGCCAGACCATTCACTTCAGCGTTTTATTTCAACATAGAAACATCAGCAAAAACAGGGATTTTCAGCCACCAAGATCACCCCGATTCTCAGCCCTTTAGCCTTGTGGACAGCAAATACAAGAAGATCCAGATCAGCCCTAAAGTCATCACCATCATCGTCATCGGCATAGTCCAAATTGCATCAGTCCATTGCATTCGCATTGTACACCTTTGTGCAATCAAAGTTAGACCACTCTCGCCGACGAGAGTGGGGCCTTCGGAGGAGGGTTTTACAACCTCTCGGGTGTCGTATCTCTTCTCTCTCCTTCTCTCAGTCTCATTCACTTGCACGCACAATATCCACTCACTTTGTTCGTGATCACAGCACTCTACAAGACGGAAGGCTCTCTCCTTCCCTAAGAACTAAAAGGAACCTTGAGCAATAAAGATCACAAATCTTGAGAAAATACAACATTCACTCCGCTGCACCTTACATTGGTATCAGAGCTTTGGAAGTGTTCTGCATTACTCAAGGAAAGAACCACAAGAATTTTTTTTTGCTTGTTGCGGTTGCACAAACCCAAGTTTACTTGGGCGTGGCAATTCCTAATCGTGTTTTGTTGAAGAGTGACAAGAATCCCAAGAAAGAAGGGCTTGTCCAGCCTCCCCTTGTGTCTCTTTTCACTCATTGAGAGCAGACCGTGCACTTAGCGGCCGGCCAATCGACGTGAGGTGGGAAAAAGCAACCTTGGTGTGAGCGCAAGGCCGCCAAGGGGTGCGCCCGCAGAAAAGGGTAGAACTCGGGTGAAGAGAAGATCCTTCTCCAACGCGATTTGTAAGCGAAAGAACACCTCAAGAACCTCAAGAACCCAAGATTCTCGCGAATCAAGGACCTCAAGAACCTCAAGACCCTCAAGAACCCAAGTTCCTCGCGAGCTTAAGACTCCAAGATTATAGTGCATGGTCGTCACTCGAAGCAGAATGGATACTTCACATACAGGTGATGAGCATGAGAGAGGCGACGAAGACTCGTCCCCACCCGGAGATGATTTCTTCAACCCTCCCCCTTCAAACCCTATGGAGGCAGTGGTCACGCAGATGATGGCCATGATGGATAGACAAGAAGCAAATCGCCTTGCTCAGGAACGTGAGCGCCTTGCTCTTGCCGCAAAACAAGAAGAAAATCGACTTGCTTTCGAACGCGAGCGCAATGAAGGAGAAGCTCAAAGGGAGATTGGCCATCAAGAATTTATTTCCCACATGCTAGCCTCGAAGACCAAACCACCCAAAGATCGTGGGAGTTCCTCTAGTGGTGCAAGCCACGATGCGGATTCCAACAACCCAGTCACCGAAAAGTTGACTTTCAGTAAGTATGATGGTAAGATGGATGCTACGGTGATTCATTCTTGGTTACATCAATTTAATGCTTATTTTGCGACAACTAAGAAAACAGGAAATAGCAAAGTTTTGACGACAACTATGTACCTTGCCGGTGATGCCATAAATTGGTACCATGCATGGCAAGAGGCACAACTAGCCGCGCACATCGAGGCAGCCGACGATTTCACGCCCCTCTCTTTTAGTTGGGCTGATTTCTACGACAAGCTCAAGGCGCGGTTTATGCCACCTCAATACCTCGCACGATTGAAAGAGGATTGGCGTAATCTCAAGCAACATGGTATGCTAGTCATGTCTTTTTCTAACCGTGTTTTGCAGCTAGGCACTCAATTATGCAAGTCGGATGATGAGCGCAAAGAGGCTTTTCTCTTTGGGTTAGACGAATACATCAAGTTTGATGTTGAAGTCTTTGACCCCGCGGATCTCAACAAGGCGGTAGCAATCGCTCTCGCCCAAGAGATGAAGCACAATAAGGGAAAGGCTAAGGAGAACAAGTCTTCTCAAGGGACATCTCAGAATTCTCAGAACACACAGAATGGTAAGAATGGTAATTCTTCTAGCCCTTCTTCCTCTAATTCCTTGGAAAAGAACTCTAACAATGAATCTAAGGGTAAAGCTAAAGCACTTGCAAAACCTAAGCTCACCCCTGATAAAAAAGCTTCACAAGGAATTATAGGAGGATACATCACGGCTGAAGAACAAGTGATTTATGCTAAAGAAGGTAAATGTTTTCGATGTCATGTCAAGGTCACATTAAGAAGGCCTGTCCTAAGACAGTCCCACCTAAAGAACCAAAGACACCCACAACTACCACAAACTCTGTCACAACACAACCTGCATCTTCTCATCACTCTGACACACACATTGATGAATCTCTCTTGAAGTGTTATGGTCATGTAAAAGGACAGCGTTTTATCATATTGTTTGATCCAGGCAGTATGCATGATGTGATTAGTCCCCCTCTTGTTGAGGGAGCCCGCCTAGAGGTTAGTCAGAAATCTTCTCTCGAGGTTTCTCGCTTCACTCCTGGTATGGACTCTATCATCACGAAGGAGTGCCTTGATGTGATGTTTACCGTTCAACAAGCTTCTTTTCGTAGGAAATTTCTTGTTTCTCCTCTCTCAGGATGTGATATGATTTTAGGCATTAAATGGTTTCGTGAACTTGATGCGCACATTAAATTTGGTGCTAACACGATCACTTTACATTGCGATACTGATTCCCCCCTCATCATTCGTGTTGAGGAGGGCTTGCATTCTTTGCCTCTCATCTCGCATGTAAGGTAAAGCGTGAATTACGATAAGGAGCACAAGCGGCATTCATTTATGTTGCTCCAGTTTCCCAGAGCATTCAGGCTCCAGGTAAGTATTCGGAGTTGTTTACGAAATTTAAACATCTCTTTTTGCAGGATGATCTTCCACCTCATCTCCCATCGGAGTGGCCGGAGGACCATCGCATCGAGCTTATGGAGGGAGCGCAGCCTGTCAGTAAAACTCCCTACTGTTTGAACAAGTCACAGGAGGAAGAGTTAGAGCGACAACTCACGGAGTTGGTGGCTAGAAGATTCATACGTCCTAGTGTAAGTCCTTTTGCTGCTCCTATTTTGTTTGTTCGCAAGAAGGATGGTTCGTCTCGTTTGTGTGTTGATTACAGGGCATTAAACAAGATGACCGTCAAGAACAAGCTTCCGATGCCTCGCATTGAGTATATCCTCGATAGGCTCAATGGGGCAAAGGTTTTCAGCAAGGTCGATCTCAACAGTGGATACCATCAGGTACGGGTATTCAAAGGCGACATTTTCAAGACCGCCTTTCGCACTGAGCGAGAGCAATGGGAGTATATTGTTATGCCTTTTGGATTGACACGAGTCATGGGTACGTTCAATCGTCTCATGGTAGGTCATTTCGGCGATATGGTAGGTATATGTGTGTTCATCTTTTTAGATGATATTCTCATTTTTTCTGCATCGTGGGAGCAACATGCATTAGATGTTGAAAGGGTACTAACTCGTTTGGATGAGTGTCAGTTGTACATTGCAACTAAGAAGTCTGAATTTTTTCTTACTAAAGTCACTTATCTGGGTTATATCATTTCTGCAGAAGGCGTCAAGCTAGACCCCGCAAAGGTGGCACAGGTTCGTAATTGGGATTTGCCCAAAACTGCATATGATGTGCGTTCTTATCTTGGTTTATGTCAAGCATATAGTTCGCACATAGAGAATTTTTCACGCATTGCTGCACCTATGACTGATGTTTTGAAAGGAGTAAAGACTCGCCGTCAGCACGTAGACTTGCCCGAGGCAGCCATTGAGGCTTTCGCAGCTCTCAAGGTTGCGGTGACAGAAGCACCGTGTCTTATTCTTGCCTCTTGGGATGATCCCTTTGAGGTATGGACGGATGCGAGCAATGTCGCCATAGGCGCTGCGCTCCAGCAGCATGGTCGCCCAGTGGCTTTCGCAGCTCTCAAGGTTGCGGTGACAGAAGCACCGTGTCTTATTCTTGCCTCTTGGGATGATCCCTTTGAGGTATGGACGGATGCGAGCAATGTCGCCATAGGCGCTGCGCTCCAGCAGCATGGTCGCCCAGTGGCTTTCCTTAGCCGGAAGCTCAATAGTGCGAAAAAGAATTATTCAGTTTATGATAAAGAACTTTTGTCTGTCATTCACTCTCTTAAGCATTGGAAGCATTTTTTGTATGATAGAGAGTTTACAATGCGCACAGATCATCAAGCCCTCAAGTGGCTACAGTCTATGCCTAGTGCACATTGGAGTGATCACCAAGCGCGGTGGTCACAATTTTTTGAGCAATTTGGCGGTTTGATCGAGTATGTGCCTGGAAAAGCTAACCCTGTTGCACATGCGTTGAGTCGCAAAGGACAGATTTTGGCTCTTGAGTCAAGAACCACATTTTCTATACAGGGTGAGTCTTTTGACAGCATGAAGAATCAGTATGCAGATTCGGAGTTTGGTAAGTATTGGTTGCGGGCTCTTGCTTCCCAAGGACCTAGCAACTATCTCATTCCTGATGGATTGTTATTTTTTCGTCAGTGTCCATATTGCATGATGCACATGACTCTCTCACGGGTGGGCACAGGGGTATGAACACCACATTGGAAAAGATTGAACGATTTTTCTATTGGCCTAAAATGCGAAAAGATGTGTTTAGTTATGTCACACATTGCACTATATATCAAAAAGTAAAAGCTCCTCGGGGTAAGCAGCAAGGCCTCTTGCTTCCGCTGCCTATTCCCGAGGGACCTTTTCAGGATATCTCTATGGATTTTGTGACTAACTTACCACCAAGTCTGCATTCAAGGAACACTCAATGTTTAACTATTGTTGATCATTTCAACAAATTTTGCATGTTGATTCCTTGTAAGGCCATAATTACTGCACAAGATGTTGCACGATTGTTCATAAAGCATTGGTACCCCCTCTGTGGTTTGCCAAAGTCCATTGTTTCAGATAGGGATGTTAAAGTTTACGTCCAACTTTTGGCGTGCACTCTTTGAAAATTTTGGCACAAAGTTGAATTTTTCATCCACTTTTCATCCACAGTCAAATGGTCAAACGGAAATTTATAATCAGTTGGCTTTTGATGTGTTGAAGTCTTATGTTCATGATCAACAGTCTCAATGGGAGCTTATCTCCCATTGGTTTAGGCTATTCTCAATGATTCCTTCTCTTCTGCTATTGGTCGAACTCCGTATGAGGCAGCTTTTGGCTGCCGATTCCAGTCACTGTTGACTCGATCGGTCAGTCAAATGCCTGATGCCAATGCTGAGAGTCAGTCATTGGATGAGATTTCTAAGAGTGTAAGCTTCGGCTAAGCAAGGCTCAGGAATCTTATTCTCGACAGGCTAACAAGCATCGTCAGGAGGTCTCGATCAAGAAAGGAGATTGGGTGTATCTACGAATCATGAAACAGCGTCTTAAGCAAGTTGGAAAGAAATGTCCTAAGTTATCTTTTCGTATGTATGGTCCATTTCCAGTCATCAAAAAGATTAATGAGGTTTCAATGGAATTGAAGTTGTCTAACTCATGGTCAATGCACAACGTTTTCCATGTTTCTTGGTTGAAAGTGTTTCAGGGAACACCTCCAAAGGACGTTTCGGAAGAAGAAGAACCGGAGATCATCGATGAAGCAGAAGTCATGGAGCCGGAGTACGTCTTGTTGCATCGGTTTCGCCATGGTTCGAAGAAACAAGTACGACAATATTTTTTGAAGTTCAAAGATCGAGGAACCCACGAAGCGGCGTGGGTAGACGAAGAGTTCTTCAAGGATTATCCAGAGTTGTTGGCAGACTACATGAAGCTCGGTACCAATACCTCACTTTAAAAAGGAGGGGATGTCACGTGACACATCCCAACCCTATGTGTCCGTGGACAAGCTACACCATAGCAAGGTTTCCGTCAAGTCCAGTCAAGTTAGATTAGAAGTGATCTGGCACTTTTGTGAGTCTCCGTGCATCCCCAGTCACTCAGTGTAGATGTATATCCTCTGGTTGCACACTGCATAAGCATAAGCATTTCCATCAGTGTCAGTTTGGGGATTTTTCAGATGACTTTATCCCATTTTTCCCTATTTTTAACATTTTTCACTTATTTATCAAGTGACTTTTGTTGGGTACTCAGTAGGGCAAATTGGGTAAGTTAATATATAAGCAAACCCAAGTTAGAACAAATTGGCAAATGAGCAAAGGCACAGCAGGCTTCCCCAAGCAACAGGTGTCCCTCCCTCTCTCAACAAGACCCTCCCCAATCCCTTGGCGAGGCCACTCCTTCCACCAACGTTTTCATCCTCGCTTGCATCTCCATCCATTGGCGTTTTTCAGAACCAGCAATCGCCATCCCAAGTCCCCACTTGCCCTGGCGTTTTTACCTTCACTGGCAGCAGCATCAACAATTTACTAACACCAGCATTCCCTTGCAGTTCTGCAGCGAATTCAGCCCTAAGAACGCTATTCAGCCTGCAGAAAATCCTGCGTTTTTACCCTCAGTTTCAGCCTTGGAAAACGCAGCAGATTCCAAGCGTTTTCAGCCGGCAACAGCCCCTTCAAAAACGCAGCTAGACCCTTCACTTCAGCGTTTTATTTCAGCATAGAACATCAGCAAAAACAGGGATTTTCAGCCACCAAGATCACCCGATTCTCAACCCTTAAGCCTTGTGTACAGCAAATACAAGAAGATCTAGATCAGCCCTAAAGTCATCACAATCGTCGTCATCGGCATAGTCCAAATTGCATCAGTCCATTGCATTCGCATTGTACACCTTTGTGCAATCAAAGTTAGACCACTCTCGCCGACGAGAGTGGGGCCTTCGGAGGAGGGTTTTACAACCTCTCGGGTGTCGTATCTCTTCTCTCTCCTTCTCTCAGTCTCATTCACTTGCACGCACAATATCCACTCACTTTGTTCGTGATCACAACACTCTACAAGACGGAAGGCTCTCTCCTTCCCTAAGAATTAAAAGGAACGTTGAGCAATAAAGATCACTAATCTTGAGAAAATACTACATTCATTCCGCTGCACCTTACATAATGTCACCACTGAGTAAGAGCATGGATAACCGCCAAAAGCTCTTTCTCATAAATCTGTGCTGTCAATTCCGACCTTGAGAACAGTTTACTCTCATAGGCAATGACATGGCCTTCTACAAGTTCGGCAAAGTCAAAACTAATCCTGTAGTTAATTTCTCTTTCGATGTCTGAAAGGCAGTCACCTCTATGGGTCCTTGAAACCGACCCGTGGGGCGGTAGGCGTTGGCTTTCACCCGAAATTCTTTACACACACAGAGCACATTGCAAAAAGAACCTATGACGGGAATTAACACTTGAATACACACACGGCTCGGAAGCTAGAATGCCCCGAGTAGAAAGCACTGGCCGACAACCTGTGGGCCCCAAAATTGGCGTCCCTTTCGTATTTCTTTATTCTTTGAGAGGGTAAATTACAAAGTAGAGTCCTGGGAATCCTTTACCTGTATCCCACTAGATACTACCTGATTTGGCCAAATTTCGGCAACATAACAAACCCAAAACTTGCACGAAACCAATTCCCCTGCTAGAACTCACTTCTACTGGCGTATACCCTCTGATTCCAACCCAAAAACAATAAATTCGGCTCGCTGTATTTACTGGTTTTTGCCCTGTTTTCAGCCCCAAACAGTCCCCTACCTATCCTCTGCGAGTGGGACACGATTCCCAAAGGTTCTAGCATCCATATGGCTGAAAAACGGTCAATTTTCTGCGCATACACAGCACTGAATTTGCACCTCCCTCACCGGTGCCTGCTGTAGAGTAGCAGCTAGCTACCCCTATTCCTGCTCAAGCAGGCTCTTGGCTCAACACAAAAGCATGAACCCACACAGCTGTACATCAGTCAAATGAAGAGCCCTCTTGTGGGGCATCACATAACTGCACGTAGGGGAGAGAGAGAGCACTGTGTAGCGTGCAGGGCATCACTCCTAGCACCACATTGTACATGGGAGGGAAAGAAAGCACTCCATAGCTCTTAACCTGTGACAAAATGCAAATGAGGCCTCTTCCAAGCCTAAAATTCAGCACCACTTCTTCTGCATGAGGCAGGTGCACAGAAATGTGCCACTTGGCACATTTATTATTTTTTACCTTCCCAACACTCAGAGTAGGCATGATGGCATTTGGACGGTAATTGACAGATTCAGTAAGCAGGCTCACTTCATTCCGGTAAAGAAGACAGTTATGCCCGATCATTTGGCGAAACTGTTTGTTTCACATATTTTCTGATTACAAAACATCGTTGAGTCCATTGCTTTGGACAGAGATCCTCGATTCACTAGTTTGTTTTGGAGGGCAATCTGGGAGAACATTGACACACAGTTGCAGTTCTCCTCGTCCACCCACGGAGAGACGAACAATCTGAGATAGCCAATTTAGTGGTTTTAGATTTGTTTTTTTTTCCCGAGAAAAAGATCCTTGCCCATAGGGCTAAGGTTTTGGATTTATTGAAGTCTTATATTTCGGATCAGAAGACTCGATGGGTTTGCCCTCGGTGGAGTTTGCCTACAACAACACAGTTCATTCATCGACGAGGAAGGCACCATTTGAGGTAATCAAGGGTGCTAACAAGGTACCACAGTTTCTAAGCACCAAAGATAAGATTTTTGAAGCAGATCAGTACACGCGAGATTTGGACACTGCTTTTGCCAAGGTTTGCGAGGATCTTGAGAAGTCTCAAGCACGGCATAAGAAGGCAGCAACAAGCATCGACACGACTTGTAGTTGAAGGAAGATAATTGGGTGCTCTTACGGTTTGAGAAGGCACACTTAAGGAAACGAAAGGGGAAGGAGCGGCTTTTTCCAAAGCTAAGTATGCGACACTATGGCATGTTCTAGATTCAAGAGAAGATCAATGATGTATCCTTCAGACTGAAGTTGCCAGATACTTCGAAGATTCAAAATGCTTTTCATGTGAGTCTGTTGAAACCTTTTAAAGGCGAGGTGTCAGTGGACAAGGAGCGTGAGGAGCAACTTGAAGTGGAAGAGAGCGAGGAGATACTTATTCTAGAATAGATACTGGCTCACAAGGAAAGAAAAGTGAAAGGTAAGGTGATATGACCGTTCTTAGTTAAATTCAAGAACTATCTGGCATTGGATGCGAAGTGGATGGAGGAGGAGGACCTGGCAGATACTACTCGGATACTAGAACTTTACCTTGAGGCTTTTCGTCTAGCTTCGACTATTCCGAGAGATCCCGAAGATCAGCAAGGTTGAATTTGGTGCAGACGGGACTACACAAGAGGGGAGTTACTCCGCTCCTTTGTCACAGATTACCCAGATGGAATAAAGTCAATGATTTCCCTTTGGATTTCAGGATACTGATGGGCTGATAGTATTTTGTTGTATGACTTTATGAAAGAAGTACTTCGAACTGGGAAATCCCGAAATGAATCTGATATATGTGTGCTCTCTCATGTGAGTAGTGTTTGAGTGCATGTTTGAAAGACAAAATGACTGCAGCATTTCGGTCTTGTTTTCCGAAGAGATGAGATGGACATGATAGTAACAAGATTTAGTCAATCGAGAAATGAATCTGATATATGTGTGCTCTCTCATGTGAATAATGTTTGAATGCATGTTTGAAAGACAAAATGACTGCAGCATTTCGGTCTTGTTTTCCGAAGAGATGAGATGGACATGATAGTAACAAGATTTAGTCAATCGAGACCTCTGTGGAGATCTGTGAAAGATCTAGATGCGATTGTTAAATACGTTGCCGATTGATCATGATACTCATCCAATATGTCGACGGAAGTAGTGATGTGAATGTGATTTGAATGTTCACTGACAGTCGTCTTTGTGCAAATGCTGGATATATCTTGTCTAATGCATCAGAACTTACAGTCAGTGTCTACTGAACTGGTTTCTAGACACTGAACTGGTTTCTGGCTTATGTTTGATTTTGCGGGCGTAATCGAGGGCGATTACAATTCTTTCAAAAGGGGGGTATGTCACAAAGTGATGACGTGACATGTCCAGTCGGACAAACCCCAGTGGAAACTGACAAATAAAATGATTTTTATAAGTTGTTCCAACTTAGGGGGTCCCATCCGATGGGGCTCGAGGGGACACAAAGAAAGTAAAAGGAAGCTAGGACTCCAAAGAGCCTAGAAAAGTGCTGACGTGGCAGGCTGTATGGCGCACCGCAAATTACGCTGGCTGACTGACGTGGCACACTGTACGAATTTTGCAAATTCTGCCGCAGATTGCGCTGGCAATTTTGGTGCTAGTCTGGAGACTAGATGCTTTTGGAAACAAGTGCTTTTAGAGCCTAAGGCTTTTCATGTCGTTGCTTTTGGGCCAGAGGCCTTTATAAGAATTGCCAGGGCCTCTCTCCCTCATATTGGCTTGGAAGCACTGAGCAGAGAGAGGACCCTTTGATATTGTACTTTGCTTAGAATTAATATAAAAATAAATACCGAAAGGGGCGCCAGACTTTGGGGCCAGTACCTCTAGGCACAAAACTACATCGGGTCGTGTCGTCTCTCTCAGTTGTGATTTAAAGCATTGAGTGGTTTTCAGTTTCTCTCTCATGTGTCATGTCAGATTCCCGACTTGGGGCGTCCAAGTCTGTTACATGCCCTCTTTGAAAGCATCCAAAGCATCGACCTTCTTGTAATAAGGTGTCTCATTGTTGAGGCGTCAAAGGAGGCCTTTGCAGTTGACTTTCATGAGAATCTCGAGAATTTGTTCGTCGTTGCTGGAGTTATGATTTTTGGCCGGAGTTGCTTCTGTAGTAAACTCTAGCTTTTCTTTCATCAGTTTGTAGCCGATCGCGGCATGGTCCATAAGCTCTTGCATGGTTGAGACTTACTTGAACGGACAATATTGCTGCAACGGTGATGGTAGTCCAATGGTGTATCGCTCGCACTGGTCCTCCAAGGAAATGAACTTAAAGGACACCGAAAGGTAGACGTCGAGAAACCTTTGGTTATAATCATCTATGGTCTTTGTCGCGAGCATTTTCAAGTTGCCCCATTCTTACAAGATCTGGATTGCGTGCAAATATTGTCTTGAAAGCTTGCCAGGTCTTTGGAGCATGCGGTTGTGTTGAGGTTGAACTCCACCACTGCATAGCATTCTAATCCCACTACTCGAGAAATCTTGGATTCTTCTGTATAATTCCCCAAAGCATAAATGTAGTCGGATTGCTGTAGGATATGCAATGCTTTCTTCCGATCTTTCGCCCCAGAAAAGGTGAAAAATTTGATTGTAGTGCCGCCATCTTTGAAATCCTTCGGTTGATTAGGCGCATATCCCAAGTACGGATAGTAAGGGTATCGATACGGGCTTCAACCATGGTAGCCTGGTGGTGGTGCTGGTGGTGGGGGCAATGCCGATGGCAAAGGCGGTTGCACAGGATCAGGATCAGATGGTTACACCACATTCCTGAAGACTCCCCCAATCGGAACAGACAGTTGGGAAGGGTGGCGGCAGCCAAATGGAAGCTCTCGTATTTTCTGGTGCCGAAGGAGGTACCACCTGAGGCATCAAAGGAGGTAACATGTAATTTAGAAACTCATGGAAACCTAGCAACATTGGGAGATTCTGTTGTGGATGTCGTGAAAGAATATCACGAAGCTCGTCGAGGAGAAACTGCAGGTACTCTGCCAAATCCATAAACGCCATGTGGTCTTGGGTTCTTTATGGCTTAGTAATGCATCCTGCAAGGCATCCTGTGAAATCGAAGACCCCCTCGAAGGTGCACTCGATGCTGAGGAGAAATGCTCTCCAATTAGGTTTTCCTTGATTAGAGGTGGAATCTTCTCACGGCCATCGCAATGATTTGTAGTACCTATCCCTGTAAGATGCTTGAGAACACGAGTAATAGTAATTGTCTTGCTTTCCCCACAGTATTTGCAATGCCACTGACGAGTACCCAACCCTTGTTGACGTGGCGTAGTAACTATTCTGATCTCGTGGGTGTGCGTGTCCCACACTGGGTTGGGTTTGCGAGGCATCTTAGTGATCACCTGCAAGAGAGGAGCACTCACTGGTAAACTGCAACTTGCACAGTACCTGCAGGTTCTAACCAAAAGCGCTCAATAATCAACCGCAAAAGGCGTTTTGCGATAATAGACCAAACACCTGAAATAGGGCTGAAATTTTTATTTTATTTAAACATCAGTACGGAACCTATGCGTACGTACGGTACGATACGGTACGACTGTACAATACGGATACAATCCATACGTACATACGGATGCAACCTTGATCATCAGCATGACATTCAGTACCCATCATGAGCATTTTACAGTGCATAAAACCCATTTTCCCAATTTACTCATTTTTCACTTATTATTTAATAAGTGACTTTTGTTGGTAAATTGGGTAGGGCAAATTTGCTAAGTCACCATAAATTAAACCTAGCGCTATCACTTTCTGGTAGAAGAGGCAGCAGAAGTTCCTACACTTGCAGTGCACCTTCTTAGCAAGACCGACAAAACTCCCTAGTGTTTTCAGCCATCAAGACCTTCTGGTGTTTTCATCACCAGATTTAGCCCAGCGTTTTCTACAACAGATCAGCCTTGGCGTTTTTGCTGCAGAGTGCCTAGCGTTTGTGTAGATCCCCAGATCAGCCAGGCGTTTTTGCAACTTGCAGATCGACATAAGTGTTTTGCAGTTTGCCGGCAACAGATCAGCCCAGTCATTAGCGTTTTCAGTTTTCAGCACTTAGACTCCGCATGTACAGCCCCAAACCTCGCAGATCTCACCTACCCGCAGCAGATCCTCGCCGCACGGTCAGATCAGCCAGCATTTTCAGTTTCAGCCCACTGTTCGCAGATTTCAGCATCTACTTTTTCAACGCATCGTCGTCGCATCATCGCCATCACCGTCCTCGCCGACACAGTGTCAGAATTCAGCAGATTGCAGATTTCAGCCCCTAGCGTTTTCAGATTTCAGACCGTCTCGTTGCCGTCGACATTGTCAGCAAGTCCATTGCATCTAGGCCATTGTACAAGATTTGTGCACACTGCAATCAATGGCATAGACCTCTCTCGCCATAGAGAGGAGGGGCCCTTGGAGGAGGGTTTGACAACAGTCTGGTCTCGGTCTCGGTCTCGGTCTCGGTCTCGGTCTCGGTCTCGGTCTCGGTCTCGGTCTCGGTCTCGGTCTCGGTCTCGGTCTCGGTCTCGGTCTCGGTCTCGGTCTCGGTCTCGGTCTCCGTCTCCGTCTCCGTCTCCGTCTCCGTCTCCGTCTCCGTCTCCGTCTCCGTCTCCGTCTCCGTCTCCGTCTCCGTCTCCGTCTCCGTCTCCGTCTCCGTCTCCGTCTCCGTCTCCGTCTCCGTCTCCGTCTCCGTCTCCGTCTCCGTCTCCGTCTCCGTCTCCGTCTCCGTCTCCGTCTCCGTCTCCGTCTCCGTCTCCGTCTCAGTCTCAGTCTCAGTCTCAGTCTCAGTCTCCGTCTCCGTCTCCGTCTCCGTCTCCGTCTCCGTCTCCGTCTCCGTCTCCGTCTCCGTCTCCGTCTCCGTCTCCGTCTCCGTCTCCGTCTCCGTCTCCGTCTCCGTCTCCGTCTCCGTCTCCGTCTCAGTCTCAGTCTCAGTCTCAGTCTCAGTCTCAGTCTCAGTCTCAGTCTCAGTCTCAGCACCTTCATTCACAGTGTCATTCCCTTTGTTTGTGATCATTGCACTCTCTCACTAAAGGAACGGAAGGCTCTCCCTTCCGTCAGTAAAAGGAACCCTTGAGCACAGTTCGGAGCACTCATCTCAAGCAAGTTTCGACATTCACTTCCGTTGCACCTTACATCAACAGCAGATAACTACAATTTATTTGGACCACCAAAGTTGTATAGCTATTGCGCGAAACCGGGTGTTTCATGCTCTGACCAAGCATATAGAGATACAGTATCACTTTGTTCGAGACTCGGGAGAAGACCTTGGATGGTACCTCTACCAGAAGAGACTTTATGCCTTTATGCCAGCTCCCTTGAATTTGGTTCCCCATCCAGGAGCCGAGGGGGTTTTAAGAGTTTCATCTTCTGTCCGAAGGTGGCTCTAGTACCTCTCATAAGCAAATTGGGGAGTGGGGGTTGTTTTGTGGCTGGCATGGCCGTATTTGAGGTAATACAGTTTCCAAGGGTATGAGCTATGTGTGTGCCACCCGCACGCTTGCATGAGGTGTTGCTAATTGGACTATTTTCTTATTTTTAATGATTAATCTCTTTTTTAGGATATTTTATTGTGTGCACTAAGAACTGTTAAAAGATTGTAGCTACAGGAACTGCCATCAAGAACGGACAACTCTGATGTGTCATTTGATGGGTGACGGTAAACATCGCGAAGGAGTTTCCGTAAGTTCGGTGGAAAGGGCCGGGTTACGAGTGCCCCTGATGCGTCACATGATGGGTGACGGGTGCATCAGAAAGGGGGCATTCCGTAGGCTAAGGAGGAAATCCGAACTGAGTAAGAAAATACGCGTAAGAACGCAAGCACAAGAATAAAGATGGGTTCAATGAAGCTTTTTACGAAAAGCAGGAACATTTGCGGGAGGGCAGATGTTTTCCCGCGAGGAGTCTGTGTCTGCATTGCATCTGTGCCGTGTTCTGCACCCGGGGACGCCTGGAATGTGTTCGTGTAGCATTATTTTCACTAACTCAGTGAGTTTTTAAAGTTTGAACAGGTTCACACTTTATTTTATAAAGTGGCCGGCCACTTTTAAGTGACCAGCCCTATTATAATAAAATAAAGCAAGGCTCTTCTTTAAAAAAAGCCAACGCTAAAAAGCTACGCAAGGGGGGGGGGGGCGCTGATTCAGTGATCTTTCTCTCTCCTCTCTCTAGGGCGCCAGGGTTCTGTTTTTTTGGCCTCTATTCCCGTCGGGTGCTAGGCCCTATAGAGTAGCAGCCAGCGTTCAGTTTCTGAGACACGCCGGGAGCAGCAGAAGGAGTTAGCGCTGAAGATTCTGGAGCAAGTGCTGGCGACGGAAATCTGCAAGTGTTCGTGTGACGACTGAGTACGGAGGTCGCTTTTCCGAGCAAGGAGCGACAGGTATAATGTGTTGATACGCATTGAGAATTGTTGCTTTGTGTGGTTTGTTTTGCAGGAATCTCCCTTCCTACGGGAAAGCCCCTCACGGGAAGTACAGCTTCACGCCTAAGTCCCTTACGGGAAAGTACGGCTTCATGCCTAAGTCCCTTACGGGAAAGAACGGCCTTGTGCCCAAGCCCTTTTATGGGAAAGCACGACCTTCGGGTCTAAGATTACAGAACGGAGGGGTTTCCTCGGGTTCTCATGCTTGTATCTGAATTCTCCCTGAATAAAGAATACTTTTGACCGGGGGGGGGGGACCAGCCCATCTTCTGGTCCCCAATACTCTGTCGATCTTCTCCCTTCTCTCACATTTGCAAAGTATTTTATTTTTCAGATTTCTAAGTGCTCGTGTACGCTCCCGTTTTGTGACAGTGGTATCAGAGCTCGGACTCCTCTCTTTCTCTGCAAAGAAGGACGATTCCGGGAAGAACAGGAAGAACCATGTCGAGCCAAGGGAGAAGCGTTGAAGAGGAGCTTCAACAAGTGCAAGCTCAGCTTGCAGATTTGCAACAAATCTTACTATTGCCAGATGTCCAAAAGCTCTTGGGCGGAATGAAGAAAACGAATGGAACCAATGCAGCCGGGCATCCAGACCACACTATTGGCGTGAGACCACAGGAGGAAAGAGAAGAAGAACGTGCCGAGGTGCACAAAGGATCTTCGGATCGGAATGAACGGCCTACTCCAAGGAAAGGCCAGGAAAAAGCGCTCTCTTTGCTAGATGAGAGCAAGGACATCTCTATCTCATCTCCATCTTACTCTCCTGATTATACTTATACGTCTCGATCGTCTCGTCAGAAGAAGGAAGCCGCTACTACTACTACCCTACATCAACCTAAAGATAAGCCTCGATTCAAGAAGCATGGTCGCAAGTCTCAACATCGCATGAGAGTCTTCAAATCAGGCGACAAGGACATCAAGTTCGAAACCTACAACGGACGGAGAGATATCTCCAAAGCACTGTCCTTCATCAGACAGTTCGAAGTCGCCTTTACCAATGGGCACTTCAAAGAAAGATCCAAATTGCGCCATGTGGGGATCCACCTCAAGGAAACGGCAAGTAATTGGTGGTTAGCCAAGATTCTAGAAGGTTCTCAGGCCAGAACTTGGGAGAGATTCAAATCTGAATTTTATGAACAGTTTCTTCCGCCTAACTTCGAGCAGGACATACGGAAGGAATGGGACTGGCTCGCCCAGAAGGAACATGAGAGAGTCACGACCTATGTGGACAAGTATTGGTCGGTCCTTCTCAAGGTCACTCCCTTCATGAAGATTGCCGACGAGGAAAAGAAACGAAAGTTCGAAGCGGGTCTCCAACGGCAGCTTCGAAAGAGTATGAAAGTGTATCCGCATGACACTCTTCAGAGGATGATGGAGTCAGCAATCATTGCTGAGGATTTGCACTCAACTGGGACACCCAGAAAAATGGAGCATAGCACTTACCGTGCAAGACAAAGAGGGGTCTACGATGACCAAGGTAGCCAAGGAAGAAAACGTCCTCCATCTAGGGACCATGATCATTCTAAGAAGCCAGAGGGCAATGGCAAGCGAACTAAGTATCTCTCTCCTACTCAACTCCAAACCTTCAGAGAGGAAGGAAGATGCTTCTACTGTGGAGAGAAAGGACATATGAAGCCGGACTGCCCTCTAAAGCAGCAACCACAAGAACAAGCCTCTACGAGGCAAGATAAAGCAAGGAAGGAACCCGCTCCACCAAGCTCGAACTCAATTCCAGATGTTCAAGGAAACACAGCAACGGAGAAGGGGAAGCGTCAGCTTCTGAAGGGCTGGGGGTCTCTAAACAACCAACAAGTACTGATTCTTTATGACCCAGGATCCACGGATAACTTCATCTCCCTGGATACTGCGGAATGTTTGTGCCTCACACCAGCTCAGCTTGGCACACCGGTTACATCCGGATCGGCATTCGAGGGGTTGACAACCAATGCAACTCCCGTGCAAGGACAGCTCAATCTTCGGATTGGCGAATACAAGGACCGCGAATCATTTTTGATGGCACCCATCGAGGGATATGATATCATCTTGGGTATGCCATGGCACTTCCACATGACACCTATTCTCGTTATGTGGAAAAGGCCCTCACTTCTGATCATGGGGGTAAGAAAATAAAGATTCATGCTGATGCAAGAGATTGGCAGTTCCCAATTGTAAGCCATATCTCCATCAAGAAAGAAATGAAGAAGTGTGTTTCTGCTTACTTGATTTTTGCACGTGAGAAGGATAAAACTAGTAGGGACTCTCTCTCTAGTCTGGAAATTAAGCGTCTTCAATTTATTGAAAAGTACAAAGATTGTTTCACGGAAACACTCCCTGATGAACTACCTCCGGTACGCCCGGAAGATCACCGCATACATCTCATACCGGGTAGCTCGCCTCCCAATCAACCCCCTTATCGGGTGAGTCTTGCTCAGCAAGAGGAAATTTTGAAGCAAGTCAATGAGCTTCTAGAGAAAGGGTTAGTACGGCCCAGTGCTTCACCCTACTGCTCTCCAGTTTTACCGATGCAAAAGAAAGATGGCACGATTCGAATGTGCATAGACTATAGGTCTTTAAACAAGATCACGATCAAGAATCGCTTTCCGATCCCTCGGATTGATGATATACTTGATAAGTTGCAGGGTGCAAGTGTCTTTAGTCGCATAGACTTAAAGAGTGGGTATCATCAGATACGGATCACCCCTGAGGATGTCCATAAGACTGCTTTCCGCACAACCTTTGGACTATATGAATTTTTGGTAATGCCTTTCGGCTTGACCAATGCTCCTGCGACGTTCAATCGCATGATAGACCGCATTTTCAGCCCATATCGAGCTTTTACGGGAGTATTCTTTGACGACATACTCATCTTCTCTAAGTCAGAAGAGGAACACCGGAAGCACTTGGACCTAGTGTTTCAAGAATTGCGAAAGCATGAGTTGCATGTGAATGCAAAGAAGAGCGAGTTCTTTCTCTCAGAGATACACTATCTCGGCCATATAGTCTCTCACAATCAAGTGAGTATGGATCCTGCCAAGATCCGAGTGGTAGAAGATTGGCCTATTCCCACTACGGTACATGATGTACGTAGTTTCTTGGGATTATGTTCATATTATCGAAGGTTTGTCCTAAGATTTGCTCATGTAGCAGGACCACTTCATGATTTGACAAAGAAGAAGATTCCTTTTAGATGGGGATCGAGACAACAAGGAGCTTTTGATCGGCTCAAGTACCTGCTAAGCCATGGACCTATTTTGATAGTGCCTGACTTAAGGAAACCATTTGAGTTCACTGCGATGCTTCAAGCGATTGCATCGGAGCAGTGTTAAACCAAGAAGGCCATGCAGTGGCCTACGAAAGCAGACGGCTTAAGGATGCAGAGTTGCATGCATCAATCTACGAAAAAGAACTCACGGCTGTGATTCACGACTTATCCAACTGGAAGCACTATCTTCTAGGAGCGGATTTTGTGATCAAGACTGATCACCAGAGTTTGCGGTATTTTCTTACGCAAAGGAAACTATTTGAGAAGCAAATGAGATGGGCAAACTTTTTGTCTATGTTTCACTTCCAGATCCTTCACACGGCTGGGAGTAAGAATGTGGTCGCGGACGCATTGTCTAGGCGGCCAAGGGTGAACGCTATCACTTCAGTGTATCACCAAGAATTAGAAGCACTACCGGATTTGTATCCGAATGATCCAGACTTCTCCACCGTTTGGGGAAAGCTACATCGTGGAGAGAATGAGTTTCCCTATTCCATTCGGGACGGTTATCTCTACCACCATCAGGCCATATGTGTGGCGGAACCATTAAGAAAGAAGATCATGGATGAAGCACACGCTTCGCCTTATGCGGGTCATCGGGGTATTCTCCCTACGACCTTAGCAATGGAAAGATATTTCTTTTGGCCTAGCCTTAAAGCAGACATTGATAAATATGTCAGGGAATGCTTGGTTTGCCAAAAAGTGAACTATGATCGGCATAAGACGCCTGGGTTGCTACAACCATTGCCTGTGCCTAATGAACCTTGGGAAAGTATTGCCATGGACTTTATCATGGACCTCCCTAGAACTCAGACTGGAAATGACGCGATCTGGACCATTGTGAACAGGTTTAGCAAGCAAGCACACTTTATACAAGTCAAGAAAACGATCAAAGCAGATCATATGGCTAGGGTTTTTCTGGCACAGATCTTTAGCATCATGGAATGCCTAAGTCTATTGTGAGTGATCAAGATCCTCGCATGATAGGAAATTTTTGGCGTGCTTTGATGGATAATCTTGGTACGAAGCTGAATTTTTCATCTGCCTACCATCCTCAAACGGACGGGCAAAGTGAGATAGCCAATTCCACAGTATTGGATATGTTAAAAGCTTATGTGTCAGATCGGCAATCTGACTGGGAGAAATATTTGCCTCTTGTCGAGTATGCGTATAACAATACCATACACTCATCGACGGGGAAAGCACCTTTTGAGATTCTCTATGGTAAGCCTTTGCTTCCACCGATCCTTTTAACTAAGGATAAGATCTTTGCACCAGATGAATTTGTCCGGGATTTGGACACAGCCTACGGGGCCCGGGCAAGTTAGGAGAGCTATTCTACACTCTCAGGAAAAGCATAAGAAAGCTGCAGACAAGCATAGGAGGAATCTAGACTTAACAGTCGGACAGTTAGTCTTACTCAAGTTTGAGAAGGCAAGACTTAAGAAACAAGCGTCTCATAAGGGGAAGGTGGTAAAACTTTCTACCCGTTATTATGGGCCGTTTAAGATCACTGAGCAAGTGAATGATGTCACCTTCCGATTAGAGCTACCGCCTAATTGGAGGATCCATAATGCTTTCCATGTCAGTTTACTCCGGCCGTGTGTGGGACCGCCTCCGAGTCAGCCTAGTGCTGAGGAACCTCCTGAGGTTGAGGAAACAGAAGAAATACTCCAATCGGAGCAGATAGTAAGTCATCAGGAGCGACCCCTCAAGTTCGGAAAAATAACACGGAAGTATTTGGTTAAGTTTAAGAACTATTCGAATTTAGATGCTCAGTGGATGACGCAGTAGGAATTAGCAGCTTATCCTGAGATACTGGAGGTATATGTCCAAGCACTACAGTTGAGGTCAACTGTTTAGAAGCCAGAGGGATGTTGCTAATTAGACTATTTTCTTATTTTTAATGATTAATCTCTTTTTTAGGATATTTTATTGTGTGCACTAAGAACTGTTAAAAGATTGTAGCTACAGGAACTGCCATCAAGAACGGACAACTCTGATGTGTCATTTGATGGGTGACGGTAAACATCGCGAAGGAGTTTCCGTAAGTTCGGTGGAAAGGGCCGGGTTACGAGTGCCCCTGATGCGTCACATGATGGGTGACGGGTGCATCAGAAAGGGGGTATTCCGTAGGCTAAGGAGGAAATCCGAACTGAGTAAGAAAATACGCGTAAGAACGCAAGCACAAGAATAAAGATGGGTTCAATGAAGCTTTTTATGAAAAGCAGGAACATTCGCGGGAGGGCAGATGTTTTCCCGCGAGGAGTCTGTGTCTGCATTGCATCTGTGCCGTGTTCTGCACCCGGGGACGCCTGGAATGTGTTCGTGTAGCATTATTTTCACTAACTCAGTGAGTTTTTAAAGTTTGAACAGGTTCACACTTTATTTTATAAAGTGGCCGGCCACTTTTAAGTGACCGGCCCTATTATAATAAAATAAAGCAAGGCTCTTCTTTAAAAAAAGCCAGCGCTAAAAAGCTACGCAGGGGGGGGAGGGGGGGCTGATTCAGCGATCTTTCTCTCTCCTCTCTCTAGGGCGCCAGGGTTCTGTTTTTTCGGCCTCTATTCCCGCCGGGTGCCAGCCCCTATAAAGTAGCAGCCAGCGTTCAGTTTTTGAGACACGCCGGGAGCAGCAGAAGAAGTTAGCGCTGAAGATTCTGGAGCAAGTGCTGGCGACGGAAATCTGCAAGTGTTCGTGTGACGACTGAGTATGGAGGTCGCTTTTCCGAGCAAGGAGCGACAGGTATAATGTGTTGATACGCATTGAGAATTGTTGCTTTGTGTGGTTTGTTTGCAAGAATCTCCCTTCCTACGGGAAAGCCCCTCACGGGAAGTACGGCTTCACGCCTATATCCCTTACGGGAAAGTACGGCTTCGCTCCTAAGTCCCTTACAGGAAAGAACGGCCTTGTGCCCAAGCCCTTTTATGGGAAAGCACGACCTTCGGGTCTAAGATTACAGAACGGAGGGGTTTCCTCATGTTCTCGTGCTTGTATATGAATTCTCCCTGAATAAAGAATACTTTTGACGGGGGGGGGGGGGAACAGCCCATCTTCTGGTCCCCAATACTGTGTCGATCTTCTCCCTTCTCTCACGTTTGCAAAGTATTTTATTTTTCAGATTTCTAAGTGCTCGTGTACGCTCCCGTTTTGTGACATGAGGCAGGACCCCTCTTCTTAGGTCATTGTGGGGAACTTCATTATTGTAGTTATTTATTTTTATGGCTGATGTGGCATAATTTTTCTAGGGCGCCCCCATTTTGGGTTATTGGGTTTTTCTTGGGGAGTTACGTAGTGGTAGTAGATAAACCAATCCCCCCCCCCCAAGTATTATTTCATTCAATTGCAGCATACATTTGGGGTCAGAGGTTCTCTCTCTCTCTCTCTCTCTCTCTCTCTCTCTCTCTCTCTCTCTCTCTCTCTCTCTCTCTGATTGATGATGTGGCATACTGCTTGATCGGGCGATAGAGTTGGGGCGGTCACGTCGCCCACAGATGAAGGGACCCTCTCAACATCGACGCAGACTGCAACAAAGGATCCATACCGAGCCGTCCTGACAGAGTGCCTACCTTGGAGGACATTGAATCTCTATAGCCTTTTGGATACTGATGTATATGTATATGATGCCTCCACTGTCAGAGAGCTCCATTGTATCAGCTCACCCTTTGTATTCCCCTTGTATCAGATTTCATCCCACCCCTAGCCACTATTTTCTTTTTAGTTCTTTGTACTTTTTGTACCCAGACCTAGTATTAGATTCACCACATGTAACCTTTTGGTCTCATAGGTCATTTTGGCGTTTTGAAGACGTTAATAGTACATTTCATTTCATCTCTCTCTCTCTCTCTCTCTCTCTCTCTCTCAAATTGATGATGTGGCAGTGTCCGGACACACACGCTGACGTGGCTGACAGTACGGATTTCCGCGTTTGGCGCTCACAACAGTTGACGTGGCAGGACTGTACGAACCTTTCGCTTTTTATGCTAGCTGGCTGTACGGATTCCGTAGCTTACACTGATTGCTTTTGTGGGCAAATTTTAATCAAAGAGGCTTTTGGAGCCATTGCTTTAAAGTTTAATGCTTTTGGGGCTCTGCTTTTAGCAACCCTTGTAAATCTTTATAAGTGACCCAAGGGGCTCACTCTGCAGAGCATATGGACGCAGAGTCTGAGAGCGAGCACCCGCGGGCCGGTTGTACTTTGCTCAAAGATTAATATAAAAGAAATCCCGAAAGGGGCTCCAATCTTTGGGGCCAGTATCTCTTGGCATGGAACTACACCGGGCCGAGTCGACTCTCTTTTGATTTGTTGAGTGTTTTGAAGTGAATCTCTGCTTTGTCGCGGTAGAATCTTGACTTGGGGTGTCCAAGTTTGTTACACTCTCTCGCAAATTCAAATTGGATCTCCACTCTCTAATGTTTTTCAATTGTGATGTTTTCTCTCTCTAACCTCTACAATCTCACTCTTCCCTCATTGCTTTCCCCCTTTTGTGAGGCGTGTTTGCATATAAAAAGGGTTGCTCTAGGCCGTGTAGGTTTGCTTAGGAGGCTGCCCATTGTTCGAGGCTGATTTAGAGGAGTTCCATTACTAAAAATCAGAGATTCGGTGAATTTTGCTCGCGGTTGTAGACTTGATCATCATCCGATTCACCTTTCTGCTACACCTTTGATACATTTATGCATTTATTCAGCATATTTTACAAATTTATATGCTCCCATCTTGTGACATTCTCCTTCCAATTTAACATGATATTGGTGCTTTGATACTAATCCAATCGAGGTATTCGTTTTGCAAGTGATCAAGGTGTCAATTTTCAAGTTCAAGAGGAGTGTTGTGTTTGCAATTATATAAGCATGTGTAGCAGTCCAGAGAGGATCTTACGATTGGTTGCAGAGGAGCTTACGGTTGGCTGCTATGTTTTCTCAAATTTGGTGCAAAAAGGGTACGGGTGACGAGAACGCACAATATCAACTACATGAAGCACATGCTACAACACCGTTGTTGACAAGCCATTAAAAATACATATTGTTTAGATAATCCTAGTTGATCGCCAATTGAATAGTACCAATAGTGAACATGTAGCAAATGATGTTGACGGGTGTATTCCAATCTTACGATCTTGGAGACCCCATCGCAAAGGAGATCAAGAAGTTACATAATGCCAAGACTTCATTCATTATGAAGCAAATAAAGAAATTGTACCACTTAGCATCTCATTACAAGCAAGTTCCTCCAATCAAGCATGACTCTTTGAATGTGCACTCGAAAAATCTGGACCCATCATCCATGAGGGAAGTTGGAGCACATCAACAAGATGCCACTTCAGCAAGAGACAAATTACACAAGGAAGTCAATCAAGTGGGAGGACATAGCCTTTGTATTACACCATCATGTGAGAAGATTGTCCAAATGGTGTTGAACCAAAACGAGCGAGATTTATGACAAGACCAAGACTTCAACTATAGCTTCCGGAGGGCTGCCCCTTGTGCTTATCCTCATAAAAAGGGAAACCAACGGGTCACCTCCCAACAATGTTTCACAACTCTCATTGGAAGTCTTGCCAAGATATTCTCTATCAGCCTCCTTGTCCAACAAGAATGTCATTTTCCTAGCAGTCTTAGACCTCGGGCTTTGAACGACTAAAATTTCCCCTTTTACATTCAAATCGATTAAAATGGTCCACCTTTGAACAACTCAATATAAAATGCTCATGTCTCAAGAATAGTATCTTTCTTTCTCTTGGTCAAACCCATTTGCTATTAATGAATCATGAAGGGTGCGCTGGAGAAATACCTATTAAGACTCTACCCTGCAAATGCATCAAGAAATCTGCTCCTTATATGACCTTTGGTCGTCATTCAAGTAAGCACAAAAGAGGATTGCTGGAAAATGCATTTAAGATCAATAGAGCCTAGTCATATTCGATGCTATATCCTTATTAGCATATTCCAAAACAAGCAGATGCAGCTAGCTCAATTTTGTAGAAAAGATGATGCTCAGAAAATCTTTTGTGTTTGAGTATCAATTTGTGACTACCATAGATACAAATGTACACATACGTATGAATTTTACATGCGTACACTTGAATGAACATATTGCAAGTTATGAACTCCACACACACACACACACACACACACACACACACACACGCACACGCACACGCACACGCACACGCACACGCACGCACGCATACACTTGAATGAATATATTGCAAGTTATGAACTCCATTCACACACACACACACACACACACACACACACACACACTTTTTTTGTAAATCTTTGGGATTAATTTACAAGTGGGAAACCTCAAGACGAGGAAAACCCACGCAAAGGATAATATACAAAAGAAAGAACATAGAAGTGTTCAGCTGTGAAGGAAAGCTGATCTATCTCAAGGGTGATATCACCAACTTCCAAG
Organism: Adiantum capillus-veneris; assembly: GCF_014529385.1. Classification (NCBI taxonomy): domain Eukaryota; kingdom Viridiplantae; phylum Streptophyta; class Polypodiopsida; order Polypodiales; family Pteridaceae; genus Adiantum; species Adiantum capillus-veneris. Next base: position 140,187,685 of record NC_140931.1, on the reverse strand, counting down.
GCAAAATGTAAAGATTGCCTAAGGGAAAGCTTGAAAAACACACACACACGCGCACGCACATACATTAACATACAAGTATACAAAGGGTTATGAGAAAATTCAGCATGCAGAAAAAGATACATTTCTGCTACCTGGCTTCAAAAACGAATGCGCCCATGCATTAGCAAAGCTTGTCCTGAGTTCAACGTTGTACTAACCTCACAGGCAGGGCAGTCAGAGAAGGAAGACTCGTTGGCGGCAGGGCGTCGTTCCCACACGCCACGCTTTCGCTTTGGAGCCATTCTCTTGAGCCAGACCTTTACAACCAAAAATTTAAAAGGAGCAACGGAAGGTGAGGATTGATAAGGCCCCGAAAGTCTACACAGATCTGCAGGGAACCATCTTTCTGCTTCACCAATAGAATGGGTGATGACTAAGAGTTAGCAAGTTGACACTCTACCTCAATGGCAGTTTCAATGCCTATGGTGAATGGAACCATCTACTAACATAATATGGCTACTAACATAATATGGCGGAAGAGATAGCCCTTTACACTTGTTGCAATCTGCGACATGAAGGTTAAAGTCCAAAACTTAAAAAAGCCCCTTTGCACGCAATAAAGAGGGAGAGAGGGGGGAGAGAGAGGTCGTCGAAGGCGACCGGTTGTACTAGTGACAAAGAATTTCTATGTTGCGAACACACTTTCTCCATCATTGGACACATGGTCGATAGGTCACTACCGTAGGGTTTGCCTATTGAGTGGATGATGCACACCATTGTGCCAATCCACCCTCCTCACTATCTCACACGGGCATGGGCTAGATGGGATCAATGGCCCACACCCATTTAGGGGATCGGGTGCAATATGAGCCGTCCAATGCGACTTGTAAATTCGGGAAAACAAGTAAATTCGGACGCACCAACACTTGTAAATTCGGACGCCCCCGCCCCCCCTCCCCCTCTCATCCCCCGGACTTGAACCGTGGACGCCACCTTTGCAAGCCTATCACCTTAACTACCTCACCTGCGCGTGCTCGTTGAAAGCAATGGGAGAAGGGGGAGTTTTATGATTCGGGCCGTCGCTGTGTAAATTCGGGCAAACTGATAAATTCGGGTGCACCGTGAGATCAACGGCCCACGATGCCCGCGCTCCCCAAAACAGGCGTGGGCCATTGATCCCATCCAACCCATACCCGTGTGAGATAGTGCTGAGGTCCAATCCACAAAGCACAAGATATGCTCATGACACCTTGGCCACACTATATGGAGTAGTCCTGGAACAGAAGCTCAATTTATATGCCCAACGAGAGGCCTTGCGATCACTAGGACACGCAAGCTTCAAGGTGAGCTTTCTCTACGATTGACCATGTATTTACTTTGAGGTGTTTGATTGATCATACCAGGGTGAGGAAGAGAAACCTATATTGTTGCTTTGTGGATTTCCATGAAGCCTTTGATACACAGGTCTTTCCAACATTCACAAGTGTGGTATACCATCAGGTCTGACATGGGACATTTATGCAATATATGAGCAAGTATTTTGAGAAGAGCATTTTCTAGGAGGCATTCCAAAGAGAATTACTACCACTATTGGTGTTAAACAAGGACTCCCATTGTCTCCCACGTTGTTTGGATTATACATGTATGAGGTAGGCATTTCCAAGAGTCTTGGATAAAATTTTTCACACTCTAGTCATGTTCACATTGATGTATGGAGTCACAATATGGGCGCCAAGCCTAGCTGCACATTGGTTGGAGAAAATAGAGCGACCATAGGTACTCATGATGGCACGTATGATACGTAGTAACCCTTTAGTGACTCATGAAATTGTTCCAGCTGAGTTTGTTGCACCACCTAGGATGGTGGAGGCCCTATTTTAGACCATATGCCTTCTAGGTAGAATCGAAGAAATGTCGCATGATCCCTAGCACATGACCACCAATCATATAGAGTTTTCGAGGCTTCTAGATAGGTGGTTGAGGTAGGGGATAGAGTATCGTGGTATGCTCAAGTCACATAGTGGTTCACACAACAAGGACTAAAGATGGGTCGTATGTCACCTTTCCAGTACATGACAAGGATGTGCCACACATACATGTATCCACCTCTGACATGGTGAGAGGAAGAGAGTCTCGAGACAAGACCTTTGGTAGCTATACATACGAGAGACATTGATATCACTCAGTAACGAAGATGCTATACTAGAGAGAGCACTTCATGAGAATTTTGGAGGATGCATTCATGGAGAGACCCAAATACATGAAGGGCTTCTTATCACATGGCTCCACGATTGGCCACTTCAGGGTTTTGTCACATCGCCTTGAGATAGGATTGGCATATTGTTTTGGATCCCTAGAGACGAGGATTGGAGTTGAGCGAGCTTGAGCTTTTTTTCCGATATTGCTCAACTTACCAAATCTTTACAAAAAGCTCGCTCCAAAAAGAGTTTTTGGAGCAAGCTTTTGTTTCTCTCCCTTCTCTCTCTCTCTCCCTTTTTTATATATCCCTCCCTCTCTCTCTTCCCTCCTCTCTCTATCTATCTATATCTCTATCTATCCCCCTTTTCTCTCTATCTCTCTCTACCTCTATATCTCGCCCTTCTCTCTCTCTCTCTCTCTCTCTCTCTCTCTCTCTCTCTCTCTCTCTCTCTCTCTCTCTCTCTCTCTCTCTCTCTCTCTCTCTCTAAATCTTACGTTAATTACCTCTCCCCCCTTTAAATCTTGAGCCAATTATATATCAAGCATTGACGAAGAACGGCATTACATAAAGATCGATGAAGTTTAGACTTTCCTCAAATACTTGGGTCCAAAATTATGCCATGGGCAGGAGGCATGCATTGCAAAAAGAAGATGCCCATATTGCCCTAGCAAAACATTGCTTGGCATAAAGGGTATGCACCCATAGATTATCCTTGAAAAATGGATAAACAACCAACACTAATCACCAATGCTTAGGTTTTAGGCTTTTAGTTATAGTTGCCCTCCTCTTATTTGGTGAGCGACAACCCAATTGATTGATAACAAATACCTTGACATCCACTCTTCAAACGATAGTTTTTCCAAGGGAGGCATTGCATCTTTGGCAAGTATTGATGCAAGAATGTACAAGCAAGCCACTTATCCTTGATGATTGCATATTCCTCTTCAAATAATCATCAGTCTTCATTAATGCAAGCTTCAATGCTTCTTCCATGAAGAGCATACGAGAGATGTTCTTGGAGGAAATTTTTTGGGTTTAAATATCTCCAAGGATTGTTTTGTAGATTCCTCCTTATGCCAGGATTGGGAAGAAGACCCATGTGCTCCACCACCTTTTTAGAGTACTATGGGCATGGAAGCAGAAATACAACTCTAATTAATTTCACAATGGTATTGCTAACACTTTCTCAAAGAGAAACTTGTTGTTGCAAAGCTCTCGAAAGATTTGCCATGAAGTTTTGGGGAGAGATGTGGGATGATGTCCCCATCTACATGAATTTCAATTGCCGTGAATTTAACGACGCCATTGATTTTGAGGCCCCTGAAACCAGCGCCACCAGCTAGTTGTAGATAGAAGTGGTTGCGAGAGAGAGAAGGTGGGGCATGAGCCTAAAAGCTGCAAAGAAGAGGTCACTTATGTGAAGGAGGCTGAGTTGTCAACGCTATATGCAGGCTGGGGATTCTTTGAGGGTTGAGTGTTGATGGGGCCGCTAGAGGGATGGCCTTGAGAAGCGCATAATGTATGGAGCCAAGAGCAGTAGGAGGGGGTATTGGTGAGCATAGAGTAATCGCTCCTCTCTCTCTCTCTCTCTCTCTCTCAACCTTAGGTGGGCATCCACCTGAGAGAGAGAGAGAGAGAGAGAGAGAGAGAGAGAGAGAGAGAGAGAGATAGATAGATAGATAGAATTTACTATCGTCCTCGGAGGTCAAATATGACCTATGGGACCGACGTTACATGTGATGTAGTATGTGTATGGCTGATGAGTGACTCTCGATGCTCCAAAATTGTGGTGATGAGAGTCGCAATGGAGAGCCCACACTTCGGTTGGGAGAGGAAAGTGTGTAGGTCTAAGTTATGGTTGAAAATGTGAGAGAAGCAAGTTCGGATGTGACCAAAAGCTGAGCACTCTAGTAGTGTGTGGTACTCAGACTCTCGAACTTGCAATAAGCATAATGTGCACAGTCGATTTGACTCTTCTCCATTGCCCCAACGCCCTATCTCGCATCGAAGGAAATGGGAGCTAAGCCGAATGGTTGTGATAGTGTGTATCACCAACAAGGGGATAGGCTCAAGCATGTAAGTGTGAGTACAGTTTCCTCTTTCAGCGAAGAACATGGTTTTGAAGTTGGGGGCAATATGGGTGGAGTAACGGATGAAGCGTGACCCACTGGATTTCTCTCAAGCCGTAATACATTGGCGTTGTAGAAAAGCTTCATTCACTTGGGAGTCAATTGAAGCATAATGTAGCAAGTGTAATGCATCCCATCTCCCAAACCACTTCTTTATGTCTTGCATCCATCTCGTGCTCAAGATCTTGCTTTTATGTGTCTTTTGAACTTTTTTGCTTGCTTCCCATGCAATGTAGGAAGTCGATATGAGGGGTTTTGATGCATCTTTATCATGTACTCCACAACCCTTTCCATGCCCATGACCTCAATTGAAAGACATCCCGACTCAAGAAGTAGGAGCATATATGGTGTTTGTGTCTTCACTTGGAGAAAGTTTGTAAGAAAACACTTTTGGACACTCTCAAACTCTTTCCAAGTAGACTTTGACCCACACTTCAACTCCAAAAAGAAGAACCGGTGTCACCAATGCATCAAAAAGATACTTCTTGAGAACCCAACACTTGATGTTTCCCGCATTACACATGTTCTCAAATGCATAAAATGCTCTCTTTCCCGCTTCCAAACGACGCATAGCACATTCATGCCACTTGTGATTGGACGGAACCTCAAGGCCAAGGTACTTAAAGCTCTTAACAACTTCAAATGTCTCATTGTTGTACAATGCATGGCTTCTCCTTATGGTTGGTTTTCACAAGCATAACCTTTGTCTTGGATTCATTCACAATCAGCCCCCTATGCAAGCAAAAGTTCTCAAGGACAACCATAAGCTTTTGTGCATCTTCTAAAGTGTGTGCTAGAAGCACTACATCATCCACATACAACAAAAGCATGATTACCGCATTGCAAATAGTGACCTCTTCAATGCCTTCTTCTTGCATAAAGTCAAGTACCATTTGTTCCAATTGATCGATGCATAGACCAAAGAGAGTTGGGGACAACTGACATCCTTGTTTAACCCCAATAGTGCTTACAAAACTTTCTGAAATTTCTCTTCCCATGCGCAATTGACAAATCACCTTCTCATAGATTTGAGAAACCGCAAGCATAAACTCACTTGGCACTTGGAGTTCTTCTATCCTTCTCCACAAATTGTTACATGGAATCATATCAAAGGCTTTCTTGAATTCCACAAAACAACAATACAATTGCTTGCCTTTCAACTGACTTTCCCCCATGAGAACACGAAGAGTGACAAGATGATCAATGGTGCTATGGCATCGACAAAAACCCGCTTGTCCCTTTGCACGCTTGTCATTATCTTCAGCCCAATCACTCAATTTCATCTCCATTATGCACCCAAACAACTTTTCCATAAGGGACCCAATCATTATAGTCCGGTAGTTGTTTACATTCTTTACATCCCCTCCTTTGTGCAAAGGCTTAACCCAATTAGTACTCCAATCATAAGGCATACCATGTTGAAGTGCAAGGTTGAACATATCACACATCCACTCATGGGTAAAATCTCCCGTCCATTTGATCATCTCCGGCTTGATACCTTGAAGATCTCCCGCTTTGCGAGTGGCCAACTTTTCAAGCCCACCACATACATCCTCAATAGTAAAAAAGAAAGGCATACATGGGAGTGAACCATAAAATGGCATTTTCTCAGCATTTGCTTGCTCATATAATTGCCTACAATGTGTGTACATATCCACAAAACTCAAGCTACCAAAATTCTCAACCCGCTTGCCCCTCAAGTTTCTTCAAAATCTTCCACATGCATGTGCCTTTTGTTGGACTTGAAAAGTTGTTGCTTTACTTCCCATCTTCTTCTCTTCTTTTGAATCAATGCTTTGTATGTATGCAAATGACTTTGATAGTTGTCTTTATCCATAGTTGCATCAAGCTTTATCAAGGACTTTCGAGTATCTTGATATTCTTTATCAAACTACCTTTTGCGTTATCTATCTTTGTTGATACCATGGAGATGCTTTATAGCAAAGCATTCTTCAGTACAAGAACAAATAACTTTCTTGAAAGCTTCCCATTTAGTTTCCAATGGTGCATCATATTGAAGCTTCTTCATCCATAATTTTTGCTCAACCATTTCAATGTACATTGGTGCCCATTTGAAATCCATACATAGTGATAATTTCTCTTTCCTTTGGCTGAAATTATCATGCTTCTCCACATGAAAGGTCAATACATAAGGTGCGATGGTCGGATTCCAGGGTCTATTGGCCAAACATAAAACTCTTTATGTGATACATGATGGCTTCGAAGAGTAGCATATAGTCAATCACACTATCCCCATTATGTCTCCTACATGTAAATCCATTGGTTCCACTCCACAAAGATACACCATTGGCAATGAGCATACCCGTGATATTACACATGTGTAAAAGTAACTTTCCATAGTGATCCGACTCTTTCTCATCCATTGAATAATGATCATACAAGTGAACTTCCTCCAACTCCCTTGAAATGTATGGCATATCAAATTATTGAGTATCATGTTGCAATGTTTTTGTGCGAGCATTCATATCCCCAAATACAATAACATCACCTTCACCTTTGAGATAAGAAATGTCCTCTTCTAAATCAAAAAATGGCTGATCTCTATCCATGCAAGCATAAAAGGGAGAATCATGATGAGGAATGTAGCAACCGGCTACAAAAATGGATGCTCTTTTTGGTGTCATAATTTTCAACCATACATAACGTTTGTACTTGTCATCTTTCACAATTGATACAAAATCTTCCAATCCTTTCTTAACCATATATGCTACCCCTTGTTGTCCTCTTCGTTGCTTAAGATTCTTTGACCACATCAATGAATGTACATTGTAATCCTTTGTGTATCATGCTCCCAAGTTTCAACAAGAAGTACAACATCGGCTTTGCTTGTTAGTTCATCAATGCCAATCCCTACATTCCATGGGTATCCATTACAATCCCAAAAGCATATTTTCAATTGTAACTCGGTCTCATAGGTCACACATCCCTATTTGCTCAAGGGACTTGCCTCCTCCTTGGGCACATTTTCTTCATGAGAGATCTCCTTGTTTACACACACACACACACACACACACACACATATTTATAGAGAGAGAGAGAGAGGAAAGAGAGAGAGTGGCCATGCTTGGAATGGTAGGCTTCTACTAGAGGAGTATGGGGTGACATTGACAGAAGCAGTTTAGGATGCGAGGATGCACATGCTGTTAGGTAAAAAAGGATACATATCGATTAAGGACTGAGGGTCCGACGAGGCATAGAAAAGGGAGGATAAGATGGACAAAACCTATGGAAGGGAAGGTGGGGAGGGAGCCAGTTTAGGAGTTTGAAACTCTTGGAGAATGGCTTTACCTCCTTGATAGACTTTCCATTTCCCTAGTGTACGTGCTTCTTGCATCTTTTAGATTTATGCCTTCTTCTGCTTGAGTTGAGATGGTGTAAGATCTTTTGCAAGCCACATTTGAGTATCCTTGAGAAGCCTCAATTGCTCAAGGAGTTTGACTCTGTCCGCATTGGTCTTCAAAGTGAGGATTGCGTGATTGGTGTGATGTTCATGTGTAAGAGATGTGATTGTTGTTGAATCCCATTGCACCATGTGGATGGAAGCAGGCTTCTCGTGGAGGAGTACTCGGTGACACTGATAGAGGCAGTTCGGGGTGCGGGGATGCACAGGTTGTAGGGTAGGTCGGGGTACCATATTGCATGATAGTGGGATTTGTAGTTCACAAATTGGTTAAGAAGGTGGGATTGTGGTTTAATGCATCCCCGTAGGGTAGCCCCTTGCCTAGAAGAGGGCGTGAGAGAACTATGCGAGGAGGAGGTTAGGGTTATAGTTACAGAGACGTATAGAGAGAGATAGAGAGAGAGAGAGAGAGCTACAAATGGAAGTCGTGGCGTCCCTGCAAAATACATAAAATAACACGCAACAGATAATAAATCACTAGATCTCCATACCTGCATAATCGTGTAAGCGTAAACGCCATAGCAAATCTGACGTGAGAGAGGTAGAGAGCAAGACAGAGTAAGCGAGCACGTGCAGGCGGATCTCCTAGAATGGAGTGCTACGCTGGCGCAGCGAGAGAAGATGGAGGAGAGAGAGAGAATAAACACACAAGCACTGGGTATAATCTCCCCCCGTGCAAGAGTGACCATTTCCCTCTTGCACATATTTCATTTATAGATTTCTTGAATGGTCAAATTGAGTACAAACTGGCCGGCCGGTCATAAATGGCCAAAGCTTATACAAGAGCACTTGAATAATAAAATATACAATATATATATTTCCATTCGCATAGGCCTAGCTCGGTGCAACCTTTTCTATCTGTCAGCTCCAAAAATAGTAAAATATCAATTCCATAACATACCTCTCCGTTGGAAAGCAATTGTCTTCACTTGCGAAGATAAAAATATGCAAACAATACTTGTCAAAAAAAATGATTAGAAACCTGTATCAAATAGTAAAGAAAAATCCTTAAAATTAAACAACATTGCTTATGCCTATCGTCATCCACATACTACCTATTCTACTGTCCCATACCACCAGAATAAGCAGTATATGTCATACCCTGATGAATCAGGATATCATTGGTTACACTCATCATTTGATAATCAATTCTCATCAATCTCAAGTTCAATACTATCACGATAGAAAATCAACATATATCCATTGCAAATCCAAATCCAAACATCTGCCAACATATACCCATTTCAAATTCAAATCCAAATATTCTTTATTTTGTATAGCCGGGTAACAAAATCATACCAATTATAGTGGTGGCCAGCCACTGCAGCATGATTTTGTGATTGGTGTTGCCTAAATCGGCGAATCTACACCAATAAGACGTGATGCCTAAATTGGTGAATCTACACTAATGCTGCCTAAATCGACGGATTTGCATTTACCATTGTGAATCTGCAATTTGTCAGTGTGCTGCCTAAATCGACGGATCTGCACAGATAATTGGTGTTGCATAAATCAACGAATCTACACCAGGATGAGTATTTACACACTACCTAAATTGGCGAGTCTGTGTGCATGTGACCAATGGACTAGACAAGACATAAAAAGACAAAACATTTACTACCTGTGTGACACCACATTGGAGTATAGTTGAGTAGCATAGTACTTACGAATTGTTGTGCACTAACTCAAAGCACCGCAGCTCATATGATTAGCGGCAAATCCTCTCAATAGAAATTACATGTAGTGCAAGCACAAGCCAGAACTTTAGGGATGCTTAATTTCATATGCCATGAGAAAATGCAAATAAGTAACAGATCTTTTTCATTTCAAATCGTCCAATGGTATTATCCCTATTGCAAACCGATGGACTTTGTGTCCTTAAATATATGCACCAACAAAATAAACTTCCAAGTAGAGAAAGTGAGTATTATCGTAGTAGTATGTTAAGGGATGCCATTGCAGTATAGGCAGATGAGATAAGTTGCAGAATTGATGAGATCTTAAGAAATATGATAGCCATAGATGTATATAGGAATGGATTCAGTAAGGAGAATTAAAATGCCGTTGAAAACAACGATAAATTACGTACCTGGAGGTGGTTTGAAGGAGTGACTAGTATCCAAATTGTCAAATGCTAAACAAGTTCTTGAAAATAAAGGTCAACAACAAAATTCTTCATGTGAGTAATGTCATGCAAGATAGAACAAACCAAAGTACAGATGCCATAAAGTTCAAGTCGATGGGTGTCATATATCGATGAGGTGGACTGTATATGTGAGTAAGTTTTTAAAACATTGATTGTTGTTGCAAGAAAGATAGAAGCTAGTAAAATTTTACCAGTGTGATTGAAACTAGCTAAAATAGCAAAACATCGACTAGATTCCATGATTTCCTTCAAGTAAATCGGCAAACTTTTACAAGTTTTAGTGTGAATACCTGAATATCTTTGAATTTTGACTTAAATAACAAAAGAGCTTTAGGTGTGCCCTTATTTTCTTCAGTTAGATTTTTTTTTTTTTTTGGCAAGCCCTAACTCGATCAACAAACATTGCTATGATTACTCTGATCTAAAGTTTGATTTTCACCATTGCTCTCTCAAAGAGAATTTTCTCGTGAAAAAATTTCGTAGGAACTACTTTCAATGGTCATCTTTGAATGTACAACAAACACTGAAATACCAAGAGACATAGCAACACTTATCTCCACCTTAGACATAGATACGCAAATCTCAAAGCCAAAAAAAAAAAAATCAAGCACATATTGGCAAGGTTGAAAACTGCCACCCTTCCCACCTGGGAAAAGTGTGTCTCAGCTTAATCATGCTGCTTGAAAATTCACTAATGTCCCTTAGGAGCAGGAGGAAAAGGGATCATTCCGCTTGAAATTTAAGAGAAATAGTGTAAAAAAAGAAGAAAAATGCAAGTCATTTTTAAAATTTTCCTCTTTCTGGGTATGGTCAGGAAAATGATTTGTCTCGAACACTGCTTCCCACCACAAGCATGACAAAATATTGTAGCTCTCCCCACCACTGACGCGCAAGGTGCTCAGCAAGCAATTTCTCGAGGAAAAGAATCCTACACAATGAAGGGTTCATCTTTTGGAAGCCCTTTAAATATTAACTCTTAAATTAGATGTTTATAAATGGTTAATGGTTATATATTCTTGTGGACAACTACAATGCGTTTGATATAACAAGAGAAGAAAACCCGTGCAAAGAAAAGCAAGCCCTAAAAATAGTGTATATTAGAAGTACATACCCGAGCTACAAGTTGGCAGATCGCACAAGCAGTAATAGAATGCTCCTCCAGCGTTACAAGCAAAGGGAAAAATGTGATCATGCCATTGCACAACCGTTTGTGAAGCCGTAGAAGGCCTACTTTGTGCTAGTACCTGTCCTTCCTTTGAGAGCCCTAGTGGTGGTTCACGCTTTCTCTGCAGGCACGGCTTGAGAATATGGACAGAGAGATGTAGCAAATATAGCAGTAGTGACCTTATTGCCATGCCATGTTAGGTAGCGCAGGAAGGTCCCTGGGTGCTTTAATTGATGAGCTAATGAGGGTCATTGTGGCCTGGCTGCTGAGGAGGTAAGATTGGAAGTCCAGAAGCAGGGAGTCAAGGTTGCGCCAATGTGCTTCAAGATCTTGCACCGCCCCTTGCTCCCCAAGCACCGGCGTACCAAGAGCTGCACCGACGCTCACCGTCACCTTGGACCACACCCACTAGGGTAGGGCCTGCTTCTTTTGGGACTTCAATGCTGCAACGAAGGCGCGGATGACCTCCATGGTGAAGCGCAAGATGAAGGAGGACCCTTGAGGGCACATGCAAAGCATGCGCGAAGAGCACGATTAGAATTTGGGGTAACATAAGGGTGAGGAGGAATCCAGGGAGGGTTGTTCGCCACAGCACGAGAGAGAGGATTGATAGAGTAGGCAACCACCCTTAGCACGGTGTGGGCTCATTCTAAATGGAAGGTGTGTGTGTGTGTGTGTGTGTGTGTGTGTGTGTGTGTGTGTGTGTAGCGAATAAGGAAGAGAAGAGACATAGAAGGCAGCATAAAGTCGCCATGTAGTAGTAGATGCACTGCACCTATAGTAGGTGGTTGGGGAGGGTGCGCGGTGCCAGTAGGCCGAAACAGGTGGGAGGTTGGTGGTTGTAACTTATAAATGATGCAAATAATGCATGATGAAAATAGTGACAACAAATTGAGAGCCGTGTAGGCTATGGTCAGTTTGAAGGGAGTATGACCGGTAGTACATGAGTGCCCGCTTTTGCATTGGAAGTCAAAGATGGCGGGCTGGATTGGTCCTCAGCCAAGATCACAAGGCATGGGGGGTTGGGATGGAGAGTGGGTGGCTGTGTTGTGCACCACAAACAACTGGTGGTCTATGGATTGGCGACTGAGGGGGGGAGAGAGAAAGAGAGAGAGGGTGCCATGCATGGCAAGCGGGTTGTCAAAAATGAGAGAGAGAGAGAGAGAGAGAGAGAGAGAGAGAGAGAGAGAGAGAGAGAGAGAGAGAGAGAGAGAGAGAGAGAGAGAGAGAGAGAGAGAGAGAGAGAGATAAAGAGATTTTCTAGTGTGTGGCGGCTGTTATGTAGTGGTTGGGAAAGGTGGCAGTGGAGTACGGGTGTGTGCTCGTGTACTGCAGCAATGAGGGACACTATCCGTTGGAGATTCTGATGCGAGTGCGTCACGGGATGAGAGGTGGTTTTTGTTGAAAACCAAAAATAAAAAATAAAATAAAAAATTGGCTGAGGCTGCATGGCCACTAGAAATAGAAGAGAGTGAGAGAGAAAATCAGCATGTGAGCGCCGTTAATGAGTTTTGTGCATGGCGGCTCCTCCAGAGGTGCATGAGGGTGGGCGGTGGGATCGCTTAACTGCAGAGGTTGGCACAGCTATGCAAGTATGCACCCTCGTTGGCTAAGGCGGCCCGTTTCCGTCGTTGGTTTGTTGTAGGTCAACGGCAAGGGATTCTATGTCTACCGCCTGTCAGTCTTCCTACCTTGCCAACTTTGTGACCAGCCCCAACATGTTGGGTAATTTATGATAGTTTTTTTGTAGGTGGCGTGCGGTTCGGGACTCGGTATTTTAATGGGAAAAATATACTTTGATTTTAAGTTGTTTCAAGCTAATTCTGGTTTCTCACACGACCAAGATCTCTTGGGAGTAATTTTTTATTTTTTTTGACATCATACATTCTCCACTACTTCTGCTTTTATCTCAAACTTGAACCTCTGCTCTTGATATATGTATACACACTTTGAGTCCAACTTACAAATATTTCTCATATAAGCGTAAGTCATTAATTGATACATAATAAATCCATTACAGGAACTTGATGAAGATATCAGGACCGATATCTAGCAAAGTGCTATGCATCAAGAGACACGTACAATGATCTATGTAATAACTATGAAATGGAAATTAAGATTTCATGATCAATATAGTTTGGTTTCTTCTTGTGATGCATGAGTTTTAATTGATTTTTGTACTTCAGAGTCACCATAACTAGACTACTAAATGTATTAGTATTACGATCAATTACAATCACTAAATCATCTCTATTTCACTATGAAAAGTCCATAATTCTTAAACTATATTCCACACACATTTGCAGTCCTAGTAGATTAATAATAATCACCTATATAAAGTTTTAAACAACTTGAAAAATAAAGTACAGGTAAGCATCCCTTATCTTTGATCATGTTGATTTTCATAGCCATGATTATTGTAAAATCCAAGAATGTAGCCCAAGCTCTGCTACCACTACTACAAATGGAAGTCGTGGCGTCCCTGTAAAATACATAAAATAACACTCTACAGATAATAAATCAATGGATCTCCATACCTGCACAATCATGTACGCATAAACGCCATAACAAATCTGACGTGAGAGAGGCAGAGAGCGAGACAAAGTAAGCGAGCTGCACGTGCAGGTGCACTTCCTAGAACGGAGTGCTACGCCGGCACGGTGAGAGAAGATGGAGGAGAGGAGAGAAGAAACACACAAGCACTGGGTGCAATCTCCCCCCGTGCGAGAGTGACCATTTCCCTCTTGCACGCATTTCATTTATAGATTTCTTAAATGGTCAAATTGACTACAAACTGGCCGGTCGGTCATAAATGACCAAAGCTCATAAAAGAGCACTTGAATAATAAAATACATTATATATATTTCCATTCTCATAGGCCTAGCTCGGTCCAACCTTTTCCACCTATCAGCTCCAAAAATAGTAAAATATCAATTCCATAACACACACACACACACACACACACACACACACACACACACACACACACACACACACACACACACACACACACACACACACAGAGGGAGGAAGAGAGAGGGAGGGAGGGAGGAAGAGAGAGAGAGAGAGAGAGAGAGAGAGAGAGAGAGAGAGAGAGAGAGAGAGTGCGAGATGGAGAGAGAAATAGAGATAGGGAGAGGTAGCGAGAGGCCAAAGGGGACTGAGAGAGAGAGAGAGAGAGAGAGGGAGAGAGAGAAAAAAGCTCACTCCAGGAAGCTTGCTCCAAAAAAACTCTTTTTGGAGTGAGCTTTCAGAGCGAGTTTTTTTTCTAGATTTGGTCAGTCGAGCAATACCTAAAACAAAGACTCACTTCAAAGCTCTCTCCAAACCTCAGCTCCCTAGAGACAAGAGGATATGCAGACTATGCAAAGAAAAGGTAGAGGGATGCAAAGGAGGTGGAGGATGAGGAGCAATGTGTATGTAGGTTCAAGGCCTACACTCGCATCTCAGAGAGATAGTCCAAGAGCAGTGCTCACTCGGCCATTTCTTATTGTCATCAAACCAGTGCAAGCTAGGGAGGTTTATAATGGGGATTCAATGACACAAAGAGATATCTTTAGATCCTAGACAGTACCATGCAAGGGGCATCAATCACAAATCAATGAATTCTTTTATAGATCCACCCTACCTTTGACACCCACACAGCAAGGAGTTACCCTCTAGAGATCATAGGCAGTTAGTGCGAGCAAGGATGGATTTTGGACACCTCATCTCTACCAACAAGAAACAATAGAAATCAAAGTTTAGTTTCAATGAGAGACTATGGAATGCCTGGCTAAGCTCAACCCAAGCTTATTCTTTAAGGAGTTTGTGGCATCCCCATCTTTGATGTATACCATACTACAACCCCAATATAGTACATTATGTAACAAGCTAGAGTGCATACCATACTAGTATACCTTTGCATATAGTCTTGGATCCTAAGCCCCGAGCAGTAGAGCTCCATCCTCCCTCCATCCACTATTAAGGTCACCTATCATTGTACACAAAGATTTCTAGTTTATCAATTACATTTAGCTATATTCTTTACTTTCAGTACAATTTTCCTTTTAAGGATGACAGAGCATTTATCACATATGTTCATTGATTTGTCTCACAAGCCAAGTTCGTCTTTTCTAAGATGTTAGTAAAATCAATCTTTCTTTCTACCCCAACAACAGTTTCTGTGTGACTTGGCTTATAAGGAAGCTTTTTGATGGGTTTACAATTTCACATAACATCTATGTTGTGTTGCAAAGGATGAGAAAAGCATGCTTTGATAATAAACTTGGTGGTATATTAGTAGACAAAATATAATTGTATTGATTAAGAATACCCTTGAGCTTATGTGTAACTTATGGTAGCTTATTGTTCCTTGTAAAGCAAGAGAGAAGGAATAGAAGAGAGAGAGAGAGAGAGAGAGAGAGAGAGAGAGAGAGAGAGAGAGAGAGAGAGAGAGAGAGAGAGAGAGAGAGAAGCATGCGGCAATAAGGTATCATAAGGAGAAGCAACATTAGAGGGAACCTTGTTGGCACATTGAACAAGATGGAAATCATACAATATATGAGACAACGATAACACTATAAAATATGCTCCACTTCATTATTGTCACATAACTCGACGAGTTCTATTATACGTATGAGTGAAGATGGGCCTAAGCCACACTCTCTTAATTGTAATGCGCACTTATCATTGGCACAAAACAGTAGCAAATTATGCTCATTTCTACACACAAGAGCTGGACTAGACCATGAGACAACTTTCAACTTAGAACCATATTGGCACAACTCATCTTCATGATTTGGAAATTCATAGTCATGGTGTGCCTTTCCATAGAGTCCTCAATCATCTACATTCTTCCTTTGGTTATCATACACCTATTGACTACCTTGATTTTGGTTGCCTCGAACATGGCCACCTCCTTGACTTGCACCTCATCCTTTATCTCTACCTATGTTATTATAGAGAATCGGCTCGAAATTGTTTGTACCCTATGGAAGATTCTTTATTAATACTCTTCTTCTCCACAATCATCATAGACAAAACATCTGTAAAACTTGGTATGTTCTTTTCTATATAAATGGCAAACATGATTTTATCTTATCATCATTATTAACAGTGTCACCAATAGATGCAAGGGCTTCACATATGTCCTTTATCTTAAAAACATAATCATTCAATAGACATGCCCTTGAATGATTATGTCTCCAACTTTCTTAATAGTCCTTTATCTTCAAAACATAATCATACAATAGACATGCCCTTGAATGATTATGTCTCCAACTTTCTTAATAGTCCTTAATTATCTTCAAAACATAATCATACAATAGACATGCCCTTGAATTATTATGTCTCTGTCTATAGATTTCTTACCTTTGTGGCCACATCTAGTGAAATCAAATGTCTCCAAGCATCCTTCATGGAGTTGGAATCTTGTGCATGCCCAGTCATTGTGTCCTGCAAACTAATAGATATCATTTCATGCTTCCTAGTCCCAATACTTGAATTCTTTCACTTGATAAGTATTATGATTTTTCAATGATGGTGCACCTTTACCATCAAGAAATTGGTCATTTTGAAATTCCAAGCATGAAAGTTGTTCTGGTCCAACTTCTCACTTATAGTGTGGTCGATTCCATCATGTGTAAATATGTTTGCTGAAAACTGTAAATTTGCACAAACTTGCAATTACATTAATAGCATATAAATGTCACAAATGGTGACCACAATAGTTGTACATGGGAGATGAAGTTTTTGTGAGCTTTTATTATCGTGCTTTTGCAATCAGATTTAAAATTTTCAAGCTTTTGAACCTCCATTGTCACTTTGCATTTAGATATAATCCACAAATACAAAAACAAAACAAATCCAACATGGCATAGTCCAAGGCATAGTCTCAACATGTCTAAAAGAAAACATGCACACAAACTATAGGCATGAAATGAAATTTAAGCAATAGACAAAGCAAAAGCAGTTTGAATCCAAAAAAACTAAGAATCTATCACATGCCTAATAAACGCTCACACAATATGCTCTTTTAAAACAAATAAAACACGTAAATGGATGCAATCTTCTACAAGAAATTTTTAGAGTTTCCTTTGTACAAGTGAGCCTTTTTTTCAACAACATTTACCATCCACCTTCCTTAAGGATTTCATATGGAAGTTAAGCCAAAATCTCATAGTAGAGAAGAAACCAACGTAGTCACATGCAAAGCACAACACTACTCCAAACCAACAAAGTCACGTGCCAACAATATAGTCACATAGTTACTGCCAAAAGTATAATGTCAAAGACGTACATGAACCACATATAAAAGTAGCAACAAAATGAAACTTCTAGAGTCTGCTAAAAAAACAAGCCCTCCCTCAACGTGGTATGGCTCCACACACTATGGAGGATAGACACCTTCCATAGAGTGCATCGTCTACTCATCGTCTAGCTCTATAGACATGTAATGCATGTCTCAACTCCTCTATGCTGGCCCTTCCCAAACCACCACTTTGCGCAAACACATCCAAGACATAGTTGCAATGCTCTATGAATGTAGCTAGCAGCTACCTAACCATATCACCAATGAAGAAAAAGATTGTAGTTGGCTATGCTAATGGAAACAATGTGAATTATTTTATGAGAAGACCATGCAAAACAACATAAAACAACATCATACAGCACTATTTTCCAATAGAAAAGATAACTCCTCTTTGTGGAATATCACATGGAATTCAAGGTGGCATTTGAAGTAGTCTCTCTTTCACCCTCTCACTCTTTGTTTCTTTCATGGTCTCTCTCCCTCCCCTACTCTCCCTAACAATGTTGTCTCCCTCTCTCAGTCTATTTCTCTATCTCTATCTGTCACTCTCATACTCTCTCTTTCTCTCTATCTCAATCTGCCACACTCTCTCCCTCATTAATCAAAATAATCAAAACATATAATATATTTGGTTGTGAATAAAAATGATCTTAATAGTAATGTATAAAATTCATAATCATTATTTCACATGATAATCATATTTATAATGATCATACATTATCATAATTTGAGCAATTAGGTTTGAAGATACTATTTAGTTGTTTGCATTAGATTATATAATTATGTTTTTAATAGTATTTTGGTAACTTAACAGGACATAAAAGTGTCCTTTGAGGGTTGTGGGAAAAATTCAAATGCTTCTATCAGATGTATGATTTTGTAGAACTCCCGACTTCATCTCAAATCTAACAACACAGTTTATCTATAAAAAAATAAGAAACACTCACGACCCTTGATTTTATGGTCATGAGGAGCTTTGAAATCCAAAAGAGTGTGCAATTTGACCAAAAACAACATATTTGCAACCTATTTTTTTCAATGACATCAACATGAGTCTTTGAAAAAATTATATGGTGTCTATAGGCCCAAAAAGTTTTTTTTTTAACATAGAATTAAGTAACAATTGAAAAGTGTAATTTTTGCATTCTATTGACCTATCATCGATGTTTCTATGCATACAACTCATACACGTATCATTACCTTTATGAATGCTTCCACTTTACACACTTTGTTTCTTTACTTTCATGTTCAAGCATCAAAAGCATTAAAACATGTCTCCCTAAGACAATTTGGAAAACACCTATATATGAAGTACAAAAATTGTGCGGATGAAAAATTTGGCTTCCCACAATGTGGCCTTTTGTATGGATATAAACCTATCAAGTTATAAAGTTGGCATCGAATTGGAATTTTACACTTATATTTAGACTTAAGTTTGAAATGTACCATGTTTCTTGAGTGGAATTTAGCAATTCAAAAACATACTATTAACTAAAAATAAGTATGATTCTAGTATAATGGAAAATCACTCCCGTCGTGTTTTTTTTTTCCTATTTAGGGTATTAGGTTCCTAAAAACTCAAGGATGAAGAGTTATATTGTCATCAAGAATACACTTGCTAGCATAGAATGTTACTAACCTAAAAAAAACTCAACCTTCTTTGCTTAGTTCACAATATGGGTATTAGGTGCCCCAAAACTCAAGGACTAATAGTTTCATATTATAGAAGACACCGACATAATCAAAATTCACTTTGAATTTTATAAATGGCACAAAAATTCATGAAAGTGCAAAATTTGACAAAAACAACGACAAGGAAATTCTAGTACGTAGGCCATAACTAGACCAATACTATACAACCCTATAGACCTCAAAAAGATGAGTTTAGTGTGGTGCACTTGCAAAAAATTTAAAAATGGAAAAAAACAACACATATTTTTTGGCACAATTTAGGTTGACAAATATTTTTCAAGAATAATGTTAAAGGTAGAAATATTATCCATAAAGAAATTTTGTGTTTTTTTAAAGCTCATAAGCCAGTTTGGTGGATATACAACACTCAAGATTTCATTTTGAAACTCCTAAAATATTTCAAGGAAATTGGTCACTTAATAGGACACAAAAGTTTCTCACATTATATAAGTGTCCCAATACTAAATTAGTGTCAATAATTGCCATTTAGAGATCAATTTAACCATGATCCATCCATTTTTACTTTGGACAGTCAATAGCTCATATGGTCTAACATCATGCTAAAAGATGGAACAAAAGGGGCTAGAGCCCCCTAATCATCCGTGTCCGTGCGTATGATTAGGGGTATCCCCTCCCCCCACCAATTACCACTTTTTTTTTTCCATTTTTGGAGAGTGTAGGCAATGCTAATAGTGGAGATCTTGCATTGAAACTTCTTCATCCATAGCAGTCTAAGGAAATTCAAGTAGATACAATTCAAGCCTATGAACTCGCCCCCAAAAAAAAGGGGAAAAAAGGGGTCGGATCGAGCCACCCAATCATCCACGTTTGCGCGGATGATCAGGGAGCTTGAGCCCCCCTTTCTATTCATTTTTAGAGCACAGAGTTTGAAAGCTACATAGAGAAACTACATGAAGGTTGATAACAATAAAGATAAGATCCATGCAGCCATTGCCTTCACTTCCCAAAAAGTGGAAAAAAAAGGAGGGTCAAAGCCGCCTGATCGTCCACACAATGTAGACAATCAAAAAAAGGAGGAGGGCAAGAGCCCGTTGGTCATCCGTGTGGACACGGACAATCAAGCAACCCAGGTTCCCTTTTTTTTCCAATTTTTGGGATTGTAGGCAATGCAAATGGTGGCCGTCTTACTAATGTTGGAGATCCAAGATCAACCAACCACGAGTAAAATTAGATAATTGACTTGCTTTTTAACATGTGTTACATTCATCAATTATCCATGTGCAGCTACACAATTATGAGCAGCTATCGTATTGCTTAGGTGGCCACATTGAGGGCTTGCACTGCATGATAACAAAAAGCAACTTGATCCCTAGGCACTCCCTTTCTTGGTGCTCCACAATGTCCATAAAGTTTGTCACACCATGCATGTGCAAGCCACATAGCTGAACTAATACCTCCATGCAAGGGCCCCGTGATCGTCCGCGCACAAGCGGATGATCGACAGGCTTCAAGAGTCAAGAAGGCAAGGAAGCACTACGCCGACTGATTCTGGAGCAATGACCAGAGGCTTGTTGACTTCTTCTTCTTCTTCTTCAACTCGGCTTCATCACTCTTAGTAGCTCTCATTGTAATCAGTCACAGCCACTCTCACGTCTGCAGAAAGTTTGATATTTATCCATAGCCGTGATGAGAGAAATAGGACGTTCATAGTTGGGAGATGTCCTCCAATGGAGCATTTGATGCTGGCTACAAGAGCTCTGCGGAGAGGTGGAGGCGGCATGGCACTGAATAGGATGTTGATAATGAAGCTAACCTTGCAAGGATCAACTGTGGCGGGGACCTTCTTCTTGAGCTGAGAGCGGTGCACCTTGTAAGTGTTATGCAGGTAGGGATTGATAAGCTAGTGATGATAAAGTTGTTGTAGCCATGCTTGAGACGGGGCTGCTCATAGCTCGGAGCCAGAATTACGTGCAGACCATGCAAGCTCTGGTGCGCCATCATGATGATGTTCTACACGGAGGTCCGCATGATCTTTCATTTCTTCTTCCTCAAGCTCAAGGATGAGGGTGAGCAAGCGCTCTCTCAGCCAGATGGAGCAGACGTCGATAAGGGTGGGTTCAAACGAGGGCGCCGGCAGCTCTCGTGGAATTCTTGTGCCTCCACCCTCCTGTTCACGAGACGCGGCACCACCTCAGCCTGCAGCGAATCAGCTGGGCGAGCGATAGGCTATGACGTCAGAGCAAAACCTGTATCTACGTCATTCCCGCTGAAAAGGTCAGCGGAAGTCCTGATCTTCGGGGGGGGGGGGGGGGGGGGGGGGGGGGGGCGCTGGTGGTGCCGGAGAACCCTCCCTTAGCTTCATCCAATGCTCATGTGCTACCTAGCGAAGCGCCCCTGTTCGTTGTTGTGCTGCCGCCTCGTCTGAACCTAGCCTAAGTTCCTTGTGGCGATGGCATTTACACTTTTTGAGTCAATTGAATTAATGGAAGGCTTGTAAACATTATGTGTTACCTTGTCGGGAGCGAATTTTCATTGTTGGAGAAAGATGTCTTTTTTTGTTGTGTTTCGGTCAATATTTTTGCAAACTGTGGTGCCTTAGTAATTTTTTTCTTCGAGCATCCTATCCAAGCTGTCATCTATTGGAGCAAACGAGGGCGCTGGTGGGGCCGGAGAACCCTCCCTTAGCTTCATCCAATGCTCATGTGCCACCTAGCGAAGCGCCCCTGTTCGTTGTTGTGCTGCCGCCTCGTCTGAACCTAGCCTAAGTTCCTTGTGGCGATGGCATTTACACTTTTTGACTCAATTGAATTAATGGAAGGCTTGTAAACATTATGTGTTACCTTGTCGGGAGCGAATTTCCATTGTTGGAGAAAGATGTCTTTTTTTGTTGTGTTTTGGTCAATATTTTTGCAAACTGTGGTGCCTTAGTAAATTTTTTCTTCGAGCATCCTATCCAAGCTGTCATCTATTGGAGCAAACGAGGGCGCTGGTGGGGCCGGAGAACCCTCCCTTAGCTTCATCCAATGCTCATGTGCCACCTAGCGAAGCGCCCCTGTTCGTTGTTGTGCTGCCGCCTCGTCTGAACCTAGCCTAAGTTCCTTGTGGCGATGGCATATACACTTTTTGACTCAATTGAATTAATGGAAGGCTTGTAAACATTATGTGTTACCTTGTCGGGAGCGAATTTCCATTGTTGGAGAAAGATGTCTTTTTTTTGTTGTGTTTTGGTCAATATTTTTGCAAACTGTGGTGCCTTAGTAAATTTTTTCTTCGAGCATCCTATCCAAGCTGTCATCTATCGGAGTGCATGGATTGCACGATATACCCAACATGGTTGTGGCAAGGAAGCTATGGTCTATTTCAATCAGATGCAAAGAGATTTTTTAACCAAATACTACAAGTCAAGGGTTGTTGGAGAAACATGTTTTGCTTGGTAATGCTTTGGTTATTGACACATTTTTCCACCGTGATGCCTTTACAAAATCACAAAAGGTTATTCATGAGCTTTTTGTAAAAAAATGTACTTCTGAAGTGTGCTTTTTGTAGGATATGCCTAGCATGGCTTTGGAAAGGAAGCCTTGGGCTCTCAGAGACAAAGTGAGGAATTCTTGCCAAAGGACGATATGCTCACTTTGGTGGATGCAATACAAGGGCATCATCCCAATTGCAAAACATTATCATCAGATTATTCTCCAATTTGGTCGGCTGTGATTCTCAAAAATGGAGTAATGCTAAGCTTGGACTATTGGCCAAGTGAAGTGTGCAGTAGAAATAGAGACCTTATGTAAAGCTACAACATGGGTTATTGTGTGACATTACTGGCAGACATGGGGCGCCACAAACATTGAATGGACCAGAATGGTGCCCCAATTAAGTAACAAAAAGGTAGCCTTGGCCAATGTAGCCTTCTTAGCGTCACAAAGCCTTTAAAAAAATTTCTTCTATTCACATTGCAAAATGGATCTCTAAAATAGGAAGCTCTAGCCAAGAAGGAACTATGGCTACTAGAGCTCAAAGTAGATAGTAATGGAAAGAACTAATGATATGATATTTATTCAACTATTGGCAAGTAGGAGGTAACAAAAAAATTGAATGCACAAGAATGGTTTGTGGAAGTAGAAAAGATGCAGCCTTGGTCAATGTAGTCGTGTGACATTTAAGCAGTTGCTCCCAGGTAAGAAGTGGCACAAAATATTGAATGCACAAGAATGCTGCCCGGAATTAGGAAAGATGTAGCCTTCTTAGTGTCAACAAAGCCAATAGAAAACACTCATCCACTTTTCTCTCATTTGTAGGTGCAAAAGGATATCATAAGAACAACTAGCCATTGTTAAAAGATGGTAGCGTTGGAGAGCAAGACTCATTCTAGAGAGAGAGAGAGAGAGAGAGAGAGAGAGAGAGAGAGAGAGAGAGAGAGAGAGAGAGAGAGAGAGCAGCAACACCATTTTGCTGAGGTGTATATGGCACTATACATTGGTGTTTTATCCCACAACTAGCCAAAAATGTAGTAAACTCATGAGACATATACTCCCCCCCTCGATATGAATGAAGGTGCCCATAGTACATTTAGAGAAATTTTTAGCCATAACCAGAAATTGCTTGAAGCACATAAACACTTCGGGCTTAGCTTTAAGCGGATACACCCATGCAAGTCTGAAGTAATCATCAATGAAATTCACGAAGTAAAGGTAATTGCCCAAGGATGGAGTTTGCATAGGGCCACAAACATCACTATGCACAAGCTGCAACTTGCATGTAGCCCTTACTAAACCATCCTTTGGATACTTTGAATGTTGCATCTTACCCAAAATAAAGCCTTCACAAACATGCTTCATAGGTGCTTTAAGAGGCGGCAAAGAAGCAACCATATCAGGTTTTTGCAAATGCAATAAACTTGCAAAATTCAGATGCCCAAAACGTGCATGCCAAAGTTGTGCACCACAACTACATTTAAAAGAATCTACCCACACTTGTCATACAAAGAAAATTTATACATCCCACACCATAAAATACTAGGTGCAACAATTTCATCACCAAAATTGAGACCGTGAACTGTTCATGTGTCATCCACAAATTTGACAACAAGACCAAGTCTAGCAAGTGCAGATATAGACAAAAGGTTCTTCTTGATCCTAGGTACATAAATTGCATCAACAAGTGTGAAAGAACTGCCATTCACAGTAGTCAACACAATCTTTCCAACTTTCTTGATTGGATAAGAGGCATTGTTGGCACAAGTGACTAGATTCCCATGAGGGACTTCCTCGAGAGAGGGAAACACGTCATGATGAGAGGTAATGTGCTTTGTAGCACCACTATCAAAGTACCACACGTGTGAATCTACACCAACTAGCATACATACATCATGGACCGAAGGATCATAAGTGCACTTTGCACTAAAGCCCATTCTATATCTACATCAACATCACAATCTCCTTTCACAGAGGACTCTACAATAGCTGCACTTGTAGTGGAACCAACCTCTTTCTTCTTAGCCTCTTTTGCCTTCAAACTTAGACATTGCTTGATCAAGTGATCATTAGCTTTACAATAATGGAAATGCATCTTCTTTTTGCCCTTTTCACTAGAATTCCTAGAAGAGGTGTTGCCAATAGAAGCATTGGAAACAAGTGATTTGCCACTTGTCGAAGGACCATGGGAAGTGGCTACATTGCTGTTATTACCACTTTTTCTTTGAGCAACAATAAAGGCTTGTTCAACTGCATGATATTTAGCCCTATTTTTTTTTTCTTGGAAGTGACTCTTGCAACAACAATGTACATAATGCATCAAACTCTACAACTTCAGGATTTCCTTGGGTCACAAGTCTCCAAGTACTAGCAAAATTCTGGTAACAATTTGGCAAAGCATCAAGAATTGTTTGCACAAGGGAACTGTCAGAAATGACTTTGCTTGCAAAAATAATTTGCTCATTAATATCCTTGATACCAGCAAGGAAAGTTTCCATTTCATCTTCCTCATGCATAATCTTTGATTTCAACTCTTTACATAGTAATGCAATTTTAGCCTCATTGCGACTTGCATAAAGACCAATGAGAATATTACAAGCCTGTTTAGCTGATTTAGTTGAATGAATGTGAGGATTAATAGTGTGCTTCATAGATAACATAATCAATGCATGAGCTTGTGCATCTTGAACATCCCAACGAGCTTGCTCAGTTGTAGGCAAAACAGCTTTGGTAGAAGCAACCCTGCCACCAAATCTTGCAACATCCTCAACATCACCTGTATCCTGACAACCAGAGCATACGTCAATGCCCTGCACAACATTCCAAATGCCCTATGACACAAGAACATGTTGCATCATGTAAGCCCACATTGGGTAATTATCCCTATCCAATTTATCCTCAGTAGCAAACATCTTGAACACATTTGTGTTGTTGTGAGCCATGGCGAATGCCTGCACTTGATGTGAAAACTGCCCAAAAATAGGAGAAATGTAGCGGGACTAACGTGTGCTATATATCACAACCCAAAGAAGAATGTAAGGACCTGTTGGCAAAAAATGGCACTGATAAAAAATTTGCACAAAATGACAAAATTGCATGCGCATTACTACTTGTAGTGAAAATGGAAGGCAAAATGAGCTTGAATGGAAAGTATGAGTAGACCAAGCTTTACAAGATATCCCAAAGATTTTTTCAACCTACTGACACTCACCAAAGCTCAAAAAAGTCTGAGAAAGTGAGTGGGCGTCTACTGGTAATGTTGGCGTCTAAGCTCGGGAAGATGCAACCTGCTTTGATACCAATCGTTGGAAATAGGGTTGCAAGGAAACATACACAGCTTGGAGAAGACGAAGAATCTCAAGGCACACAACATAGAGTATGTATTGCTTAGTGCACAATCATCAAAGATAAGTCAGCTATATATACAATGCACGGGGGGAAAAAGATCATAGTGAAGGAAAAAATGCCTCGGCAGTCCTAAGTGTGTTCACACTTAGGACGTGTTCAAACACATATGTGGTAGTGATGTGTTCACACACATCACTACCTCATATGTATGGTAACATATAAATGTGCAAAACATATTACCAAATCTAAGTGGGGATAAAGTCCCTAAGTCCATATGGTAGGTCTAGAGATCCAAGAAGGATCTAGAAAAGGATGTAGTAGGGACATCTGAGCTCCCAACCAAAAAACAAAAACTCACTAAGGAGTTTTGAGACCAACTCAATGCGATAACCAAGAAATCAAGAATCACAACTTTTGAAAAGAAATCAGAGCCAACAACTAAACATGCAGTAGGTGCTTCAATTACAACAACCATCGTTTTGAATGATACAACACTCGACAAAGCAATTGAACTTCAAAAAAGTCCAGATAAACAAGCACATATGAACAAGCCACCATCATTGCCTCCACAATCATCAAAACACCAATAGACATGTTACAAGCTCTCTAAAAGAATAGACTTATAGGGAATGGTAATGGATTCATTACACACCTTACTAGTACTATGTAAAGTCCCGGTTCATACTTATAGAAATAAAAGGATAGATGCTGAGACAATAACTGATGGGTGTGTGGCCACCATCTAGATGGGGTGGAACACCATTGTGAATGCTATTGGTCAGATGATGGAAGCCCATAGCTCCATCAAGCAATCGGATGTCAGTAGGCTAGAACAAGATCTAGAAGGAGAGATTATGAAATCAAAAACTGAAAGAAAGGAAATCCTTATGCTTAAAGAATATATGATTGAAGAAGAATGTCAAAGGGAGCAAAGTGCAATGACCATTAAGGAGCTCCAACAAAAAGTGGACCAATGAAATGTGAAAAATTCAAGCCTCAATGCTTGTTTACACAGGATTTGGCTACATAAAGGGTATTACTATATCAAAATATTGTTGCCCTCAATAGTTTAAAAGAAGTTCATAATGTTTTGAGACACTCAATCTTGGAAAAATACATATTTCAATCCTTGATGGACATTTTTGACACTGGAGCTTTGAATTTGGAAGATCTACAAAACTTGGTTAGTACTATAAAGGATGATTTGGAGGATAAGATCTCCATATATACCCGTACCCTAGCAAACCAAACCCTCATTGAGCATTTAACTACCAATCTTGATGATGATGGGGATGAGGATGATGAAGATGATAAGGACAAAGATTAGGAGGCAAATGGGGGATTAGTAGACAAAAAAGATGACGATGATAGTGACAAACCACCTCCAGCTCTTGAATCTGCTTAGGGGGGAACTTAGCCTAGTATAGACCATTGCAAGTCTAAGGATCCATCGAAACAACCATTTGATAAGCAAGAAAACTAGACTAAGTAAGGGTAGGGTGAAATGCCACTAGAATAGAAACCAACTGTCTAGCAGCACAGATGATGTTGACCAAGAAAAAAAGGAAAAGATGTGCTAACATAGCCATTCAAAGCATACCTCGGGCTTTTCTAAACAATGTTTGAGTCTCAACAAGAGTGTACACTGGGAGAAATCTCTCAAGCTCTAGACTTTTCTATGGAATGATGATGTCTACTAGAATCTGGAGAAATATTAGATATTATATGTTAGGCTAAATGCATAATCAAGCAATGGAACATCGTAAGCTATCATGAACAAGAAACATGCAGGCTACCAGCTCATCCTAATGTTATTTAGGTATTGGATAGAATTCCAAAATTTGCACTAACATACAATAATTTGCTGGTGAACCCCCAAACCAAGCAGCTCACCACAATGAATATCCAGCTTGGGAGTTCTAAAAATGCCAGTGGGAAATAGGCCAGCCTGCAAATGTATGCAAGATATCATATGCGAGATTAAGGCTTTATTGGTGAAAACGTAGATAGCCAAAAGAGTGCTAGACCACAAAGTCACAGTTCCTTTGGAGAACAACTTGTTCAGTAGTTTGAGGGCAAGAACCCAGATGACCCTTTGGGAGCAAGAGAACTGTCTAAAAAGCCTTTTTCATTTGGTCAAAATTCTGAGGAAAATGATGTCAGAAGAAAATCAAATAGTTCTCGACTATATCGAGGCAATATGAGACTCCCCATTACTCATGTATGAAATACCCACGTGTTTGAGGATTGATTGAACGGGTGCCCACTTGGCTAGACACATAGTCGAACACCACATTTGTAATCTATTATTTTGCCGAGCTAGTGTAGTGATACTCTATGTAAATCTTGATTCTAGAGTAGCTGGTCAATTCTATGAGTTGTAATGACAATTGTACATGTCCATGTGAACCAGCCATTGGCCATTTAGAATACCCTAGGTATAAATGTCAATGACCTTAATGGGAAAGGAGGCTTATCTTGAGAGAAGAAAGAGCTCTGTTGTACGTATGCTCAAGCTACGAAGCTGCTCCAACTTTTAATTAACTTTTTTGACGATTGGGTAATCAGTTTTCAATTTTGAAACTTGCATTGTGTTCCTCTCTCTTTGCTCTTTCATTTAAGTGTAAGCTTTGTGAGTTTTGATGTGGTTCGTAACTATGTGTCCATGAGCCTTAATTGCAAATTTGAGTGCTTAAATCACTGTTTTTAGTCGTTTTACCATAGGAGAGTGTTCCTAGACCATAGGGCGACCTTTCTGGACTCATCTGTTGTTGCAGTTTTCAGGACCTTTTTCATGATGGATCGTGATTTTGGTACCTTATCGGATTGTAACCAGACTTGGTAGGATAGTGTCCCTAGGTGTCCTAGACTTCCTCCTAAAGTTTCGTTGCATTTCGAGTCTGTTCGAGTGCCGGAATGGCGTGATGACCTAGAGCTCTGAGAAAGGACATAGGTAGATTTTCTTGATCTTTGAGTGTTGGTTTGCTTGTTAATTAGTGTGCTTGCTTGTTAAGGTTCACTTCTTGAGATTGACGATCTCAAAGAGTCTCTGTGCCCCATCCGAGTCACTTCCTTGAGTATTGACATTATGTTAGTGCCAAATCGCTATGCTACATATTTTCATCGCGGCGACCTGCTAACATTGGCACCGTTGCCGGGATAGATCCTTAGATGGTGAGTGACCTAGTGCATATTTAGAGCGTTCTTTTTGAAGATTTGTCATCCATTCCATTTACATCGTAGCAGTGAATCAGCTAGACTCAAGGTTTAGTGCTTGGTAGAGCCTAGAAGTCGAGGACTTGGTAGATCTATTCTCGATAGGTAAAGAGAGTTGTGAGTGAGATAGCCAAAATCATTTCATTCTTCCATTTTCTCATTACTTTCAGAGTGCTGTTCCATTTTTCGTTTTGACTTTATTTTATACCGTTTTCTTTGTTTTTGTTTCATGTTTCATTCCAGTACTTAGGAGTAGGATAAGTAGAAATGACCACCATCAAATTTGGGCTATAAGATTGAGGGAAAAAAGGGTGAAAACCATATTTTGGCCGAAATAAACATAACTCAAAAATTGTGAAAATTTGATGGTAGAGACATGAAAAGTGATCCAAATTCAAAAATTTGTGGATCTAGGGCATCAACATACTCTCTAGAAGCAATCTGGAAAGTCTGCCAAGATTCTGTGGAGGAACATGGATCGCGATCCATGTACCCTAGAGACCATTTTTGGTGAAAAGTGACAAGTTACAGTGTACATAATTGGGAAACTGCTCTGATCAAGTTTGCTTGAAACAAAAAAATCACATCAGAATTACTTGCTAGGGCAAAAACAGCAAAATAGGCATTTCAAACACAAAATTTTGGGTTTTTTAACATTTTGGGATCCAAATTCAAAAAGGGGTGAGATTTGGCTTCTACAGGGAATAGAGAACCTGCAGAACAAAATTCATGAAAAAATGCTGTCAAACATGGATGGCGATCCATGTATCTTCTAACATTTGGGACTGATATTTGACAATTACATACTCGATAACTAGTGGAACAACTTTGCCAAAAGGGAGCATAGCAAAAAATTGAAAAAAGTTGATCAAAACACCAAAATTTGGCCAGATAGCCAAAAACCGCAAGGCAGACATAAAAACTCACTTTTGTCTGGGAAAAATTGTCCAAATTCAAAAAGAAGTTGTGGAATAGACTAATGACACTATAGGTAATCATCAGAACAAGTTTGGTGTTCAAATGTGATGGAACATGGATCACGATCCATGTATCTCATCAAAGTTTTTGGCTGAGATTTGAGCAATAGGTAGCTGAGACATAGACAAACACTTTTCCCAAATGAACCAAATGCAAAAAAATTGTAAAAAGTGATCAAAAGAGCAAAAAACAAAACATTGTCAGAACTGTCACAAAAGACCGTAGAAGTCAGTTTTGGTAGAGCAAAACTTCTCCAAATCCAAAAATTATTTGTGGAGCAAGCTACAAACATCACAAGCTATCAGCACACCAAAGTTCAAATCCAAAAGTGGTGGAACATGGATCGCGATCCATGGACCCCTGATAAATTTTTGGACAAAAACTTTTCCAGCCTGTAGCAGGGACCATTGTGAACAAAAGTCCCCAAAGAAATTTGGTCAAAAAAGGTTAAAAAGTAAATGAAAAGAGTAAAAAACAGTTTAAGGTGAAAACCCTAAAACAGACCTAGGGATTGACTTTTGTCTGACATAAACAAGTCCAAATCACACAAAAACCATATAGCAGGGATCAAGAGATCAAGGAAAATTTATGTGCCAAGTTTTAGTACATTTTGACATATAGGTACATGGATCGCGATCCATGTTTCTTTGTCACATACTAAGACCAAACTTTCACCATAGCTAGAGGACATCACAAGGAGTCTAATGGTCTTTTCAAAACTGAATTTGGATATCAAAAACCAAACCAAAAGCCCAGAACTGCCAAGTACGCTAAGTAAGTGCCATAATTGATCTAACTTTCTATCCAGAGGTCCATTTTCAAAATTTTTGATACCATAGAACCTACTAATCATGTTCAATCTGATGGTACCAAGAGAAGTCAATTTGGGCTCCAAACATGGATCGCGATCCATGTACCCATGGTGACAACTTAACCTGAAACTTTCCATATCAGTAGTGCATACACAAGGAAACATATCCCCAAGTCCAGTTTTGAAAAAAATTGAGCAAATTTGGGTCAAAAGGAAGCAATACAGGTGACAGACTGAAAACCGTTGTACAGACCTAATGTTGGCTATTTGACCTATCAAACCAAACCAAGTCCAAATCCAAAAAGATTTGAGATTTAGCTTATGGACATAGTCAGTAACATACTCCTAAGAGATCAAGTCTGATGTGGTTGAACATGGATCGCGATCCATGTACCTCAACCTCAAAATTTGATGAAAATTGGCACAGAGCCTACACATGACCTTTTCTACAAACTGTCAAAATTTGGAGAAAAAAATTTGACAGAGGAACATGGATCGTGATCCATGTACCTCTGCATAGTGGGAGTATCTGACTTAGTGATCTTGTAGACATACTTGACTACATCTCAAATCTCAAGTTTGAGCTAAAAATACCTTCTAGAGACCAAGATACAAGCCAAAGTTCCTGTGTTCTGGTCCTTAGATTGTTCTAAGTGCTGTTTCAAGTGCAGTTCACGAGAATTGCTCTAACTTTTGATAGACAACTCCAAATTGAGCTAGGTATAGCCAGGAAGAAAGAAGTCGGGCAATAGGACACACCTAGATCCAGGTTATAAAGCTAATTTTTCCTAGGTTTCCTAGTTCCAAACTTTTAGGGTACCCCAAAACATTTAGGGTACCCCAAAACTAGTTTCCAGAGAGCAAAAGAGCCACAAGTTCCTGGATTTTGAGAGACCTAATCAAGGGCAAAAAGGGATAAGTTGCACTAAGCCAAAGTGGGCTTGTCAAGGACTATCTTGAGAGATTTGAGTGAGCCTTAACCATGGCAAATCATCCACCACCAGGGTTTTCTACTCCACACAGAGACATGAAAAATGCAAGAAACGTTGCAATGCCTTCAACTATGGGATTCGGAGAATACCTAGAGGAGAGGCATCCTCTAATCAATGAATTGAATGTGAGATTCATCAAAGCCAATGAATCCATGAAGGTGCTTGCAGATTATGATCATGAGGGCATATATAGATTCACAAACGGGGATCCATATATCTTCTACAAGTGTGTAGAGCCCTATGCTAGAGAGTTGATCACCCATAAGAACCTCTATGCATTTACGTATACAGATGCCAACGGAGTGCAGGTTTTGATGGTAGATAAGTATGAACCTGAGTACAAACTTGTTGCTCCAATTGACTTAGAACGATACACATACAAGGGTACTCCGATCTCTACTTACATTCAACCAAAAATGATGCCAGAGCACATATATGAGACGCTTCTGCTAGGATTTTCTCCAAGATGAGAGGAGAGCACGAGAGACATTTTTCCAAGAGACCACAAATTGGTTAGATTGGTGACTGAACCACAAAGATTAAGACCATATCAAGTGGCCCAATGTGTCAAAACAAAGTACAATGGGCCAAGGGATTCATATGCACATGTCTCACTCTTCAAACAAGTTTTGAGGGCTAAACAGATTGCGGATTTCCATACTCAGTATGAGGGATTTGGGTGGACATTGGAAATAACAACCTTGTATTGGTTCCAACCATTGAATAGAGATGAATTTCCAAACATATCACACCTCTTACATGAATTTGTAGAGGAGTTCTCAAAAAGGGGAATCAAACATAACACGGTGTCACACATCTACGCTTTCAAACAAAAAGCGAATAAAAGAGCGAAGGAAGCTTTGCTTCGCTTCAAACAATACATAGATAGATGTCCTGTGAGAGAGTTACGGCAAGATGAAAGATTATCAGTTCGCTTCATAGAGAGCTTGAGGAATAAAACTCTAAAAAAGGACCTACATTTGAAAGGATGCACGACATTCGATCAAGTCACTAGAGAAGCTCTATATCTAGTTGACAATTGCAAGGCCTACGGAGAGGTGACTAAAGATACAGACAACGTGACTAGTAGCACCTCATCTCCAAAAAGCAAATCTGCCACGAAGTAAGATTTTGGAATTCCTATGACATCGAGCTTTGATCAAGTGATCAAGGAGGTGATTAGAAGAATGAACAAAGTCTACTTACAAAACCTAAACGTATGAAAACCTCAATTGAGGAGATGCAATACTTGTGGAGGGGATCATCCCACTCCATGGTGTAACACTCAACCAAAGCTGCAACAAATTCTAGGACAACAAGAACCACTTCTAAACGATGGTAGAGTGATAATTAACTACGTTGAACCAGCACATGTGTCACAACCTGTGAAAAACCAATACTCCATGTGTTGGGGTATAAAGCCCAATGTGGTCGCCCAGGTAAGTGGGCGGGCCGCCAGGTATGTATACATATTCTTTTGTAAAAACCTAATAAGAACTCACTATGCTCTACACATTACTATAGAGCGAGTTCACCATATCGTCGTGCTCTTCTTCTCGCACTCTCTCTCGCGTCGCACTTTCGCTCGTACTCCTTCAACTGGTATCAGAGCTAAGATCGAGGCTCGGGGCAGCACTGCGGGAAGCTAGAGTCACCTGCTCAGATTGGAGTGAGATTCGACAGGCGAAGACACGGGCCCAAATCCTGTGGGTGTTCTCAGAATTTCATTCTGAGGTCATCTCGGCCACCGTTCGGCTTTGACAAAGTTCTGCGCATGCCATTTTTCGACTAGGTGGTCTCGGCGGGTGCAGATCCACCTCTGCAAATTTGGGGTTTCGGCCTACGACTGCAGGTGCTGAGGATATCGGCACTCCCAAAGTGTTGATTTGTGACTGTCTACACATCGAAGGACGGCTCACAGTTCTTGGAGGCGTGTCACATACGACACGGGCGCATCTACACACAGACTGTAGGCGACATCCACTAGTTCATCAGGTAGCTTGTGTTTGCTGCTTGATATTCCAGATTTCATCCTGACATTGCAGGTACTTCCACATGGGATGTATTGTCAAAGATGATGTATGTCTGTTGAGGGTTTGCTGGCTGTGAGTCACGCAGCAAACAACCGCCGCAACGGTTACAGCATATAGTGGAAAATTTGTGGATGTATGACTTTGTGGGAAGTCTATGTACTGTCAGATTTACTGCAGCCTTTGTTGAGGGTCGAGTGAGGTTTTATTGAGCTGGGGGATTCTCGAATGTTGAGACCCTTTCGGTGATACAGGTCTTGGAGCGATCCCTCGAGCACCCTTAAATAGGCAGCTAGGATGTATTGACTGTGAGTTAGACAGTTGGGATTGCATCTTTGCTTTACTGCCGTTGAGGCATTGTCGCAGTCTATGCTTACAGGACAGTGACAGGCCAGTGAGAGACAGTACAGGTGCAGGACAGGTTTACCCACAACTTACAGTGTTAGAGAGACAGTGGTTTTTTCACCTGTTTTTGATCTGTTTTTGAGTACACCATGGCCATTTTACAAAGGAGACTCTGCCGAAATTTCTGCAGAATCTGAAGCTTTCTTGGTTCATTTGACAGGTTGATATTGGTTTAGAGGTCAGTTTACAGGGGAAACTCTGCCAAATTTTTCCTAGGAAAGTAAACTACTGTGAAGCGTAGCTATGGCTGGATCATAGGACACTGCTCTTTACAATATCAAGAAGCTGGATGGAACCAATTTCCCATTGTGGAAGAAGCAGATTTGGCACGTGTTGGTACAAAAGAAGCAGATAAAACCTATAAAGCTCAAGGGGATAAAACCAGAAGATATGGATGAAGATGAATGGAGAGAAATGGATGAATTGGCACTTTCTACCATTATGCTGACTTTGGCAGAAAGCGTTTACTTCAATGTAGCAGACGAGATGTCGGCTTATCAAGCATGGTTAAAGCTGAGTGATCTTTATGAGAAGCAGAGTGCAGCTTCACAGGTATACTGGCTTAAGAAGCTTGTTGACTTGAAGATGAAAGAAGGGACACCTATGTCCAATCATCTGAATGAATTCAACACAATCTACAGTCTGTTGTCATATCAAGGTGTCAAGTTTGATGAACCTGTTAGAGCTATGTTTCTGTTGATCACATTGCCGGAAAGTTGGGACACTTTTCGCACAGCTTTGAGTAATTCTGCACCTCCAGATGGTTTGAACATAGCAGGTGTAGAAGGAAGTCTACTTACTGAAGAAACCAATAGAAAGACAATGGACAAAGGCAAAGGAACAACCTTAGTTGTCAGGGGAAGGACCAAAGAAAAGTACAAAGGTGGAAAGAGGAATCAGTCTCGTAGCAAGTCTCGCAGTGCTAAAGGCAAGAGTGACATAGAATGCTACCATTGTGGCAAGAAGGGTCACATGAAAAGAGACTGTAGAGAATGGAAAGCAGAAAAAGGCAAAGAGAAAGCTGAAGACCATGGTGAGAAGAACAAGTCCTTAGTGAAGATTCAAGAAATAAATGTGACAAACACTGTTGCAGAGGATGACAGTCTAGTGTCAGGAGACATCTACTTCTTGAAAAATACAATGGACTCAGCTCTTCTTACAGCATCTGATGGAAATGCACTGAGTGACTGGATTATAGACTCAGGGGCATCACTTCATGTGTCTCCAAACAAGGAGTGGTTTACCTCTTATGTGACCACTAAAGATCATGTTCGGCTAGGCAATGGGCAGACATGTGAGATCTTAGGTGTTGGAGATGTTCAATTGAAGTTTCAAAAAGGCTCTTCTTTCACGTTGAAGAATGTGAGACATGTTCCCGCAATTACAAAGAGCTTGATCAGCACAAGTTTACTTGATGATGCTGGCTACGTCACCACTTTTGGACGTAACATGTGGAAGATATCCAAGGGTTCTATGACAGTAGCACATGGAGTAAATTCTGGAGGACTTTACATGATTTATGTATCAAATGTCTCTAAAAATGTAATCAATGTAACCGAGCAGCCGAACGTTTCTTTGTGGCATAGCCGGTTAGGACATATGTCCAAGAAGGGAATGGAAATCTTGTCTCGTTCTGGTTATTTGCCTGGCTTGTCATTTAATGATTTTGAATTCTGTGAACATTGTCTGTATGGTAAGCAAACACAGCAGCCACATAAGCATAGAAGCAGTAGAAGAGATACACAGTTGGCACTTGTTCATAGTGATTTGTGTGGACCTATGCCTAACCTATCTCTAGGGGGAGCTTCTTACTTTATGACATTTATAGATGATTACTCGAGGAAAGTATGGGTTTACTTTCTCAAGCACAAGGATGAAGCGTTTAGTGTTTTCAAAACGTTTGTGACACTTGTGGAGAATCAGAGTGGCAAGAAGCTTAAATGCTTACGTACTGACAATGGTGGAGAGTATGTTTCAAAGGCCTTTCAGGACTTTTGCGAGTCAAAAGGTATAAAACGTGAACTTACTGCTCCTTACAATCCTCTTCAAAATGGTGTTGCTGAGAGGATGAATAGGACCATACAAGAGAAGGTCAGAAGTATGTTGTCTTATGCACAGCTGCCAAATGGGTTTTGGGCTGAAGCTGTATCAACAGCTGTTCATCTTATAAATAGATCTCCTAGCAAGGTTTTGCA
Organism: Adiantum capillus-veneris; assembly: GCF_014529385.1. Classification (NCBI taxonomy): domain Eukaryota; kingdom Viridiplantae; phylum Streptophyta; class Polypodiopsida; order Polypodiales; family Pteridaceae; genus Adiantum; species Adiantum capillus-veneris. The sequence continues at coordinate 140,151,255 of NC_140931.1, read as the reverse complement.
GAAGGATTTAGTGGCAGAGATGGTATGGTCAGGCAAGGTGCCCTCATACAAGAATCTCAGAGTCTTTGGCCGTGAGGCATATACTCACGTTGCAAAGGAATTTAAGAACAAACTTGAGCCAAAGAGTAGAAAGTGCATCTTTCTAGGCTATGGTAATTCTGGTGAGATGGGGTACAGACTTTGGGATCCCGAATCCAGAAAGGTTATCCGCAGCAATGATGTTCACTTTAATGAAGCCAAATATCATTCTAAACCAGAGAGGGTTGAGGAGATTAGAAGAGTTGTCTTCCAAGAAGATGGACCTGCACGTGCAAGACAAAATGTCAGGGCTCAAGAGGAGCAAGGACATGATAGATTGGAACCACAGGTTGTGGCTGAGCCTGAGCCACCTATTTTGCGTAGATCTGGACGTATCACGCGACCTCCTAATCGGTTTGTTCCATCTATGAACTATGTCATGTTGACTGATTGCAATGAGCCTTCATGTTACAAGGAAGCAGTGCAAATGAAGGACTCTAGGAATTGGCAATTGGCCATGCAATCAGAGATGACAGCTCTGCATAAAAACCAGACATGGAAGCTAGTTAAATTACCACAGGGCAAAAAGGCTCTACCTTGTAAATGGGTTTACAGGTATAAGATCACAGCTCATGATAGTCAGCCAAAGTACAAAGCAAGGCTTGTTGCCAAGGGCTTTAAGCAAGAACAAGGCATTGACTTTGATGAAGTCTTCTCTGCGGTGGTCAAGATGACTACATTGAGATGCTTTCTTGCATTGGTTGCCATATTAGATTTGGTGTTGCACCAAATGGATGTCAAGACAGCGTTCTTGCATGGTGATTTAGATGTGGAAATTTACATGCAGCAACCAGAAGGGTTTGTTGACAAAGGCAAGGAAGATTTGGTATGCCAGTTGTTAAAGAGTCTTTATGGCTTAAAACAATCACCGAGGGCATGGTACCATAAGTTCCACAAGTTTATGCTTTCTCAAGGCTACAAACGTAGTGAGTTGGATCACTGTCTATATACAAAGAAGGCTAAGGATGGCAGCTGGCTGATCCTTATTTTGTATGTGGATGACATGTTGATTGCTGGCAAACACTTGGAAGAAATTTCAGCTTTGAAGTCAAAGATGCAAAATCGTTTGACATGAAAGACATGGGTGAGGCAAGTCATATACTTGGTATGCGCATTGAGAGAGACAGATCAAAGAAGTTGATTTGGTTATCTCAAACAGAGTATGTTGACAAGGTTTTGCAACGTTTCAATATGGAGAAGGGAAAGGCACTGAGTGTTCCATTGCCACCATATGTGAAACTTAGCAAACAAGATTGTCCCGTGTCTGAGGAAGAACATGCTGAAATGGATAAGATTCCATATGCGTCTGCAGTGGGTAGTTTGATGTATGCAATGATTGCTACTCGCCCAGACATTGCATTTGCAGTGGGAGTAGTAAGTCGATACATGTCAAACCCAGGCAAGAAACATTGGGAGGCAGTGAAAGGAATATTGAGATACCTGAAAGCTACAAAGAGTATGCGTATATGCTATGGGAGTCAGGAGCTAAGTGTAAAGGGTTTTACACACTCAGATTATGCAGGTGACTTAGACAACCGAAGGTCTACGTCAGGGTATGTCTTTACATTGGCTGGTGGAGCAGTATCATGGCGTTCTAGATTACAAGATTGTGTTACTCGGTCTACTACAGAGGCTGAATATGTTGCAGCATCAGAGGCATGCAAAGAATCAATTTGGCTTAATCGACTAGTAACAGATTTGGGAATCATAGAAGAGATGCCTGTGTTATACTGTGATAGTCAAAGTGCTATACAATTGGCTCGCAATCCAGTTTATCACTCAAAGACAAAGCATGTGGATGTGAAGTATCATTTCATCAGGGAAATGCTCGAGGATAAGCAACTTCAGCTTGTCAAAGTTCACACCACAAAAAATCCTGCTGATCTACTTACAAAAGGACTTCCCTCAGAGAGCTTTGCGCATTTTTGCAAGCAATTAGGTGTAGGGTAGTACATCACTTCTCTACATCTCTTGTATATTAGCTTGTATAGTAGCTTCTCTCACACTTAAAGTACCACATTGGACTTTAAGTGGGAGGTTGTTGGGGTATAAAGCCCAATGTGGTCGCCCAGGTAAGTGGGCGGGCCACCAGGTATGTACACATATTCTTTTGTAAAAACCTAATAAGAACTCACTATGCTCTACACATTACTGTAGAGCGAGTTCACCATATCGTCGTGCTCTTCTTCTCGCACTCTCTCTCGCGTTGCACTTCCGCTCGTACTCCTTCACCATGGATGCGAACACGCTCATGTTCATAGCCAATGAGGAGTATCGTTCAAAGAACATTCTTACCAGGAAAGAACAACTATTGATTGTATCACCAGCTATGAAACAAGAAGGTCCATGCTATGAGTGTGGAGGTGACCACTGAGCACGAAGTTGTTCAAACAAGGGTCCACAAATAGAATTATTTGTATTCTGTGACGGTTGTGGGAAAGACTATCTACGACAACACTATGCTAAAAATCCAGACAATGATTGTTGTAGACATGATGCCTTCTTTAAGCGGATCTGAGGTAGAACCTGCCATTCCTTTGAAGGTGATGACTCGAGCTCAAGAAGCTGCCAAAAACACAGGCGTTGAGGAGGAAACCACATTGCCACCTCAAAAAGAAATCGAGACCATATCAGTGAGAACTGCAAGAAAATAATGGAAAGCCAAGCGAGACAAAATGAAAACAAAGAGGCTACATGAGAAAGCTTCTTTGGAAACTAAATTGCATCAAACAAGACAACAACTTAAACACGAGCAAGAAAGCAAGAAAAATGCAAAGGTGGCTAAAGATTCAAAGACTAACTCGCGAGGTTCATCTTGGTGGACAAAGTCTTTGAGCCTTTAGATGCAATTTTGAAGGCCTATGAAGCTAGCCTAAAACCCAATCAAACCCAAGAGCATAGATGGCTAACGTATTCTCATCCAGGAGATGAAAAAGAGAGGTTGCAAATGTGCAAGGAGCTCATCCGGACGGCCCAAGCTCTTATGGAACCACATGTTCCAGATGCTCCAAAAATGGAGGTACTAATCCGCAAAAAAATACAAGAATTGGAAAGCCATGGTATTGTAAACAAAGACCATGAAGAGCCAGGAGTCGAGGCACCTTTAGATACAAGGGAAGTAGCCAATACCACAGATGGGGCACCTTTAGCCAAGGGAAGTAACTAGTGATGCCTATTCCGGAGGTAGAAGAACCGTGGCCACAATCCTCATGGGAATCGATTAGAAACCAAAAAGATGGTAGTGCTACCTTACAGTCAGCACCTATCCCTGAAATAAACATGGATCATGAATTTTTTCCAGGGGATATACGATCTCTATATGGAGATGTCGAGTCTGTCGCATCTGAAGAGAGCAAACCACATTCTCTACAGACTTTGCCATCTTTCATAGGAGAAATTGAAACAAAATCTGAGGTTAAAATGGTACCTTCTCGGTTTAAAGGCACACCAAAAATGATGGATACTAAGAGCTTGCACAAATTGATGTCTTCTCCTATACAAGGTACACTTTATCTCTCAGAGCTACTAAAAATTAGACCGCATCTATGGGGCCAAATGGGAAAACACTTGGAAAAGATGGGGTTGAAAATCCCTTCACATGACCAGCTTGCGGACAAAAACATGGATGACACTTCGCCTAAGAAGCCACATACAAAGCCAGTACCAGTAAATAAGGTGGGTGACTACTGTGAAGGAGAAGAAGGAAACACCACCTTACCACTTGAGTACGAAGGAGTCAAGAAGGTTGCTATATTAGATAGTGGGACAAAAATTGTCATTGCAACCAAAGAAATGTGGAAAAAATGGGAAAAGCCTGCTCTTAGGAAAACTCGTTTGAAACTGCAATTAGCGGATGGATACATGGAGAAACCGATTGGAATATCAGAACAAATCATTGTATCCTCGTGTGGCATAGAGTATGAGCACACCTTTGCCATAATGAATTTTGACAAGATCAGCAATTTTGACATCATATTGGGCAGACCATTCATGCGTCAGCTCAAAATGGTACAAAACTGGGTCTATGACTATATCTACTTGAGACCAAAGAGGTCACTAAAAAAATTAATGTCAAAGATCATAGTTATAGAGACGTAAAGCAAACCCCGGGGGAAGAATTACACTCCACAATTGAAGAGAAAAAGGAGGTACTTGCTTGGTTGCAAAGCAAGGCACATATTTGGAGGTGTGGAGCTTCGAAGTGTGGAAGTCTTAGAAAGGAAGATTGCATCCTAGAGCGTTCATTAGAAGATGAAGCTTACATTAAGGACCATTCCTAGAGGAGATATTTGAACCATTTGGATGGCAACAAATTCTTGTCACTCTTGATGTTTGTGTAAATGAGGTGACCAATACCAAATTTTGCGACGAAGATGGCTTTGATATAACTCCCTTATTTATGATAAAGGTGTTGAAGGAAGCTAATGAAGTTTGTGAGTGTGAAAGCAAAAATGGTGAGACACATGGCTACGTCTTGGACCATGAGGCAAAAGTGAAAACGAAGAAAGCAGAGCAACCACGAGAATATGTCATCATTGACATACCTGAAGAATCAACAAAAGCTGTTTCAAAGAACTCTACTCCAGAAAAAGCGCAAATGAAAGCAGATGAAGATTTTTTTTTTCCAAGTTCAACGTCAAATGTTCAACAAACGCAAGATCAAAAGAAGAACATGGACAAGGAAGAAGATCGACTGTCTCCTATGATGATCAAATTCAGCATATGTGGAGAAACAAGACTTAAAATCACATGTTCAGCTGTGATAGATCCAAAAGCAACAAAGAATTAATGTCTTATGATACGTGGATAATGATGGGAAAGCCGCCGATCATCAAGCTAGAGGAGATCGTGTACACAAGTTCAAAAATATTAATTCCTAGCTTTGGCATGGCAGAAGCCGTACTCAAGTTGAGTATTGGGGAGTACAAGGATAATTTTCACATAATTGAATCCCATCATATCAAAGAGATTCTAATCCTAACAGAAAGCTAGAGGAACATCTTCTTTTGACAACAATCAAAAGCTTTAACAATGACAACGGTAAGACTCCATGAAGTTTCTCAAATCCATGCAGAGAAGAAATTACCAACCATCACAAAAAAAGGTAAAGCAAAGGTAAACACTAAAGTATATCAAACTCGCAAGACAACTTTACCCTCAACGATCTTCCATCAAACTTCCCATGAAGCCTCTACATCAAGAGCCAAACCATCAACAATGCAATGGAAACCGAAACAAAAAGTCTATCAACCAAAGTTTCCATCACAAAAAAGCATCCAAAAGAAGCCAAAGATAATCAACCAAGTGCTAGTATCCAAAGAGCACATCCAAGTCAAAGACCCACTTTGGATACATGCAACACAAGTTCAACCGCAACAACAAAAGGTGGCAGGGTGGGTAGCATTAAATGAGTTAATCACTGCTCATGGCTACTTATAAGGAAACACTAATGTTTGGTCCAAAAAGCCTAAAGTAACAGCTTGGACCTACTCACCTCAACCAAAGAGTTCTATAAGGAGTGATCCAAGATATCAACAAAATACAAACAACTCAGGCAAGTGAAAGAACAACAACAAAAGGCAAACAAAAAGACCTTCCAAGTGGGCAACATGAAAAGTATGGGTGCCAAAGTTAGACTCTAGTCAAGCTACCCAAGAAAAATAGGTAAAGCAACAGATGATTCCAGTCAAGCCACTTGAAGCACAAGGATTTTATGTAGGTAACACTCAAATATGGTTACCAAAAATTGTAGCTCAGTCTAGATCAACCAAGACAAATCATGCAGCACAAGATTCTATCCAAAGGCAAGCAATGATAACCGCCAGCAGTAAGCCAATTGAAACCAAGGCTGCTACAATCTCTAGATGGATCCCTCGTCATCAACTCCAAAATCAAGGCTTCTACAAAGGAAATATCGAGTTATGGCACTACCGAAGCCTAGTGTCCATCAAATTATAGAAGAAGATAAAATGCCAAAGATGGTCACACAAGGCTCATCAGTCTCTACATCAGCCGAAGAACTTGTTTCACAAAGTAGTGACAACATACAACAAGCAAGTCAAAAGGAGCCAAAATATGCCAACCTACTCGACAAAATGGTGGCATCCAATGACCAAAACAATGGAAGAGGCCTAAATTTCTAGAACTTATGGAATTGGGTTTCTGGCCTTGAATAGGTAAGTCAAAGTCGCCATTAAAAATGCATGGCATAAAAGTCACAGTCCGGTAGCTAAGCCACTAAATGAGCGAGGCATTAGTTCCAAATCTTCATGTAATATTCTCTGTGGTCTACTGCGTCTTAGTTATTCTAGGTACTGCTCAAGATGGAAGAGTTGAGCATAATTACATTGTGTCGCTCATGCTGGTGTAGGTGAGCATAAGAGTCAAAGTTGTTGTAGTATTGTGGTGAAGTGAAGGAGGAAGTCCAAAAGACACCCACGCACTCAGCACAGTGAGGTATGAGTGGAGAATCTTCTACATCGAAAACCCTTCCTGGAAACATGGAAGCTATTGTGACATCCTTTGATGTCACATGTGCTACATTTGTTCCTTGAAGCACCAATCAACTCCATCTTCCACACTGCATGCTTTTGTTTGACCAATTTCTCGTATGCATATAGAGTGTCTCATAATTGGCATTTGCATTAGGCACTCTTTCTTTGTTTCTCCCAAGCACTCACCTTGCATTACAGGTACTTCAAGTCCAAATGCTCAACTCCAATAAGAGCGTATACCAAAGGCACTTTTTTCCCACCGGGTTTTTTACATTTGATCATCCAAGTTTTCAGGCCCTAATCTAGAGACACCCATCACCACACTCTTGCATATATTCTACATCAACAATAAGGAAATGGCTACCCAAATCAATCATCAACAACTTGGAGCAAAAATTGGAGGTCTCCATATGCTTGTCAAGAGAACCTTTTATCTCCAAGGTCGACAACAAAGCTCCATCAAACAATGGCAGGTCAAAGAATGGCCTACAACGACAAGCAATGACAAATTCCACAATAGAGTCATCAACAACAATCAAAAGTAGCTCACGCAATGCTTCAATGTTGGTGAAAAACTCAAATTGTAGTGGACCTTGAAAGAAAATCCATCATAAAGTCCACGCCACAACGAGGCTCAGTTCTACAAACTCAAAAACATGAAAATCCCTCTGCACGGTGGCCAAGACTGGCAACAAAGAGAAGACTACACAATGAGAAGAAAAGTTGACTCGATAATCAAAGATCAAGTCACGTATCAACAACATGGTAGATATGAATCACTCAAGAAAGGGGGGAGTGTCATCAACAACAAAGCACTTCCCACGCTAAAGACCAACCTTGAAGACAAAGCTTCAACGACCAATGGAAAGGCAAAGAATGTCATACAAAGACAATAGAAAAACAATGCTAACTTTAGCAAATAAGCTCTCAACAAGAAAACATAAGGAGTTTCATAGTGCTGAAGTTATTGAAATATTGCAAGTAAATGACAAAGACAAAAACATCAAAGTTGCCTTGACAACTGAAGGCCATCACATGCATCAACCATGCTACATGAGATATGAAGCACTCAAGGAAGGGGGGATCATCATCAACGACAATGCACTTCCCAGGCTAAAGACCAACCTTGAAGACAAAGCTGAAGACAACCCTATGAAAAGATTGCACAAGGTTGCGCCAAGGGATGATATGAGCTAGGAAGGGGAGAATGTTTGAGGATTGATCGAACGAACGTCCACCTGGCCGAACACATAGCCGGACACCACATTTGTAATCTATTATTTTACCAAGCTAGTGTAGTGATACTCTATGTAAATCCTGATTCTAGAGTAGCAAGTCAATTCCTTGAGTTGTAATTCTATCATGACAATTGTAAAGGTCCATGTGAACTGGCCACTAGCCATTTAGAATATCCTAGGTATAAATGTCAATAACCTTAATGGGAAAGGAGGTTTATCTTGAGAGAAGAAAGAGCTCTATTGTACGTACGCTCAAGCTACAAAGCTGCTCCAACTTGTAATCAACTTTTCTAACAATTGGGTAATCAATTTTCAATTTTGAAACTTGCATTGTGTTCCTCTCTCTTTGATCTTTCATTTAAGTGTAAGCATTGTCAGTTTTACTATGGTTCGCGACTACGCGTCTGTGAGCCTTAATTGGAGATTTGAGCTTTTAAATCATTATTTTTCGTTGTTTTGACCATAGGAGAGTGTTCCTAGACCATAGGGCAATCTTTTTGAACCGATCTATTGCAATTTTCACCAGGACCTTTTCCATGATGTATCGTGATTTTGGTACCTTGTTGGATTGTGACTAGACTTGGTAGGACAGTGCCCCTAGGTGTTCTAGATCTCCTCCTAAAGTTTGGTTGCATTTCAAGTCTGTTCGAGTGCCAAAATGACGTGATGACCTAAAGCTGTGAGAGAGGACACAGGCAAATTTCCATGATCATTGAGTGTTGGTTTGCTTGTTGAGTTGGTGTGTTTGCTTGTTAATGTTCACTTCTTGAGACTGACGATCTCAAAGAGTCTCTGTGCCCCATCCGAGTCACTTCCCTGAGTATTGACATTATGTTAGTGCCCAATAGCTATGCTACAGGCGTCCGTCGCGGCACATTACAGACGTCTGTAGCATAGCTATCGGGCACTAACATAATGTCAATACTCAGGGAAGTGACTTGGATGGGGTACGGAGACTCTTTGAGATCATCAATTAAGAAGTGAATCTTAATAAGCAAACACACCAACTCAACAAGCAAACCAACACTCAATGATCAGGGAAAGCTACCTATGTCCTTTCTCATAGCTCTAGGTCATCACGTCATTTTGGCACTCGAACGGACTTGAAATGCAACGAAACTTTAGGAGGAGGTCTAGGACACCTAGGGGCACTATCCTACCAAGTCTGGTCACAATCCAACAAGGTACCAAAATCACAGTCCATCATGAAAAAGATCCTGAAAACTGTAGCAGAATTATCTAGAAAGGTCGCCCTATGGTCTAGGAACACTCTCCTACAGTCAAAATGACTAAAAATAGCGATTTAAGCACTCAAATATGCAATTAATGCTCAAAGACACGTAGTCACAAACCACAACAAAATTGACAATGCTTACACTTGATTGAAAGAGCAAAGAGAGAGTAACACAATGCAAGTTTCTGAATCAAAAACAGATTACCCAATCCTTACAAGAGTTGATTACAAGTTGGAGCAGCTTCGTAGCTTGAGCGTACGCACAACAGAGCTCTTTCTTCTTCTAAAGATAAACCTCCTTTCCCATTAAGGTTATTGACATTTATACCTAGGGTAATCTAAATGTCTAGTGGTCGGTTCACATGGAGCTTTACAATTTTCATGACAAAATTACAACTCACGGAATTGACTTGCTACTCTAGAAACAGGATTTACATAGAGTATCACTACATTAGCTCGGGAAAATAATAGACTACAAATGTGGTGTCCGGCTACGTGTCCAACTAGGTGGGCACTGTTGAGGGATATTTTTTCGAAATGTGAGCCGGGAAGGCGCCGGACCTCTGGCTGTGGGAGTTGCGAAAGGAACAAAATAGCAGCTACAGAAAGATTTGGCAATCATCGTAATCATCAATTAATTGAATAACGCTTTGAGTACAACTTAATCGATAGCCAAGGCGGGCTTTTAGCAGCACTGTCACTTGGATCCACTAAAAACTAGGAGTTTTAAGTTCCCTTTTACAAGATTAAGCGGGCCGTCAATGGCTCCGAGACTTTTCAGGATATTTAATCAATCTCTAGCTGATGACGATCATGGAAATTTTCTTCAACTACTCTTGGATTCTGCAACCACCCTCTTTCTTCATCTCCATGCCCTCCCAAGAATGAGAGAGAGAGCATGGCTACCCCTTGCTCCTGCACGTCTGTCCAAAAAAAACTCTATATCACCCTCTTCCTGTGTCCAAAAAAAACTCTCACCCCTTTAAGGCGCGTCTACTCCCTCTTTTTAGCCTCTCCCCTTTATCTTTATTTAGATTCCGCTTGGCGTGTGTAATCCTTGCTTTTCCCTATTTTTTGCCCCTTTAAATGCTATTCTTAGCTTGCCTTAAGCTCCATGGCTCAATACTTGAATACTGGTTCTGGTCATACTGGCACTGACGCTGAAACTGGTGCAGCTGGCTCTGATAATACTGGTACTGGCTCTTAAGATACTCTGGCACACGTAGTACTGGACTCTTTCGATGATTAGCCGTTGTAGGGTTTCCAGTGAACTTGGCTACCAAAAAGAAAAATGGGCACCCTTTTCCTTTGTTCGTTAAGAGTTACCCGTACGGTGTCACTCTAGAGTGACTCGGGAGTTCATATCGAATGTGTTTTCTTAGTGGTCGCCATTTCAATGTACAAATTTGGAAGGCACTAGCTCTGGAAACACTGACTGTCAAGACTCTGACGCTTGAGACACTGGCAGTCAACATAGGCCTCGCTGGAACTGGCGCTAACATTGGAGATTTTGTAGCTGGCGCTGGACACTAGTCATGGGAACAGGAAATGCAAGCGCTGGAATGACCGTAGGCGCTGACACTGGAGCTTTTGCAGCTGGTGGGCACTGACACTGGTCACTAGTGTAGTTGGTGCTAGAATGACCGCACCACTGACTCTCGAGACTCTAACGCTCAAGACACTCTAATACTGAACACTGGTCACGAGAACTAGAAATGCTGGCGCTTGATAATACTGGTGTTGGACACTGGTGCAGCTGGCGCTGGAATGAGTGCACCGCTGACTCTCAAGACTCTGACGCTCGAGACACTGGCACTCAACACAGGCCTTGCCAAAAAAATTGCGCTGACACTGGAGCTTTTACAGCTGGCGCTGACACTGGTTACTGGTGCAGCTGGCTCCCAAAAGTCGTATATCTGGCATGCATTAACCGTACAAATAGCTTGTTAACAAACCCTGAACATTGATTAACGATCATGTAAGCTTCTATTAAGCTCAATGTGCATCTTCCTGGTATCTTTCTTAGCATGGGAGCGGAGTTGCACAACATCCACCCCCTCGGAACCTGCACAGCCTCTGGTCTATGCCGATTGTACTTAAGTATCATCATCAGACTCATCGTCTGATGCATACATAGCATTATCTTCAGGAGGGTGATCTGTGTTGAAATCTTCAATATTAATCTCACCTTCACATTTCTTAAAAAACTTAACTCTTTTTCCTGTAATAGACACTTTGAGCTCAGTACCATCCAGCTCACATAGCTTATATGTCGCATTATCATAAACATGAAGTACTACACATATGGTCCAAACCATCGTTTAACCATCTTTCACATAGCAGTGTATTGGTTCTCTAGGATACTATTATATACAAGGACCCAATCCCCATCTTTAATAGCATGTGGTCATAGTCTTTGCTTAGCATCAAATGCTGCTTTATTCTTTAACCTTGCTTCTTTAAGCTTTACTTTAGGCTGTTCAATTTCTTCCTGACACCTTTTAAGTTGGAAAATGCACAAAGCAAGCAAATCTTCTGTAGACATACCTTCTTCCACATGGCATTATGGTCCAAGAAATAACCGCTTCCTCTATAGGCATAATGGGTTTTTGCCCATACATTAGCTCAAATGGCATGAAACCTGTAACAAAAGTATGTGTAGTTCAATCAGCCCATAAACTTTCATGAAATTCTTTGATAACCTGCTGTTGAGTTGCTTTATTATAAACCACCCGTTGCGGTACCCCTCCTGGGCACTTTGGTTGCCTCCATAAATGTCCATCCTTCAGATTATAGCCATAAGCCTTCTTTCCGATCCTTTTATACTCTTGATCCATCCACCCTTCATGCTTAGTAAGAGTGCTAAGGTAGCGACCGATCAAAAGCCATTCTCCATCATAGAACTCCTCAAAAAATACCTAAAAAATATGAGCAATATTACCACAATTTGCATGTAGATAAGGAGATGTATAGAACTTCAAGCCAACATCATCACATCTTCAAATCTAGCCCTTGATAACATATCTGCAACAGGATTATCTCTACCTGCAATATGACAAAACTCAGGGTTAAGAGACTTAATATAAGCTATCCATCGTAGCATGGCAATGTCCAGAGTAGAGCAATTGGCAATCATCCCTATCAATGGCAAGCAATTTGTCTCTACCACAATTGAAGCTCCAATAAAATATTCTTCATCAGACCTTAGAGCAGTAGCAACATCCCAAAGTTCTCTCTTAACCTATGGGTAGCCTCTTTGGCGAACATTGAGCACTTTTGCTCCAAATCAAACCGCATACCTGTGCCCTCCTTCATCATCCTGACCTATGCCCATGCAATACCTCGCGGGCTAGTGTTAGCAGCGGCTAACACAGGCTACACCAGTTATGCATCAAGCGGGAGATTTACTATGGTTGTGCATATATTTCCAACTCACTTTGTATAAGTCTTGGGCTCATTGGGAGTTCCAAAGTTGTATATGCTACCTAGAGGACTCAAACTTAAACCCATAGTAGAAAGGATTGTGGTGAAAGCCTTTAAAAGGAAGCCTTTATGCAAAGAGGCTTCATTCTTGAGTATCCACTCTTGAGAATCCACTTTTGAAATCTCTCTCTCTTTTGATTGTTCACTCTATGGATGGCCTAGCCTTGAGCTTAATGCCCATGCTTAAGAGGATAGTGCTAATCCATTGTAATTAGAGAGCCATTCTTAATCTAATCTCTACTTTCTCATTAGTCTACTTCTTCTACTCCATTATGTCATGAAGTAGTTTCACCTTTCTCATTATTCTAGATTTGAGTTTGTGTGATGACTTCTTGCTATTAACTACTCTTATCATTCTATAAGCACTCGGTTTGCGATATTTAACATCACTAATTAGGTTGTCTAAGTTGGTTGTTAATCTTGTAATTAGTGTGTGCCCTATTGTTTGCTTGTGTGTGGATAGGTTTTATGAAATTCTAGCACCATTCACCTTGTGTGTGTAGCTTTTGATGAAGTGCCTTGATTGGCATGTGGTGATTGGAAAGGCCAACACCAATGCAATTAGTGTGTGCTTATTATTAATGTGCTTTGGGTTTCTAGTCTATGGTATGTCGGACTTCGGTGGGCTTAATGCGTATAGGTGATGCTTGATTAATGGTGTGATTAGAGTTAGTGATTTAATGACTAACTTCTATTGTATTGGATGAGCATACTCATGAATCCTCTTATTCTACTCATTCGATGCTTGTGCTTCCATGCCCTACCCGGGTTGTCGATCCATGGATTGATAACTTTGTGTGGGTTGCGATTAGGTCATTGCTAGAACACCTCCCAATATTTGGCACCGTTGCCGGGGATGTTGGGAGGCGTTGCTGCATTACACACACAATGATTTTTATGCACACACATGAATTCTTGATGAGAATTAAGCATTATCTTGAGATACACAAACTTAGCAGTGGCTAACAAAGGCTACACGAGTTATGCATCAAGCGGCAGATAAGCTATGGTTGTGCATAATATTTTCAACTCACTTTTTATAAGTCTTTTCAACTCACTTTTTATAAGTCTTGGGCTCATTGGGAGTTCCAAAGCTGTATATGCTACCTAGAGGGCTCAAACTTAAACCCATAGTAGAAGGGATTGTGGTGAAAGCCTTTAAAAGGAATCCTTTATGCAAGGAAGCTTCATTCTTGAGTATTCACTCTTGAGGATCCACTTTTGAGAGCTATCTCTGTTTCTCTCTCTCTTGAATGTTCACTCTATGGATGGCCTAGCCTTGAGCTTAATGCAGATGCTTAAGAGACTAGTACTAATCCATTGTAATTAGAGAAGCTTGATTAATCTAATCCCTATTTTACTCATTAGACTTATCTTCTCTACATTTCCTTATGTCATGAAGTAGTTTTACACTCTCATTATTCTAGATTTGAGAGAGGCAAGTACTTCTTGCTTTGATCTTAACTCTCTTCTTCCATAAGTATTTCAATTAGTTGATTACTTCTCTAATTCTCTTGATTAGTGTAGTGTGTGTGCACTGTTGTTCATGTCATTAGAGTTTGTGCCTAATTGTGTTCTTAAGTGTGTGAAGATTTAAGAGCCTTGAGCTCAATGCCACTTGTGTGTGATGTGATTAGAGTACCTTGGTTGGCATGTGATGATTGGGAAAGCCAACTTCAATGCAATTAGTGCGTGCTGCTTTGATCATGGATGCTTGTGTTGACTGTGTTCTTGTGACTCCATAAGATTGGCAAGTTGGACTTTGGTGGACTTGATGTGTGTAGGAGTTGATTGATCAGTGATTAGAGTATGATTAGAGTTAGTCTTGCCATGGGTAATCTCTCCTTGCATTGGTGAGGTATTTTGTTGAATCCTCTATTTATATTCATTCGATGCTCGTGCTTCCATGCCCTAGCTGGGTTGCCGATCCACGGATTTGATAGTTTTGTGTGGGTTGCGATTAGGTCATTGCTACAACGCCTCTCCCAACATTTGGCACCATTGCCGAGGATCGATAACCTAAGCTAGTGAGTATAGGATGTTTAGAAACAGAGTAATTTCACTACTAATTTCATTGGTTTTGAGTGTGTGTAGCACAATTTTGGTTTGATTTGATGACGTGTGCAACTAATTGAAGTTAGTTGCTAAGTTATGAATACCCCAAACTCCCAATTTCACTAATTTCATACTAACCATTGCTAATTTCGCTTCATTTCCATGCTAATTGTACTGATTTCATGCTAATTTTACTAATTTTTGACCAACTTTGCTAACCTAACCGCTAACATTTGATGTGTAATGTATGTTCAATCCCGTTATAAGAGGTGGAATCAACACTTTTAGCAAGTTAATTGTGCTAATCCATGCATAATTTGATGATTTGAGTGTTTGATTTTTGGCCTACAATGGTCAATTTTGGAGCTGATTTGATGGTGCACACACTTGTGTGTGCAATGATGCGTCTTCACGTGGAGCAAAGGAATAGCTTGGAGTGTGATTACGATGTTAGTGCACTCACTTGCTCATGTCAATTCTTGATTGATTAATGTGGTTCAATGTTGCTAATTATTTGCTAAAATTAGGTGTGTAAATGAATTGACCTACACTTTGCACCTAATTTTATTCACTTGGAATGAAATTGATGGGTCAAATTTTGACTAATGAACTTTGTGTATGTCATGATAATGCTTATTCTCATCAAGAATTCATGTGTGTGCATAAAAATCATTGTGTGTATAATGAACCAAAGAGGAAAAACCGTCAAAATATTCAAGTGTGTGCACACCTAATGTTGAGTGTGTGCATGCATAGAAATTGATGGAATTGATGGTATATGAGTATGCAATCATGTAATTGATGTATATGCTAAGCTAATTCAATCATTGGATAAGCCTAAATGCCAAAAATTTGGGCAAAATTTGAGTGTGTGTGCCCATCCACGACCACTTGATTTTCAATGATTGATGGTCAATTAGGGCACCTAAATGATTTTTGATTGTGAAATGTGCATGAAAAGTGTGTGCAATCTTTAGGTGTAAGCCTAAATGCATTGCCAATAGAGCCAAATTTGATTTTTTGTGCTTAATTTTTGAGTGTGTGCATTGCTTGATTGGGTAAAAATAGTGCTAAATTTTTAGAAATTAAGCGTGCATCCATTCATTTATGCTTGATAAAGTGTGCAATTTGGCCATTGCAATGAGGAATTGATGAAATTTTTACATATATTTTCGGTCTAAATTTGGGTGCATGTGCCTACCCAATGGCATTTGATGTCCAAATTGAAGCTGAATGATTGGTCTTGGTTGCATATTGTGATGATTAAAAGACCTAAAAAAGTGAGGTGTGTATGACTTGGGATGATTCAATAGTGATCCAATTGAAAATGATTTTATGAATTGGATATGGTAATTTGTGCATGCCATATAAATCGAAAGTGTGTAGCAATGTGATGACAAACAAACTTAGGTTTGGATGATTGTTATATGGGATATGAGCAACTTAAGGCTGCAATGATTGAAAAAATTGGGTTTGATTTGGCCAAGGACAATTAGGTCACTTGTTTGTGCCAATTGGATTTGAGCATCTAAGTGATAGTGTGCATGAAATTTGATCTATTTTCGAAGAGGTGTATCATTGAATTGCATGATTGATTGATGGAGCATGATTGTGTGCTGGTAAAAGGAAGATGTATTGATCACGTCTTGAGGAGTACTACACCTTCCATGTGCACTAGTGAAAGTTATCACAATCCAAAGGAATTTAAAATCCAAGATGTGCCATAGCTTAAAATTGTTAAAATTCAAGCTATCTCAAATTGAATCATGGGAGGCCGTGGGGCATGCTTGGAAGAATTGAACATGCAACTTTAAATTAATTAAGCCGCTCTTGATCAATGAAAATAAAAAATATTTCATATTTGATTGTAGTTATGCTTTTCCGATTTGCATTAAGATCATTGATTGAATATGTTCGTTCTTGCTATTGACACAATGCATTGGCATTCGACCATTTACATGGTTTTTAATAGATGTATTCCATACAAAAGCCCCACAATTTTTCATACCAATGCCGTGGATACTCCTCTCAAGAAGAGATTCAAAATAAAAATTAAAAAAATGATAAATATCTGAAACCTGTAGCTTTTCTCATGCGTATGCACACTCGATGGCCTTGTTTGCTGGCCCACTTGCTCAGAAAAAGACGCAACACACACATGTTTTCAGAAACAAGACAAAGCGCGCGCGCGCGCGCACACACACACACACAAAGTCTTTCATAGAACAAAAAATCTTAGCTGATAATTATTTCAGGAGACCTTCATCTACATCTCTATTATACCGCCCATTACATGATCACACAAACAGCTGTCACAGTAGAAGCATATGTTTGGATGATCGGCCAAAGGTAGGATACGAGTCGCCAAGACGACCCCATACTCCCGAGTATGGAGTAATGTTAAAATGTCCTCTTAATTGATGACCATAACTACGGTACAAGAAAATCTTATGAGAAGGTAGAAACCGGGCTAGCAGGTATAACCGATCTGAAAAACTTGGCTTTATTGAATATTCTATGTGATAATATTGTGGACCTAGGTCCAGTACCTCAGAAACCATCACCAATCGGATATTGTTTTTGAAATGCTCTCGACCCCATAGAGTCACTCGAATTACTCGGTCCTGATAGGTCCACCACTTGGTTTGAGAAACTGAGGTTCCTAACTTCGGAAATAAATGAAGTTCATAGCGTAGTAAGGTTGCTCTCCGAGTAGATGTACTGGACAGATAAAGATGTGCAGTTGCTATAGAAAAAACCTGTTCTTGATTGTATGCCATAATTTAGTAAATACGACTGGTAAGCAGATTAGCTGAAGATGCTAAACTCCGGAAAGGGTACTCTGGACTTTGTTTTCTGTAAATATATCTCCCATCTTATATAGACCCACTGGTTTTTACTCCTAGAATAGAGAGAATTTTTTATACTCTCACCATTATGATAGGTGGATTTTTTACCCTAGTGATAGCTGAATGACATTAATCTTACTATAGGGTTGGGAAGTAGGTGTAAAACTGCTATGTATGATCATCCGAGGCTTAATACATAAAATTCTCAACTTATTGACGGACCAGGTATCAACTATGGAATAGTTTGGTATACATTACAAATTAGGTATTTGGTGTACAATATGAGCTGTCCGTGCATTCAAACTTTATACTATCTTATCATTGTTCAGAAAATGCTCTGTAGCATGGTTTGTTTCACCAAGTATGCAATGTAGCTGGAGTGGCTTAGGAAAATTGAATTTGGACTTGGTTTTTTTTGAAAAAATAACACTTTCTCTTTTAAACACACTGTATGACCCCGAGACCAAAAGGTAAAATTAAATAGAACTACCCGAAGGGTGGTTTATCTCTCACCTTTTAGTATACCAAGAGCTTATCATATGGTTCGGGGGAATTATATGATTATAGACTCGAGGCCGGTTGCAATCACTCCGACTGGGTGGAGACTATGGAAATGCCTAGTTATTTGGGGGGGCCATAAGGTGGCAGGCACTGCTAGTCCTTGCATGTAACTTAAATCTTTACCTTGTATTAGGGTAAAATTGGGAAATACAGTATGGTGGCTTTTACTCTGAGTGAGCGGGCCTCCTACTACACGCTACCGCGTGTACTGTGAGGGGGGTGTCTGCAGCCGATTAGTGCAAGCAGGATTAGCGCGTAAGGTGCCTGATTCTGTCGGATCTCGTGCTTGATTTAATCCCTAAAGACTTGCCCGCATAATGTGACCTCGATTAGAGGGGCTGGTACTACTGTGGGTCGTGTCTTCTACAGACGACTTCAACTTGTATAAATAAAGGTGAGTACTCATACTCACTTAGCAGCATCGGTTTCGGTTCACCTCTCTGCGTGTGTGAGTTCATTACTGTGTGTGAGAGAGTATCTGCTGAAGCTGTGGTCGCATCATGCCGAAAAAATCTGAAAAATCGATTGTGGAGGTTCCATCGGCTCCTAATCTACAGGTTAACTTAAATTCTATTCTTCTCTTTGAACTGGTGTATTGCCAGAAGTTCTGGCTGTATTAGCAGGTTTTCTCTGTTAAATGGAATGTTTTGGATGGTGTGGAATTTAAAGGGAAAGTGTTTGTATATGGCTGATGATGCGATCTTTTGTAGAATTGTTACGCAGTAGGTGTAATGCAAAGGATACTGTTGGTTTTGAAATATATCAGAAATTCAAAAAAAGTGTGCTGTATTGGGTGTATAAGATTGGTATGAAAATTGTTTGGGCAGTTGTAATACTACAGGTCTTGGTACCATGGGTAAGTGGATAAGACCCCGGACTGTTTTGGGTCCTAGCTAAGGTGCATATTTTTGAATCGGCTAAAGAGGTCATTATGTACTGATTTCGGAAATTGGTGCCCTGTCTTTTGATACTCTGTATGACATTACATATCCTAGTGTGGGAGTAAATATTGGTTTGTGCAAATTGACTCGACCTTTCTTACCGTATTCGTTGCAAGTGAAATCGGACATAGAATCTGCAAAAGATTCTGCATAGTTTTATTTCTCAAAATCGTAGGTACATACTAGTGAGATTGATTTTTTCTAGTGCAGATACCTATCTTACTGTACAGGCTAATAGTTATATTGAAGTCGCAAAAAACCGGCTTCGGATATGTTGACCTGCCTTTAGATATTCTGTAGAAAGTGAGTTGCATCTCAGACCGGACTGTGGTAGTAAAATGCTGGTATCTAATTTACTTGATTTTTTTTGTTGCATCACATGCTAGGATGTTTAGTGAAAGATTCGGGCAGATGGTCACTGATTTAGCATGTAACGTATTTCTGCTGGCCTTGGTTAGCTTGAACCTCAGATATTCGATGAATTATGCTTGCCATCATCTGCTCGCTTCTTAGTATCACTCAAGTATATAAGAGCTGGTCTTTACCTAACATCTAGCAGTACATATAACTAAAAGCTTCTAATTAGTTGGTGTAAAATGGTCTTGATACTATGAGGAAAGTTTTTTTTTTTTCCTTTTAGCTGGTCCGGGCTGTTACTCTTATGTCTTGTCATTCTCAAACGAGGGCTGAGCTGGCTCTAGGTACTAAGTTGTCTATGGTGATTAAGGTATAAAAGAGAAGGTATAACTGGCTTGAGCTACAGTATGTTAGACATGACATAATAACATGGATATTTCTTTAGAAAAGGAAGTGAATATAAAATGTTTTTTTTTAACTAGGGGAGCTCTGGTTTGCAAATTGGTAAATTCTGAGTTTTTTGGAATATCTCAACTTGTTTATATAAGGGTTCTTAAAGGAAGATTTGTTCCAAAAGATAGTCTTTTATATACTTTAAACTATATGGAAGAGGTGGTCCTTAATTAACTAAGATTTGGCTCGAGATTTCTTGTGCCTACCTCTATAGAGGAAAATTCTCTCCAGTCTGATTAAAGTAGAATTTTCTTTCATTAATCTACCTAAAAAATCTCCTATAATCTTAGGTTTGACAAAGAAAGTTTTATAATAAATAAATAAATATATATATTCAAGAAATAACCTGATATATAGCTGCTCTAAGGGGTTTTTTACTCTCCTTTTTCAGTTTGGCAAAAAAGCCAAGGACCTTTGTTTCCAAAAAAACAACAAAATACAAGTTAAGAACTGTGTGTTTTTTTTATGGTGACATGGATAACAACTGGGATGCCCAAGTACATCACCTGCATACAGCCACGTGCTAACGAATTGTTTTCTTGTGGCTATGGGTGCAGGTGAGGGCTACCTTCCTTGATTAAAACGTTCTGTTCTTAACAAATGGTGGATCTCTTATTGTGATGCAAAATTTCCCAGACTTTGGGTTTGAGGATTCCTGAGCTATATTCTGTTATCTTCATTACCTTGTACATAATTTATTTCAACAGCAAAGAGATTACTGTACAAATCCATTGTACTTTTCTAGAATTGTTAGTCTGTGAACAGTTAGTGTTCGTTTGTGTATATATATAGATTTAGAACTACTACACACACAAAATGACAATCGTGTGCAGATTTTCTTGCAAATTGAAGACACACATACCCATGATGCCTGGCTTGGTGGCACACCCCACACATATAGGCACTACGCTGACCGCTTCCCAAGTTCCCTGTTTCTTGCTTGAGCCTTGACACACACACACACACGCACCTCCTGCAAATCTGGCACACACGCACTGCCCTCCCCACCGCTCGACTACAATTCTCGCCACTCAGTCCGCCACAAGCGCGCACACACTCGTGATCATGCAGCTCGCCAACTATGGTGCATAACAAACCATGCTACAACACTATCTCTCTCTCATGCACCCACCATTCCTCCCACGCAGTCACCTTCGATTCGTCTCCACAGGCTGTCACCAACAGGAAAAATATATATATATTTTAAAAAAGAAGCTTAGCATTTTTTGACATTGATACGTGATCCCACCCTGAACCCATACAAACATTTCACCAACCATTGCTGAGGCTTTGATCTAGCCTCATGATTACACTGCTTTTACAAGTAGTAATCATTTGAGTGAGTGGAAGTCGAAGCCCTCTTTTAAGGATGAGGCTATTTGGTTATGTATGCCAAACAATGCTAGGGTAGGAGCTAATCATTTGGGTGAAATTTTTTTGTACCAATGCTACTTTGTCTCTCTTTTCTTGCCTCCAATGTCAAAACTGCTACTTAAGAGCATGAAAATTTCCATTGTGATGATTGTTTGTTTGGAATGCATAAACAATGTGGGCTTTGTTGGTCATGACATCTTTAGTGCATATTTTGGACGCCCAATGCTTTTATCACTAATGGTTGAGCTCTAATTTGAAGGGGTATGGTGAATGGCCTTGCTTGAGCAATTGAGAGAGATGAATAGTCACTTCATCAATTGATATGTATGCCATTTTTGCTATGTAAGAGCAATGTGTGGGCATCGAGTAAAGCGATGATTGTGTGATGATGGCATACCTGGCACTAATAATTTGGATTGTGTGTGGTTTAGTGCTCGTCTTGATTGAAGTTCTCATTGCACTAAATGGCAAGCTCTTTTTGAAATGCACAATTGAGCTTCATTGCCTTGGGTTGAGCATTATGCTAGTGCCTATTTGATTGATTAAAAGGAAAAAAACCTCCCTCTGATATGCATGTAGGCATGAGAGTCACATTGGTGGATGATGAGTTGATGCATGCTTGGGATATTTTGTGCTTGAACATTGCTTGATACATTTCCAGTGCTTGAATTGAATGTAAAAATCATTACATAGCACTAAAATTTGAACTTCTTGAATGATAAAGAGAGAGCAGTAAAATTTCGGGCTTGTGGTTGATTGTGCATTTTTAGTGCTTGTGTTGAAATTCCAAATGCTTAAGAGCACTAATGATTTGAGTTGTTTTGAAGGGATGTGGCAAGTTTGAACTTCTATTGATCCAAGAAGGGATCATCATTACAAAATATTACAAAATTTGGCTACTTAGAGCCATTCCAATTCTTCGAATTAAAAGTTGTATACATGCTAGATCGATGTCGGAAGTACATCGATCAGACATTGTTACTGCTTTCTTGAATGGTGACATATTTGAGGAAGTTTATGTAACACAGCCTCGCGGTTTTGTCATAAAAGGACAAGAGGACAAAGTGTACAGATGTAAGAAGGCTTTGTATGGGTTGAAGCAATCTCCTCGTGCTTGGTATGAGAAAGCTGACACTCATTTGGTCAAACGAGGCTTTCGTAATAGTCCAACAGAAAGCACATTGTATATAAAGCGTGAGGGTGATATACTTCTCATTGTGGTTCTTTATGTCGATGATTTGCTGATCACTGGACCAAATGAGAGACATATTGCTGAATTTAAGGCTGATTTGAATGCTACTTTCAAGATGAAAGATTTTGGGCTGTTGCATCACTACTTGGGTATACAGTTTAAGCAGTGTGATGGTGGTATTGCCTTGTGTTAGAAAAGTTACATAGAGACATTGCTATGTAAGTTTGGACTTGAGGATTGCAAACCTATTGCCACTCCCATGGAAACACGTTTGAATTTGAGTCTACATGATGCTGTTGATCCTGCTGATGTCACTCTTTATCAAACTGCTGTTGGCTGCCTCATTTATGTATGCAACACGAGGCCGGATATTCAGTTTGTAGTCTCACAGGTAAGCAGATTTATGCGTAGCCCAGGGTCTAAGCATTGACAGGCTATCAAGACGATCTTCTGCTACCTTAGTGGCACTTTACATCTTGGCTTGTTTTATCCCAAGGGGGGATCATTGCCGCCAGACTTACATGCTTTTTTGGACTCAGATTGGGCTTGGTTGTTTTGACACGCGA
Source organism: Adiantum capillus-veneris (assembly GCF_014529385.1). Classification (NCBI taxonomy): domain Eukaryota; kingdom Viridiplantae; phylum Streptophyta; class Polypodiopsida; order Polypodiales; family Pteridaceae; genus Adiantum; species Adiantum capillus-veneris. The sequence continues at coordinate 140,128,380 of NC_140931.1, read as the reverse complement.
GTGTCCACAAGTGGTTTTTGTTTCATGCTTGGCAGTTCATGTATATCATGGTTGAGTAAGAAGCAACCTATTGTGGCCACTTCGAGTTGTGAGGCTGAGTACAGGGCAGTCTTCACAGCTACGATTGAGTGTGTATGGCTCAGACGCCTTATGGCTGATTTGGGTGTTGGACAGGACACTGCCAACACTATCTACACTGAGAGTCAGAGCGCATTTGCAGTTGCGAGGAACCCAGTTTTTCATGCTCGCACAAAGCACATTGAGGTGCATTACACTATGTCAGGGAGAGGCTTTGAGCAGGAGAGATCAGCTTGGCTTATGTGCCAACACAGGAAAACCTTGCAGATCTTTTCACAAAGGCATTGTCTCGTGAGAATCTTGAAGCTTTTCACAAAGCTTTGGGCTTACTCCCCTTTGTGGGCTGATCATGTCCTCAGGGCATGGCACTTCCCTTAATCATGTGCCAGCTCTCGTTCACCGCATCACTCCAAGGGGGATTTGTTACCATATACATGTGGTAGTGATGTGTGTGAACACAGTAGGACCGCCGGGGCATTTTTCCCCTCTTTAGGAGGTTTTTCCCCCCCAGCATTTTATTTGCGCCCATCACTCTAGGGCTATCTATCTTTGCATTGCACACTAAGTAATGCACTCTCTATTGTGTGCCTTGAGCTTCTTTTTTCTTCTCCAAGCTGTGTGCGTTTCTCTGCAACCCTAATTCCAACACTCATGATGGAAAAAAAAGAGTGCTTAAAAAATGAAACAATGAAGCAAAAAAGTGTCAAGAAAAAGTAGCAAAAATGCTACTAGACACATGAAAAGAAGATTTCTATGTTATGTTGTGTCTATGTGAGGCCTAGTGCCTTATTGACACTTGGTAGGTAAGGGGAATCACCTTGGCTCGCTTGGTCAAGGCACTAAACCAATGCCCTGGGCTGATAGGGGTTAGTCATCGCCTTTGTGGGCTAGTAGGCTTTTGGAACACCTACTTGAGGGTTCAAGGAGCCAAGAATCGTACGTAGACTTGCCTTGGGGTGGTAGCTTTGTGATGTGTTTTACTTTTTTAAGTGTTTTACTTTTTTCAGTGAATGACAAAAACAAACTTCCATGAGCTTCAAAAAAGCTGTGACAATGTACTAATAGATTAGGAGCTTTTTTATAGCCCACAGACATGATAGACTTGAATGATTACCAGGTGATGTTTCCAGATCCTATAAAATTACAGCAATTTGCAGCTACCTTGGAAGGCAAGGCCATGAGCTGGTAGCCAATATGGAATGGCTCACTTTCCTACTTATGCTGCACTTAGTTTGGCTTTTCTACAAAGATTTCGGAAGGAGAAAACTCCTACAGATATTTTAAGCAAGTTACGATGCATCAATCAGGGGACAATGTTGGTAGAAGATTTTGCTCAGAGATTTAGAATATTTGTTGAGAGATTGAAGGGAAATGAAAGGCCAACTAATGAAATGTTGGCAGGCTACTTTCTCAAAGGATTGAGGAGTGGTATTAAAAATGCAGTGGCTAACATTGACATTGGAGGAGGTTTTGATAATTTGGTACAGGCTGCTTCTAGAGTTGAGAAGAGGCTGGGAATGACAAAGTCTAGTAAGAGAGGTGACAAGGAATCGGAAACAGGTTCAGAATCAGATACATCTTCTTCTGAAGAATCGAATACTGGTAGTTCATCTGATGAGGAGGAAATGAAGAAAAAGAAGAGTCCTAAGAAGAAGAAGAAGGACAAAACAGGGGGTGAAGTTGATATAGTTCAGCAATTAAAGAGTATTGGCTATTCAGTCATAGCACCTAAAGAGAAAAGGTACTGTGAGATTTGTGAAAGAGATGGACACACCACTGCTCAATGCTGGTACAACCCTAAACAAAGGGGTAAAACAGGTACAGGTGCTGGGCGGGGTACTACTTCAGCAGAGGCAAATCAGGTGGCTCCATTTAGAGGAAGACCTCCTGGACAGGGATTTCAGAGGGGACCTTGAAGAAACCAGGATAATAACCAAAGAAGGCCTCAAGGAGTTATGCCTTGTGTATATTGTGGTGACCCTACACATTGGGTTGGCCTTCGTTGTGCCTTATGGGTAAAACATCGTGAGGAGAGAGGTGTTCCTGTTGTTCCATTCAATCAGGAGAACCAGCAAGCAGGCCCTCCACAACCACCTCCAAATCAACCACAGGCACAAGAAAATGTGATTATTATCGACATTCCGATTTATCAGGATACCCCTAATAAAACAGCCACAATACTTCCGACTGAGGAGTATGACAATGTGGAGAATGATTGTCAATATCCAGATAATATGGAAGATGAAATTGATGTGCTGGCTGTGACTAGATCCAAGGCTAAAGGTCCTATTGATTGGGAACAACAAAAAGGGGTTAGGTTATCAGGTACAGAAGCAGGTTCAGAAGGAGCAGCAAGGTCAACACTTGGAGGATCATGCAGAATCTTCTGATACACCAGTACAATATAAAAAGCAGGTTGAATTACCTGTACCAGATTGGTTTGAGGTATTAATTAACTCTCCTTTACACTTGTCTTTAGACCAAAAGCTTTCTATAGTTCCAGCATTTAAAGAGATATTGCTACATAAGTTACTGGGTAAGCACTATGAAAGTTCCATACAACAGAAAGAGGAGCCTGGGGTGAATAGCATTCATCCTTCTGATGTGGATTTCATGGTTCCAGTTATCAAGGTGACTTTACAGGATAGGATATTTGAGGAAGTATTGCTGGATGGAGGATCTGGTGTCAATATCTTACCCGAGTCAGTTTATCTCACTATGGTCTTAGGGAGATTGGATCCAGCACCTTTCCAAGTGAAAATGGCTGATCAGAGGAGGGTTCAACCAATTGGAATTTTACGGAACTCTTCTATTCAGATTGCAGGGATGCAATTTCAAGTTAATTTTATTGTTCTCAAAATGAAGGAAGGTGATGCTTCCTATGAGATGTTGTTGGGAAGACCTTGGTTTAGGTTAGCCAAGGTGAAACAGGATTGGGGTGAGAATCAGGTGGTGCTTACCAAAGGGAAACAGATAATCATCATACCTATGTTGGGAAGAAAACACATTCTTGGAAAAGAAAGACCCTTGTTTGCTTAATCAATCAGTCTTGCTGAAGAAGTAGAGGATGATGAGGAGGAAGACTTTTTGCAGGCTAATTCGACGGTCATACCTGTTTTTGAAGTTGATATTGAGGGAATTTTGCAGAAGGATCAAGAAACAGAGGAGCTTTTTGATGAACCTGTCATGGGACAGGAAATTCAGGGTTCCGACATACTAAAACTGATGGATCAGAGTCTATCAACTAGTGTCAAAGAGGAAGTTCAGTAGGAGGAGAAGGATGCCAGAGATATGGTGGAGAAAATTTACAACAAAAGATTTGGAGGATCTAAAAGGGTTTAGCAAGATGAACTAAAAGAATTGAATTTAGGGACTGAAGAAGAACCAAGGATGGTCAAGGTTAGCATTTATGTGGATGGGGAATTCCTACAAGACTTATGGCAGTTATTGTTGGAATACAAAGATGTTTTTGCATGGGATTATGCATATGTAAAAGGTATTGATCCATTACTGCATCAACATCACATTAATCTGAGAGAAGATGCCATTCCGATTGTCCAACAGAGATATCAGATTAATCCCAACTTTGCACAGTAGGTTAAGCAGGAAATTGATAAATTACTGGCAGTTGGGTTCATCAAGCCTATTCATGAAGTCACTTGGCTATCTCCAATCATTGTGGTACCAAAGAAGAATGGGAAGATTAGGGTTTGTGTGGATTACAAGAAGCTAAATGCTGCAACTATTACAGATCCTTTCCCAATGCCCTTTTGTGATGCTATCTTAGATGCAGTAGCAGGGAAAGAGATGTATAGTTTCCTTGATGGTTTCTCAGGGTATAATCAGATTCAGGTTGCTGAGGAGGACCAACATAAAATAGCCTTTATTACAGATTGGGGAGCCTTTGCATCTACTGTTATGAAGTTTGGCCTTAAAAATGGACCACCATCCTTCAATTTTACAGCTTATAAGACATTTGAACCTTATTTGCAGGATTTCATGAGAGTGTTTGTAGATGACTTTTCAGTTTTTGGTCAAAGGGCTTTACACCTTGAGCATCTGAAATTATGTTTTGAAAGATGTAGGATGTTCAGATTGTCCCTGAATCCCTACAAAAGTGTAATGGCTGTCAGGAGTGGTGTGCTATTGGGTCATGTGGTCTCTCAGGACGGGATGTCAATAGATGTGAAGAAGATTGAGGTAATACAATCAGCACAAGCACCTGGCAATATCAAGGAATTGAGCAGGTTTGTGGGACAAGTTAAGTGGCACAACAGGTACATCAGATATCTGGCTAATGTCTGTATGCCTCTTACCCATTTAACCAAGAAGCATGTAGAGTTTGTTTGGTCTGAGACACAGGAAAAAGCATTTCAGCTTCTCAAGAAGATGCTCTCAGTTGCTCCCATATTACAACCTCCAGATTGGGTACTGCCATTTCATGTGTTTGTTGATGCCTCGGATATAGCCATTGGAGCTGTTTTGATGCAGAAGAAGACCCAAGGGTGGTTTAGACCTGTGTACTATGCTAGTAGGGTGGTTACATCTGCTGAGAAAAACTATGCAGTGACTAAGAGGGAGGCATTAGGGATGGTTTATGCTTTAAACAAATTCAGACATTACCTCTTGTGCAATAGGGTCATATTCCATGTGGATCATCAAGCATTGCTCTATCTTATTAAAAAGCCCTTACTTACAGGTAGATTGGCAAGGTGGATGCTATTGTTGCAGGAATTTGATTTCCTTATTGTGCATACACCGGGCAAGCAACATGCAATAGCTGATTACCTAAGTCGGATTGAGACAGGGGAACAACCGACAGGGATTTCGGATCAGTTGCCAGATGCAGATTTATTTGAAGTTCAGAGTTCCCTTTCTGATTCATGGTATGACCAAATGCTGGTGTTTCTAACTGATGGTGTTATGCCAACAGGGTTTACAAAGGAGGAAATTTGCCCTAACAAGCAGACCCTTTTTAGTGATTGCTGGAGCATTATATAGAAAAGGGATTGACCAGGTCATTAGAACGTGTGTACGAGATTATGAACAATCAGTTGTGTTGCAAGAAGCCCATTATGGAGCAGCATGAGGACATTTCTCAGGGGACATTACAGGAAAAAAGATACTCCAAGCTGGTTTGTGGTGGCCAACTGTGTTGAAGGATGCTCATTCATATACAGAAAGTTGTGTGGTGTGTCAATAGTTTGGTCAACCTGATTCTATAGATAATGACAGATCATCCTATACTGCCATTGGAGCCATTTCAAAAATGGGGTATGGATTTTGTAGGACCATGAGTCAAGCCTGCAACAAGTAAAGGATGCAAGTACATTCTAGTAGCTACTGATTACTGTACAAAGTGGGTGGAAGCTGTGGCATTGAAAGATAACAAAGCTCAGCGTGTGGCAAAGTTCTTGTATCACAACATTATGACCAGGTTTGGATGTCCAGTAGAGTTGGTCAGTGATAGAGGTACACATTTTTTGAATGAAGTGATTTCTGAGTTAACAAAAACCCACATGATAATGCATAAGAAATCTACATCCCCAAGCTAATGGACAGGCTGAGAGTACTAATAAGACTCTTATAAAGATTCTGAAAAAGATTGTACAAGAGAATAAGAGGGATTAGGATGTAAAGCTAGATTCTGCCCTATGGTCATTCAGAACAGCTTTCAAGGTAACAACAGGTATGACCCCATTCCGATTGGTGTATGGCTTGGAAGCTGTAGTACCAATGGAGTTTGTGGTCCCTAGTTTGAGGATTACTGCTGAGAAGATGACTCCAAAGTTGTCAGTTCAGCATAGAAGCAAGTATTTAATGCAGCTAAAAGAAGACAAGTTGATCAGCTCCTATATAACAGAAGTCATTCAGAGAAGAAGGAAAGCCTGGGTTAGCATGAATGTCAAGTTTAAGGTTTTCCAGGTAGGTGACTGGGTAATGCTTTACAACTCAAGGTTAGGTCCCCATCCTGAGAAGCTTAATTTAAGGTACAAGGGGCCATATCAGATTATCACAGACCTAGGTCAAGGAACTTTTATTGTAGCAGATGTTTTTGGCACAAGGGTAGAGAAACCTGTTAATGGATTCAGGTTAAAAAAATTTCAGGGCAAGCCACCCCATTTAGATTGGCTCAAACCTACTATACCAGAGGTTGCATTTTGTCAAATGGTGGAGTTCTCTTCAGGTACTATGGACCAGGATACTGTTGATCAATCATCAGCTTACACAGGCTTTGCATTCAGGTCAGGGATCGGATTGTACTACATCGGAGTTTGTTGGCTCGGAGTCTACTGGGTCGGAGTTCACATGATCTGATTACTTAAACAATAATTAAATTTCAAATTTTGCGTCGAAAAGGGTGCAAAGTTCCTTCCACTTAACACCATCATACGAGTAAGGGACAACATCATTTCCTCACACACTTTTAGAGGCCTTAGCGCTTGTGCGATTCACGTAATTAGTGCGCACATGCATACTCCACAACTTGCTAAGCTTTCTCCTACTTCTGCTTCCGCTATGCCTAAGCCTAAAACTATTTCTATCATGAGACCATCGCCGGAAGATGAGTAAGGAGAAGTTGGTAAGCTGCGCCCTCACAGAAAAGGAGTAGTGCTCAGAGTTGATGTATCTGACCTAGAAGACGAGGTCGACGTGCTACCTGAAGAAGAATCAGCACCGATGTCATCAAGCAAAATGCTACAAACTTTAATGGAGCCTTTCACTGATTTCAGGGTGGAAATTGACTGTCAGGCAGAACGGAATGAGAAGTGGTTGAAGGCAACAGGTTTATATGAATTTGCTACTCTACCTTGGGGCCAGTGGAAAGGGACCATTTATGCAAAAACGCAAATGGAGCTATTACGAAAATCCAAAGGTGCCATTTCTGAGAAGGTACATCTTAGTCTAGGAGTGGTAGCTCAGGTATTTCAGCTTCCCTTTACCTCTGTTACTGCAGTACCAAAATGTTCAGATGAAGATCTGAAAAACGAATTTGGACCAAGAGAAGGAGGTAGGCAGTACTTTATGTTGAAGAATGTAGAGTATTGGAGGAGAGAACAACTGAAATGGTTTTTGGAAAGAGTTTGTTTTCTAGCTAAATATGATTACATGTCTAAGGAAAATTGGGCACCATTGTATTTTGCTGAAAATGGGGGGAAGGTCAGTTGGGCACATTGGGTGTATGATAGGATTCATGCAGAAGTCTTTACCTCGGATAGAAGAAAGACCCAGTTGAGTAGCAGATTAGCAGCCTTTCTGTTTGCTTTGTTTGATTTTGCTGAGAAAGTTGATGTAGGGGAGGTCACAATTTCTCTCATTACTCCTATCAATGTGGTCAGTCCTGGGCCGGAACAGGGGAGAATATCTGACAAAGCAGAGTTCAGTAAAAGCGTGGATGAAAAGATGAGGACTATACAGGATTTTATTGAAGCACGATACACTGAGGATGAGGCCAAGATGGCATTGGCTAGTCATGAGCAAAAACTGCTTATGGGGAATTTGCTCAAGAGTTTGGATGTTGAGACACAAACTCCTAGTAGGGTTATAGGCAAAACTTTTAACATGCCCAAAAAGAGGAAGCTGGATAGTGCTTTGCATGAGGTGGCCAAATCATTAGATTTCTCTCCAGCTGGTCCTAGTACTTCTACTAAATCTGATTTGCTTATTTCTGATGTACCAACAGCTCTGAAGATGTTGCAGGAATTACAGGGATTTGTAAGGTATCAGCAGCACAATATGGAGGAACAATTACAAAATATAGCTGAATCTGGTATATCTAAAGCAATGCTGCACCAACAGTCGGAGTTGGTGGAATCCTTGAAGCAGGAATTGGTAGAGCAGAGGGAGAAACATCAACAAGAGATGCAGGATCAGCTGAAACTACATCAACAAGAGATAGCAAAGGTTAAGCTCTCTTTGGGAATGTTTCAAGAATGGACTAAGGAATTGGAAGGCAGAGTCAATTTTGAGTTGGATCAGGTGTTTGGCAGAAATATAGAGTTGCAGGTGGAGAATGAAATGTTACAACAAAGGTTGAAACCTTTGGAAGCTTTGGAAAAGCAGGTATTAGCCCAAGAAGATATCAATGTTTCTGGAGTACTCATGGATGAAGGGGATCTCAATCTGGTAAGGCAACAATTGGTTGAGGGGATGCAGGATGTTTGGAAAGCAATGAGAGAAAGGCTGACATCAGTTATCAAGTATCCCTATGAGGCTGTGAGATCAGGCTTCATCAGTTCTCATGAAGCTACCTTATTAGAGACAATTGAATCTCTGAAGAAAGAAAAAGATGTTTATCAGGAGAAGCTTCAGGAGTTCAAGGATAAACAGTTGCAGGTGGATGAAGAATTTATGGTACAAGGTGGTTCTGCACTTAATAAACTAGTGCATGTTTCTGTTCAAACACTACAAGCTGCTGAGGAAATTCAGAAGTCAAGTGGAGAAGGTTTGCCAATGGAGGTTGAATATCAGAAGGAGCTTCCAGATGCTGCAAATATTGAAGTTCCAGAACTCAGTCCAACAAAGAATGAGGAGACTGTGGTGACTACAATCCAAGAAGTTGATACTGAAACAGTTCTCAAAGATATGTTTTCAAGTTTAGGATGATCAGGAATTCTTTTGTCTATTTCTTACTGATCAAGGGATATGTGGATTCGAGTCAGATTTCAGAGAAATCCACCACCGGGCTGTGCCATGTGTTGACAGGCATATTAGAATGTCAATTTAGTAGTTAGTCGGAAGTGCTTCATCGGATATAGTTAGTCGGATGTTGGTTCGGATGTTGGTTAAATCGGATATTTAACAGTTATGATATATCAAGACTGAGGTTGTTATTACCAGTTTGTTTTGTATGGTGGTTATAAGTCGGAGTTGTGATAGCGCAGGGAGATTCAGAGATGTTGTAGCTCTTCTTGATCAATGAAGCACTCTTGTCATCTTAATTCTGAGTTATCAATTTCTTCTATCTCTTACCTTCAGTATGATGTTAGTACTTCTGTGTATTATTTCCGAGTTATGAGTTGATGAAAGATTTGTGATGTACTAGTATTTCCTGTGTTGATGAACCACAACATGTATCAAGCAGGAGATATGCTATGGTTGTGCATAATATTTTCAACTCACTTTGTATAAGTCTTGGGCTCATTGTGCTACGTAGAGGGCTCAAACTTAAACCCATAGTAGAAGGGATTGTGGTGTACCCATCGTAGTAAGATCCCTGCTCTCCAAATCTAACTAAAATCGATCATAACTAGAGTAAAGATCACCCATAGAGTAGATTGATCTACCTGCAAAGGCCTTACAAAATTCATCCACGATTGGGCCAGTACCCACATTGCGGATTGTTACCTTGTTAATCAGAATGTCCTGTATGAACCTTAAAGTACCATTTTTCTTTGGGACAGTGAACCATCGATTGGAGTGTGGCGCACACGATGGCTCCAAAATTCCCATTTGTGTCTTCTCATTAAGCAAATTAACAAACTTTGGCAAGTGAGCTTTAGGAATTGAAAAGGGACATAAGCTCCGTGGCATGTGAGGAGCAGTGAATATAACCATAGGTGAAACAACACTTGGATCCACACATCCAATCTCTCAAAAGAAAAAGCTTTACCGTGTTTTTTGAGCATACCTTGAAAGCACTTGATTTCCTCTTTGTTGAGAAAACCATCTTCTCCAACCTTAAGATGCTGCAATGTCTCCATAGTTAATTTATGCCCAATGTTCTTTGGATCCCTGAGCATAGGCTGTCGAGAAGCTTCTTAGATCACTCTTTCACTTCCTTCTGGTAGAGATGTAGCCATTGGTCTCACTTTCTTTGCAACTGTCTTGTACTTCGTCTCTACCTGTGCTTCAATTGCTTTACCCAAGCCATCTTCAATATGCATAAGTGCCTCGTACATGTCCAGCTCTTCATACATGTCCACTGAGTGCACTTTAACAACTTCAGTTCCACTTTGTAATCTGTTTTGCCTAATTTCCTCAAGCTCTGACATAGTGTCAACATAAGAAATATCTTCAAAGATTTCTGAAATCACATCATCTGGTCAAGCTCATCACATCCTTGCAATTCACTTGGAATACTTGAAACATATTGTTTCTCCCACTTAGTTAAATAATTAAATTTCCTGTGAGATACTGAACCCTCAGATGTCAATCCCAAAAACCTCGAAGAGAACTTCTCCTCCCGCTTTATAGTGGCACCCCATGAAAATCCTGAGCAAATCTGTGTTCTTTGAACTCTTTTCGTATCTTTGGCATTGGATGATCACGTAAACTGTCTTTATTCCTGGCATGGTCAACACATACAATAAAAAATTGAAGTGCTTTCTTACCATGTTTACTACGAACCCTGGCATAGGCCGATCCATCATCTAGCACCTTGGTTTCCATTCGCACAACCGTAATGTAGGGCTATCCTAAAATCAGTGGGTAGGAGGAATGCTCCTGTATAAAGAAGTTTTGCTCATCACAGACATCCCCAATAGTTACCTTGACGTTTGCACATGCACCATAAAGATCACCTGGAAGCATGTTGGCAGCTCGAATCTGCCACCCGTTGTCCGCATCAATAGGCCACTTCCCCTTCTGGTGCAAATTCTTTGCCATCAGATTGATTTCTGAACCATGGTCTATAAGGGGTAAGACCGGCTTCTCAATGTCGCCAAGCTTTACCACAGTTTCAATTGCTCTTGCCCAATGAGTTCTTGAAAAGTGAATCTTGGGTATAGTTTCTTCATCTTTCCCATATTAAAATGCATGTTTCTTACCTCGGGCACAATCGGGTTTGAAACCACCACAGGCTTTGACTCTTCTTCTTCAAGATCTACCAAATATTCTTTATAATAACCTAAAATTTCTTCAATGTGTTGAACTACTTGGCTCCTAATAACTGATTCTGGCTCTTGCTCACTTGGTATCTCCTTCCTTTTAATGTCGATGATATCCTCATGGAACTCGCACTTGGAAATTCCTAGAATATCCCCCAATATGAGCTCCACTTTACTATTTAGGATACGCTCTTCAAAAACCTTCTTCAGATCTGTAGCCAATTCAATGTCAGATTTAAGCTTATATGACGATCCTTTAGGCTTACCTTGCTTTTTGTACTTTGGAGCCTCCTCCATAGCCACTTCAGGGGCGGGCTTAGGAGCAGGCCCAGGCCCTTCCTCTTTCTTGCTACTGGATCTTGTTGGCCTTTTTGACTTCCCAACAACCTCTGCATCTCTTTTCTGCTTCTCTTCCACCATAGCTTCATTGGCTTGAGCTTTAGCAATATATGCGTATACTGAAAGAGAATCTATTGGATTGGTCCACCCAGTAGTTTTTCAAATTGAATTCGCTACCTGTTGTTGTAACTTCCCATACGTTACCTTACCTGCTTCTATTGTCTTTAAAGAATACGGCAATAGTTGGCCCTTTGTACCTGTACCTTCATCATCTCCCTTACCACAAACCTGCAGCCCATATGTAGCCGCTTCCACAACCACAAGAGCAACATTATGCTGTATTTCTTCCACTAGCTTCTTCATGCCGCCCCTGCCAAAGTTTAAGCGGAGCATCTCTCCTGTTGCCCTGAGATGAATCTTCCTGTCTTTTTAGAAAAACACATTCTTCTTGTAAGCTTCATCAAACTCATCACACTCTTTCACATAACTATGCTCTTCACTATCCACCGCATGCATCGATTATCCCAATTTTTACGTGGTGGTTGCTGCTGCTTAGGTTCAAAAGTAGACGCCTTTGCAACAGACCTTTCAAATTTAACAGTTATGAAATTTAAATTTAGCTCTTGAATACCTTTTACCAGATCATCAAGAACATGCCCTCCCACCTTGGGTAATGTAGAGGATGGATTCTCTTTAGTTTCTTCTTCCATAACATCCATGACATCTGCCACAATCAGCTTATCAACTCTCTTCTGCCGTTTCACTATCATGTTTACCGCTTCAGTGACTATCTTCCAATCAGACGTAAATCCCAGTTCACCTGTTGGATCCTCCACCAGTTGTACCAAGCCTTTTTGAAGTCATTGATCAGTAGCTTGAATAAACAATTCGACCTTTTGGTCCTTCATCAAATGCGGCTCTACTGTAGATAGCTGGTCAAATTTCTATTTAACTTCAATCTCTAGCTAATGATGATGATGGAAATTTTCTTCAACTACCCTTGGATTTTGCAACCTTCAAGTCTGAAAACGGCCTCTTCCTTCATCTCCATGCTTGTCCGAGAATGAGAGAGAGAGTGTGGCTACCCCTTGGTCCTGCACGCCCTCACCCTCTTCCTCTGTCCAAAAAAAACTCTATATCACCCTCACCCTCTTCTTCTGTCCAGCTGGTGTTGGACACTGGACACTGGTGTAATGGGCACTGAAATGACCGCACCACTGACTCTCGAGACTCTGATGCTCGAGACACTGGCACTCAACACAAGCCTGACTAGAATTGACACTAACACTGGAGCTTTTGTAGATGGCACCAATCATAGAAGAGGGTAGTGATAATGATACCTCTTTTGACGAATCATATCAGTGTGGATGGCTAACCAACAACTTGGAGGTTTCCAACAGCAAGGGACTATGGGTGGTAGCACCTCCCAAAAACCCTTAGATATACCAAAACACATAGCAATCTTCCTAAAAGGAAAAAACAGCCATCGAGCCCTAGTGTATGCTGATGTTTGAGGATGTCAATGCATTTGTACTGAAGAACGGCCAGCAAGTGGATTGGCAGTAATCATGGTAAACAACGATGGTGATAGGTTCCGCGATGAGGAGAATCACTACCTCATTGTCAAAGACCCAAAAAATTACAATTGATATGGAGACAATGTAGCAAAAGCGAAGATGGTTATGGAGACCCAAGAATTTCCTCCTAAGCTCACTCTTCTTGCAACATTCTACATTCATGACAAGAGAGTAGTGATAGTGGCTACAAATAACAAAAATATTGGGATTTACAAGCACGTGGAGGGAAGAGTCGCCTCTTACTACCATTGCATGGAACCCCATGTGAATGAATTAAGCAAATTCAAAGTCTTGTACTTGTTTTCGTATGATTATGCAACTGGAACCCATATCATTTTTGTCAATAAGTATGGACGAGAATGAAGCCAATTCATCCAAAAGATGTTGGGAGAGGGATAATGCCAAAACCGTTGGTGTAGGCTTTTGAGGAGAAGCAAAAGTTCGTAGAAACCCCTAGTGAATCTATGAATCCCTTCTCTGATGATTATGACACCACATTGCAATCAAATAGGCAGTTATTGCCCAACCCTCAGAACTCTCAAACATCACCACTATCATTTCAAGCATGGCTTGAATAGTTTGCAGCACCGGACCTGAACACAAAAGGAGGTGGATATCAAGCCATGTCAAGGCTAAAAGCACCACCAAAACCACCACCCCATCAACAATACCAAGATGAGAGTAGAATGAGAATGTCAAATCCGACCAAGACTGAAGCACCACATACACAATGAGAATGAGAAGAAAGGGGTCGGGCAGAGGATCGATCGCTTGCTAGGCCAATCAGGAATTATGGATTAGGATCTCATAGAGGAGGAATGGGGAATCCTATGCTTAGATTGATGGATCAGCGCAGGATCAAACCATCTCAACTTAAAAAACGTGTTTACAATTTTTTTTTCAAAAATTGGGACCCAAGGGATCATGTGGCAGCATTTGTGCGTGTCATTAAAGCTAAGGAAGTCCTAGACTTTCCCACACAGTTCATAGGATTCGGGTTAACTCTAGAGGAGGATACTGCCATATGGTTTGATTCTGTTGAACATAGAGACTTTGAGTCAATGGAGGAGGTATTTGATGAGTTTATCGAGGAATTCTCTCAAAGAGGGATAGCTCACAATACGGTCTCACAAATCCATAAGTTCAAGCAAAAAGAAGGAGGATCTGTACAAAAAGCAACTTTAAGGCTGAAATGCTACGTAAAATTCTTCGCTATGGAAGACTTACCAGCACAGTCCAGACTCATATTGATATTCATCCAAAGACTGAGGAATGCAGACCTTCAGAAGGATCTACATATGAAGAGGAGCACAACGCTAAACAAGTTGACCAAAGAAGCTTTATACCTAGTAGACAATTGTGTTGTCTAGAAGGAAGGTGATTATAAAGACTTAGATGATGATTTTTCATCACAGTATAGTGGCTCTAAGTCCACAAAATCATCACAAAAGAGCGAGGTAGTCGTAAGTCAGGAGCAACTTATTTAAGAAGTGCTCAAAAGGAAAAGCTCATTTGCTAAGCCACTGCCTAAGCAACCCAAGTGGTGTGTCATCGAGCAAAAATGGACTAATCATGAGATAGAAGAGTGTTACTACAACAAGGGCTATGTGAGAGAGAGACAATATGCCCCACCAGCCTAGGTATCACCTCCTCACTGAGTACCACCAATGCCTAGGTATACAAAAGTGATTTTTCCAAGACCAGTAGGGTTTGAACGACCATAAGCAGTTCTGGGGAAACAACCACCTCTTCTAGGAGCAAGACCAATAGACATTAGGTATGCACCCACTATAAAAGAACCAAAGGAATAAGCCTTGGTGCCTGTGCCCCATATTACAAAGAGCCGAGTGGATATATGGCTAGTTCAACATACTATCCACCCAAAGAGCAAAAAGCACCAGAACCTTGGAGCATGATTGGGAATGTTGGACCATCAACAACAACTCAAGCTGCATGAGAAGGTAGATACATCTTAGATGAGAGAACATTATTCTTTATAGCCAATGGTGGATTAACAGAACAAAGGCCATCCTATTAGCAAAGAGCGGCTCCAAGAGCACCTCGACAACCATTAGGACCGTGCTACAAGTGTGGTGGCAACCACCTTATGGAAGATTATCCTCATACGGAGATCATTAGAGTGAATGTATATTGTCCAGATTGTGGCATCACTCATTTGATTAGTGACTGCTCAAAAAACCCAAATAAAACGGTGGAGACAATGTTGAACATGTTAGAGGCGATCCCGTCAAGTAGTGGTTCAAAAAATGAAACGATGATACCTATACATATTATCACAAGAGCACAAGCTCAAAAAGAAATGGAAGGACCAATAATTGAGGAACGTAAAACAGATACACCTAGTCTTGAACCAATAAGTCATCGCAATACTTGGAAGGCTAGGAAAGCACGCATGAAAGCTAGAAAGGAACAAGAACAAACTTCCTTAGATGAGGAGCTGAAAAAAACCAAGGAAAAACTGAGAAAACTAGAAGAAGAAGCCAACAAGGAAAAGGAGACCCCTAAGAAAAGCTTGAGAAGAATGAGGAACCAAAAAGTGCAACTTTGGGAGGATCTGTCTGTTAACCCTCACGCACATTCCTATCACCTACGACGGACATTGTATTATTTATTTGGTAGAGTCAGGGACCGGGCTTGTCGCTCCAATAGGAGAAGGGTAAGAGTGATCGCCGATGAGAGGTGAGCTCATATAAACGTCAACTAAACTTAAATTCACTCATTCTCTCATTTGTGCAATTGAAGAGTGCTCTTGCTCCATCTCCATCTTCTTCTTCTTCATCTCCTTGTGTGTGTGTATGTATGCATGAGAGTGAGAGAGAGAGAGAGAGAGAGAGAGAGAGAGAGAGAGAGAGAGAGAGAGAGAGAGAGAGAGAGAGAGAAGTCTCCCTCTTCTTCGCGGTGAGGAATCCTCCACGAAGCAAGCGTAGAGCGGTGAGTGACACACCATCTCCATCTTTGAGCTTACTAGTTTAGGCTTGTTGTGTGCTTGGAGCCATTTGTGGCTACATGGTGTATCGGTAAGTACCTTGCATTGACACGTGCGACATACGCACACATTTTTGGCGCCGTTGCCGGGGAATGCCATACACTAAGCTTGAATGGCACTCTGTGCTTCTTTTGTGGTGCAATTTCAATTGTAGGAAAGGTAAGGAAGGAGGGTGTGTGTGTTGAGAAGAAGGATTTTGTGTATATTGTATATTTTTTTTGTTAATGGAGTTTACAAAGGTACTGTGTTTATTCTCTGTGTATTAAGGTTGTTAGTTTTCTTTTTCAATGGAGTTTTCAAAGGTACTGTGTTTATTCTTTGTGTATTAAGGTTGTTAGTTTTCTGTGTACAGTAAGTAGGAAGTAGATCTGTGAGAGCTAATAGAGTGTGTTAGTGTGTAACAGTAGGTGTATTAGTTAGAAGTAGGTGGATAGAGTGTGTGTGCTCTCGCGCAGGCCGCGGCAACCTTATCATTTAAAAATAAAAATAAAAATAATATATATATATAAAATTTAAAGGTAGGACCGGGATCAGGAATATCTCCCAGACCCAAGCCCAGACCCAAGCCCAAGCTCACGCTCAGGCTTAGGCCTCAGTCGCCTTTTAAAATTACGAATTTTAGCTTCACACGTAGCTAAAAATCGTTTTTTTGAGGACCAACAGAACTTCAGATGCTCGAAAATTGTGCTGTAAAGCACACAACGACCCTCTAAGAGATACGCTCGTTTCGAGCTATCACACACTTTAATAAAAAATCAAACATTAAAAAACATTAAAAACATAAAAAACACGAGTGAAAACGGACGCTTAAAAGAGATAAGCGGTTAACCTTCGAGGTTATTCGCTGACGCTTGTAGGGTGCCAAAGGCACATGCATCTGCGCTCTGGTCGTGTGCTAGAGATGGAGCAACTAGAGAGAATTTTGACTTACGTGAGGTCTCAATATCCACCTACTTTAGGTTCCGGGCCCTCGGCGGGGACCCAAGGTAGTACAAACCAAGACCCGAACATAGCGGCAAGTGACTCTTCCTCTGACTATGACGTCATGGAGGGTTTCCCATGCCTAATCCCAATAGCTCAAGCCAAGACATGCATGCCACGAGCCGACGGTCCAGGCCGAGCGTGCTTAGCCGCCTGAAGGAAACCTTTAGTAGAGCCACTCGCTTCGAACATGGAGCTAATGATGTAAATGAAGGGGGTGGGGAAGTAAATTCTCCATTCGTGACCAATGTAGACCCTATACGGTTAGAGAATGTGCACGTGAATACTTCATTCACTGCACCTCCTGACTCTTCAGAGTTATTTCCCTCCGAGGTCATATTACCCGATGGTAGAAGCCTTGCCGAAGTGCAAGATGTTGAGCGATATATCCTTGCAGCGAGGGAAAAGTAAGTCGAGAGCTTATGTAAAGTGGAGCAACAAAGAGAGTTAAAAGCGAAAGCCCCTATGTCATATCCTTGCTAAGAGAGCAATCAAGTGCTCTTGACTTAGCAACCGCTAAGGGCCAACCCCTAGAAAGCAACATTGCATCTAGCTCAAAGGACACCCCTAGCACCTCAATCCTAGATGGAGTGTTCTTAAATGAGAATTGGGAGTACGAACTAAAAACCGACCTATACACAGATCACACCTATCACGTGGGTTGGTTAGATGTTCTACAATCCACAATGGGTGCTACTAGTGTGGAGGATCAACAACAAAGAGTTTGTGAGGTCATCCATAGGGTCATTGAGTTAGAGAGACAGAACAAGGGGATCAACATGCCTTCAACGGGTCTCATGAGATTCTTGGATACAGGGAAGGCTAAACAACCGACCTTATCGCAAATGGAGACTCGGTAAGTCCGATGGATCCCCCATATGTTGTTTCGCCAGGGTTCTCAGTGCAATCTGAGCCCACAAGTGATAGCTTCACCTTTCCAAGTCTAGCTCATCTTTCCCTTGATGACACCACGGCTACCACGCCTACCCCAATGATGGGCATTCCGAGAAACACGCCATGGACCTCATTTGTTAGTAAAGCACCACTACATGGTAGCTCAATGCCTGCAACAGTACCTACAAGTGTGTACCAATCGTATGCACCTATGGGTCATCGCACTCATGTAGTCCCTACCCCTCCCATTGTTTCAACAACGTATGCTCCACAACCACAATACACAAGTTCTCATTTCCATGGGACTATACCGGCTAGCATTAGCATGTCACATCCGACGTCTGCTATGCCTAGGGCCACTCATATGAACTATGGACCACCACATGGCACAACATCGTACCCAACGTGGAACCCAAGGGCTTCCTATGCGCCAAGCCCAATGCCAATACCTACTCCACATGTAGTCTCTGGAGTGCCTTCACCCATGGTACCTGCTCACTTAGGTGACTTGGAAACATTTGCTCAAGCTATTGGTCAATCTATTGCTGAGAATATGCGTAACACGCCTGATAGAGAGCCTAGAAGAAAGGCAGTACAAATAGCCAAGCTCACACAAAAATTTAGTGGAGACGGGGATGTGAGAAAGCATATCGAAGTGTTTGAACAAATATGCGATTCTCTAGGAGAACACAATGACCTACATAAGAGAAATTCTTTAAGCCTAACCGTAAGTGGAAAGGCTGGGGATTGGTATAGAACCCTAAGGGTGGAAGAAAAAACGATTTACCCTACTCTTAGGAGACCGTTCTTAAAAGAATACATACGAGAGGGAGTGCTTTGGGGTGTAGCCTCTCAGCTCCAGAAAGCCCAACGAGAGGAAGGAGAGTTGGTGAGAGACTTTATAAGTCGCTTGAAGCATTTGAATTCTCGTTGTAATCCAAATGAGCGCTTCAACAATAACCAATTGCTTGATAGATTCATTAGGGGGTTACGACATGAGGATATCTACAATGGCCTAGTCATTAGAGGTATCACCACTTGGGAAGCAGTCACCACCAATGCGATCCAATTGGAGGATAATTTAATGATTCAAGGAGAAAGAGTGTCTGTTGAGTCTAAATCTATAAGCTCACAAGCATCGGGGCATCAGCCAATGACCCTAAAGCCTATTGCTAAGGAGCCAAAGATATCTGAGATGACTTTAGCAGATCTCACCAAGGCTATTCAAGAGAGTCTTAGAGACAATCATGCTCCGTAGAACAATCATATGTATCGAAGAAGGGAACAACAATGGTTCTCACTATGCTATGGACTGCATAGTACCAGTGAATGCCCTACTTTTAGAGTAAAATTCAATGGGAATTGCAATGCATGTGGAAGGTATGGTCATCAAGCTAAGGATTGCATAGTATTTAAGCACGCGATGGCCAATAAAACAACCTTAGCATGGACAGACACACCTCGAGTGCCTGCATTGATGCCGGCCCCACCTCTTGAACAAACATCACAACACATGGTCCCTAGGGCCCAAAATGTTTTTCAAACAACACCCTTACCACCTCCAGTGCTAGGACCGCAACCACCACATCCGAGAATCACTTCTGTGAATCAAGTGGGTTGCGAGTCATCTATTGCTTGTTTGGAAGGCTATGAGGAAGATATAGATCCTAATAATGCCTATGGGATGGATGTAGTTGAAGAAAGTGCACAATACTACATGGAGGACTATTGGGGACAAGTTAAACCTGTATATCAAGTAGCTGCTCTTGTGGCAAGAGGCCAAAATATCAATTACACTGCTAAGAGACCACCTCTTCAATGCTATGAGTGTGGAGGTCCACATCGTGTAACCGAGTGTCCTATTAGGCTACAAAAGAACGCCACACTAATGCAAACCAATCAAGCGAGCACGTCTACAATGACGATACTCATGTGTAATCGATGTGGCATACATCATTTGATTGCCCAATGTCCAAATAATCCAAATGCACCAAAGATCATTCCATTAAACTTGATTGAAGTTATCGAGGAGCCATCACAACGTACACCTGTGGTACCAGTAAACGTACTCACACGATCGATGCTCCAAAAAAAAAATTATATTCTTGAGGAAAGAGACACGACATCAATTGCCCAATCTTAGAAAAAGAAGAAAACACAAAGAAATTGATCGCAAAAAGCAGCGAAGTCAGACCCCAGTTCAAAGACCAACATAGGGACTAGTGACGACCCCGCATATATGAATGACGCTGAAGAGGATTCTGATTTAGGAGAAACCATGGAGACCAAAACGACCACTAAGATAGAAACCAACAAGGAAGATCTTCATGAGCCACAATGGCCAGGATCCAAGAAGAAGATAGGAACTTATCCAAACCCTACAGAGGAGATTGAGCGAGTCAAGCAATTAAGGAGTTTGGTAGAAGATACCCAAAGGGATCTAGAACTAGCACCTAGGAAGATCCAGATTACCGACAACGTGTTCCCTATGCAACAACAACCTCACCAAGACCATAGACCCTTAGCCATACCTAGTGTCATCCAATAGGAAAGTGACTTAAAGTCATGGGAAAGTGGTCGTACTCACTTCTTGATGGAAAGAATGTTTACAAAGGGACTCCTTGATCTTATCGAAGAAATGGAGATCCCATCTTCCCCACGTCAAGGGAATCAAGGCCAAAAGGTGCCGTTAAACATTACCATGTCATTCGAGTGGATCTTGTGACGGGTCGAGCACATCCCCTAGGAAATAGGTTTATAATTGATCATAGATCTGACACCATAGTTCACTCGTCCCCATTGCAGTATTGTTACACGTGTAAAGCGGACACTAATGTTGGGGAATATTCTCCTTATATGGATGTACTACCTGGGATGACTGAGTCAGACAATGTGGATTGGGTCCACCTATCAGCAACCATAGACACTTGGGGAAATAGGGGGACGACCTGGGTAACACCTGAGGGGGATGAAATGCCCGTACCCTTAAATATGCTACAAGCAATGCATATAGCTTCTGACAAGACTAGTTCTAATATAATGAAGAAAACATACAAGTGGGTCCCTAAAGCTTCTTTAGCGACCATAGCTAGTGCTAAAAAAAAAAGCCTTGTAAGAAACGTCCCACTCGCTCCAAGAAAAGTAAGAAAATGTTGCGATGGATACCTAAACGACTATTGGAAGCCCAAGGCTACTATCAAGGAAATGATCAAATCTGGGTGCCAAAACGTAAATTGTGTTCTTACCTATCACTTGATCCATGTGAGCCCAATACCGTAGCTCCAAAACGAATCAATGATCACGGAAAGAAAGAAATCACAGAATGCTACACACCCGCTCCAGAGCTAGTTTGGGTACCGAAGAAAGAACAATTTGTTCCACCTAGCTCAGGAAGGGGGGAGTCCCTTGAAGCTTCTAGCTCCTCATGTAATGCATCCATAGATGTAAAAGATTCTCCACAGCGTCCACCTACAATAGTGGACCTCCATAAAGCTACAAAGGAATCCACACCTCCCAGTGTTCAAGAATTACCTGATGAACCACTTCAAGTTCGATCCTGGGAGAGTACCTTACTACCCTTGCAACTCGACGAGGCACCTAAAGTAATAGAAAACTAATGGCAAAAATCCTCACCTATTACCAACTAGAACAATTGGTTTCAAAGGCTGACGAGCTCATTTCAAACGGTATAATCTATCCAAGGAAGGGGGGAGTGTTTGCTAACAGTCATCATTCACTTGCTTCTCGCTCAACCTTCCTCCCTGACCTCTCAATCTCCAATTTTAGGGAATGTATATATAAATCCTTATACCCATTAAAAAAATAATAATAAAGAGCAAGAACAATTAGCAAACGAGTGTGCACAATAAAAGTCAAAACATTGACCCAGACCTACACATTTACATCCGGTACATTGAAACAGAAACCTATGTTATCAAACACCTTTGATCCTCATCACTCGAGTGATGGAGGGTAGGTAGGATTAATACGATAGGAGTGTTTCTGTTTTAGAGTTTAATGATTAGCAAAGTTCTTTCTTCCCACTGATGTGCCTCCTAGAGGTATTCTTTGTGTTTCCTAGTGTGTACAAGAACGTGTTGCTGTGGTTAGGATTTGGACCTTCATGGGATATTTCTCTCGTTCACACTTCAAATCAAGCGCGACCATCAACACAAACAGGTGTTTCTTGTCCATTAGCATTGCCCCTTATCTTTTTTGCATCTATGTTTGTCTGCTTTGATTGTGATTGGTAGCATAATATTTAGTGCCTTTGTTTAGCACCAAATATTAAATTCAATGTAATTTTTTGTCATAATCACTTGTCTAGGTTTAAAAATCAAGCAGTCCGACTAAGCTAGTTTGACCAAGCTAGGTGTTAGAGATCTTCTCTTAATACCATGGGGAATGCCTTCCTAATTATCAATGGTTACTTAGGTTCTTAATCCGATTTAAGCAGCATTGTGTGAAATGTACTAGGGATTTCTAGTGGGCTTAGTCCCTATTGACCTTTAGCTTAAGTATATGATAAAGGGAGTTTACTAGTGTGATGAGCCTTGGGAGGTGTAACAGTATCATATGACCCCCCAAAGTTACAAAATTAAAATGCTGAAAATGAACAAACAAAAAATCAAAGTGCCACAATGTAAAATCTTAAACTGGAAGAGAAATCTCAGCTTGATTTGGTACTTCACTCACATGTATCGCCTATGGTACTAGAGCCCTAGAGGTTCCCAGTGTGGGCGCTTTTTCTTGAAAAGCAAAAAACCCAAGGCATACA
Organism: Adiantum capillus-veneris; assembly: GCF_014529385.1. Lineage (NCBI taxonomy): Eukaryota > Viridiplantae > Streptophyta > Polypodiopsida > Polypodiales > Pteridaceae > Adiantum > Adiantum capillus-veneris. Next base: position 140,105,898 of record NC_140931.1, on the reverse strand, counting down.
AAATAAGCACACACATCAAAATTGAATCACTGTGAAAAGACTTTGGGGGGTCAAAGAAAAGGTAATCAGTCAGGTGATGATTTCATGAGAAATTCCTTTTATTATAGCTTAACTACAAGGTCTTCTAGGTATAGCCTCTACCAACCCTCGATAAAAATACTTGGCTCTCGTGATTAAACAACTTAATTGACCAGAGAAAATTAAGAAGCTTACCCATTGTATTAATAGTCGATCTCTAGTGCCTTTTGACCGTTAAATTAGCGACCCCAGACTTGTTTAATTTTCTACCTTTACAACTGTTTATGCATTTGATTATATTGCAATTTAATGTTTATTGCTGACAAATGGTTTAAAATTCTGTTACCAATCAAATTGTCTGCCTACAAATGCATATGCTTTTTAATTGCTTATGAGAATGCAAGAACTGTGCCAATATCGTTTGATTTTGCAGTGAGACTGAAGGAGGCTAAGGACGTTCATCTCAAAAGCTCTTCCACCTCGATGAATGAGATTCAACTCAATAGCTTCTAAGGACGGAATCTACATCAGGAAGGGGGGCATGTTAACCCTCACGCACATTCCTATCACCTACGATGGACATTGTATTATTTATTTGGTAGAGTCAGGTACCGGGCTTGTCAGTCCAATAGGAAAAGGGTAAGAGTGATCGCCGATGAGAGGCGCACTCTAACTGGAACATTCAAGGGATTAGTTGGCTAAGCATGGGCGCCCAAGTGTGAATGGGGTGATCTCATATAAATGTCAACTAAACCTTAAATTCACTCATTCTCTCATTTGTGCAATTGAAGAGTGCTCTTGCTCCATCTCCATCTTCTTCTTCTTCATCTCCTTGTGTGTGTGTGTATGCATGAGAGAGAGAGAGAGAGAGAGAGAGAGAGAGAGAGAGAGCATTGCGGCGGCAGGACGGCGGTGAGGCGGTTGAGCGTGGCGTAGCGGCGTCTCCCTCTTCTTCGCGGCGAGGAATCCTCCGCGAAGCAAGCGTAGAGCGGTGAGTGACACACCATCGCCATCTTTGAGCTTACTAGTTTAGGCTTGTTGTGTGCTTGGAGCCATTTGTGGCTCGCACACGGTGTATCGGCAAGTTCCTTGCATTGACACGTGCAACATATGCGCACACTGTACTAGTTGAAAAAGTGAATGAATCTCTAGACTCACTTTTGAAAGATTATGAAGCACGGCTTAAAACTAACCAGACCTAGAAACAAAGATGGATGATGCAGACATACTTTGAGTTGGAAAATCAAAGGCTAGAGATGTGTCAGAAGATAATCCAAACCTCCCAAGCTTTGTTAGAACCATCAGCAAGGAAACGAGATGGTTGGATGGAGGTTCCAACTCTAGCACTAGTGGTTCCATCAAGATACAAGATTGAAAGGATAACTGAGATTCCCACAACTGCATTAGAACTCATGAAGTTAATAAGAAAACCAAGATTAGTGATGAAGCCATAGATCAGGCTTCTAGTGGTTTCCATCCTATCATACTTGAGATATGCAGAGTAGAAGACGGCTTGGATGAACTTTGGAAACAAATACAAGAAGAAAGCCAAAGCCAATGAGCTCAGTCACAAAGTTAACCAGACCAGTAATGGGGGGGATGTGTTTCTTCCTCATATTGAGGAATTTTAGATAGGATCTCAAGAAGATCTAGATATTCGCTCATATTGGGGGTTAAAGGATCTGTAAGATCTTTGGATAGCCAACCTAAATCCTTGAAAACCTTACCCTCTTACATGGGAGAGTATGAAGCAAAGTCTATTTGAAGGCAGTACCGTTTCAAAGACTCTCCTTAGAAAAGATGATGGACTCTAAAGGATTGATAGACATATTGTCTGCACCTGTGACTTGCACCATTACCTTAGACGAGCTTCTTCAAATATGACCAAACATGTGGGTGACAATTGGAAGTTGGAAAATTTTGGTGTAAAGGATTCGACTTCACAGATACAAGAAGGGATAAGAGAGCTAGAAAAACCTTAGTTATTAAACATGCGACAAATACCCTTAAACAAGGTAGGGGAGTATTGTGAAGGAAAGGATGACAATAATTCACTTCTTGTTGAGTTTCAAGGTGTTACAACCATGGAAATCCTTGCCAAATGAGCGGGTGTGGCTATTGCAACCAAAAAGATATGGAAGAAATGGGGAAAACCTGCCTTGAGAGCCACAAGGATGAAATTGCAGCTTGCAGATGTGTATATGCAAAAACCCCTAGGGCTTCTAGAGAAGGTAATTGTTACTTCTTATGGCATTGAGTATGAACATACCCTTTCTATACTAGATTTTGGCAAGAAGAACAACTACGGCATAATACTTAGACGGCCATTCATGCGACAATTGATGATGGTCCAAGATTGGGGATATGATCATGTATACCTCAAGCACATGGAAACCACTACGTGCATAAACCTTAAAGACCATAGTTATAAAGATGTAACCAGAACACCGATTGAGGAGTTTGACTCAACTACATTAGTAGGGTCAACAATGATATAAGGAGAAGAGAATTGAGTGCAAGGCGCTAGAGAGAATCCAATGCCTAGAATAAGAGGCAAAACACAATTTTTAATGTTTGCAAGAGCAGAACATCGTGTTAAAGACAAGGTTTACCAGAGATTCTCTAGAGCTCAAGATCCAAAGACACGAGAAAGCATAAGCAACCTGAGAAACAAACTCAGAAGTCTAAAACCAAAACAAAGCCCAAGAAAACAAAAGAACCAAAACCAAACGAGTTCGGAGAAATTAAATGGACCAAGGGTGAAAGAAAGAAGAAATAGAGAGTGGTGAAAAAGTGCGTGAGAAAAATGATGACAAAATGAGTGTACCTTCCCACTACAAGGAATTTACTATCCAAGACAAAAAGATAGTGATGAAACAACTCATATGAGAGCGAAAGGACAAGGAGTCATATGACAGGCCACAAGACGCAAAGAAAATAGACTTAGTTGCACCAAAAGAAGAGCTAAGGCCGGTCTATATAGCAATTGATATGAGTCCGGATGAAGAGGAGAAGATCAAAAGTCTTCTCAAGGAGTACAAGGACATGTTTTCTTAGTCATATAAAGACCTAAAAGGAGTAGGTCCATCAATATGCCAGCAAACAATCCCATTAAAACTTGATGCAAAGCCTAGCCGATAGAGACCGTACACGTATAATGATACATTTGCTAAGCGCATCAAGGAAGAGACCGATAAACTGAAAGAAGCTAAGTTCATCTATGAGGTAGAACACACTGATTGGGCATCTCCAATTGTGTTAGTGCCTAAAAAGAATGGTAAACTTTGAGTGTGTGTCAATCTAAATAAGGTTAATGTGTCCACAGTAAGGGACAATTATCCCTTGCCTATCACTAACCATGTTCTCGAACGAGTGGCAGGCAAGTGGGCATATTATTTCTTAGATGGATTCTCTAGCTACAACCATCTTACAATCACTCGTGAAGATCAATATAAGATGGCAGTTCCACAAAATGGGGAATATATGTGCATAGAGTCATGCCCTTTAGATTGACTAATGCCCCAACAATGGCACATGCTTTTAAAGAATACTTGAGGATATTCCTGGAAATTTATATGGATGATCTATGTATACACTCTCTCTTGAGAGGTGAACATACATCGCACATCAAAAAACTATTCCAGAAGTGCATGACGTATAGGATCTACCTTAACCTAAAAAAGTGCATATTCATGGTGAGACAAGATAGAATCTTGGGACATATTGTCTCAAAAAATGGCATATCCATGGATACATATAAGATGAAAGTGATTATAGGAATGTCTAGACCAAACAACACAAAGCAGGTACAATGCTTTATGGGACACTGTGGTTATTACAGGAGGTTTATACACATGTATGTAGCACTCATATCTGCTCTTTTATTAACAACACCAGATTGGGAAAAGATCTTTCATGTTCAAATTGATGCTTCAACATTTTCTATAGGATGCATCTTCGCTCAGTCAGGAGAAGGAAATTTAGATTTCCCAATCTGTTATGCAAGTAGATAGCTTAACAGTGCTAAAAAGAACCACACAACAACTAAGAGACAAGGGCTATTTTGATGATATATGTTGTTAAGAAATTTTGGCATTATCTCCTTGGAAACCAGTTTGTGTTTTTCACTCATCATCAAGCCCTCTTATACCTTGTAAACAAACCATGCAATACCTGAAGAATTGTACTATGGTTCATCATATTGCTGGATTTTGATTTAACAGTAGTGGTTAAAAAGGGGAAGGCACATATTCAAGCAAATCATCTTTCTAGATTTCCAAATGGAGAAGCTCCAGAAGGCATAGACGATGACATCTCTGATGCATATCTGTTCAATGTTGTCTCAAGAGATAGTCAGTTTACTGTCCTATGGAGGAGAGTTTGATAGGACTGAGCAAGAATTTAAACGACAGACGGTTTGGCAATCCAATAATTTTCAATTAATTGGTGGACATTTGTATCATTTAGGCTCAGATAACATTTTACGACTATGCATAAGTCCAGAAGAGTACGATTGCTATCTTTTAGAAGCACATGTTCAGGACTTAGCATTTCATTTCTCGCAAACAAAAACATATCAGCACTTAAAACAATTAAAATTTTATTGGCCAAATATGTGCATTGATGTTCATGAGTATGTTACTAATTGTACTATATGCAGATCTACACCATTTGTAAAACATGCAATGCTGTTTCATGTGACAATTGCACCAAAATGGAGTCAACATATAATTGACTACTTAACAATGTGAATGTTTCCTAAAAATACCTCTAGAGCACATCAACGGGCTATAGAGATAGAGGCTCAAGACTTCACATTGATTGAAACTCAGCTCTATAAGAGAGGAAAAGACAATGAGCTTAGGGTATGTGCAGCGGAAAGCACATACTTGCCAATCCTAGAGCACGCACATGGAGGAATAAGTGGATGCCATTTCTCAGGGGAGAAGACAAAAAAAATTATCGTAACCATGGAAATATGGTGGCCTACCTTACTATGGATGCTGAAGAATACATTAAAAGAAGTGATGCTTGTCAACATACCAAAGTGCCAATCAAGATGGATGAGATTCCTTTAAGGCCAATGACGGGAGCTAGAGATTTTGCTAAGTCGGGCATAGGCTTTGTAGGACCAATTTTACCGCCCACTTACAGGACTTGCGCCCAACATATCATTGTTGCCACGGACTTAGCATTTCATTTCTCGCAAACAAAAACATATCAACGCTTAAAAAAATTAGAAATTTATTGGCCAAATATGTGCGTTGATGTTCATGAGTATATTACTAACTGTGCTACATGCAGATCTACACCACCTGTAGAACATGCAACGCTCTTTCAGATGACAATTGCACCAAAATGGAGTCAACATATAATTGACTACTTAACAACGAGAATGTTTTCTAAAAATACCTTTAGAGCATGTCAATGGGCTATAGAGATAAAGGCTCAAGACTTCACATTGATTGAAACTCAGCTCTATAAGAGAGGAAAAGATAACCAGCTTAGGGTATGTGCAACAGAAAGCACATATTTGCCAATCCTAGAGTAGGCACATGGAGGAATAAGTGTACACCATTTCTGAGGGGAGAAGACAATAAAAAAATTCTTAACCGTGGGAATATGGTGGCCTACATTACTATGGACGCTGAAGAATACGTTAAAAGATGTGATGCTTGTCAGCGTACCAAAGTGCTAATAAAGAGGGATGAGATTTCTTTAAGGCCAATGATGGGAGCTAGAGCTTTTGCTAAGTGGGACATAGACTTTATGGGATCAATTTTAAGGACCGCTTATAGGACTCATGCCCAATATATCATTGTTGCCACGGACTATCTCACTAAATGGATTGAAGCAAAAGCCACACAAAAAGCGGATGCAAGGACCATTGCACAATTTCTTTATGAACATGTCTTTCTTAGATATGGTCTATCAATAGAACTTGTCAATGATCATGGCACACATTTCACTAAATTGAAATTCTTTTAGATGACTTCATCGTAATTCACAAGAAGTTATTGAAATTCTTTTAGATGACTTCATGGTGATTCACAAGAAGTTTGCTACATACCATCCATAGGCAAATGGACAGGTTGATGCTACAAATAAAACCCTCTACACTGTAATGACTAAAATAGCATCTGATTCAAGCACTGATTGGGATCAAAAGTTGCACTCTACATTGTGGGATTATAGAGTAGCTTATAAGACATCTATTGGAACAATAGCTATAACACGGTGTTTGGTGTTAACGCTATCTTGCCCATGGAGTATTTAATCCCAATGCTAAGGGTAGCTAAGCAACTAGAATGGATAGGCCATGAATTGTATTAAAAAATAAATGACCTTGAAAAGCTAGATGAACTCCGCTTATAAGCCGTAGCTTCTATCTGCGCTCAGAAAAGAAGGCAAAAGCAATTTTTTGATAATCATGTACGTTCAAAAGAATTTAAAACATGTGATTATGTTCTGGTCTATACATTGAAACAACATGCCAAGAAACTTAAAAAGCGAGGGATGGGACCCTTTGTGATCAAAGATCTATCACCAAGTGGGGTTGTCAAGCTTGCTACATTAGCTGGTGAATGCCTAACTCGATTAGTGGATGTAGGCTGAAAAAGTATCATTTGCCACTAACCCAAGAAATGCTTCAAAGAATCCATGAGGAGAAGAAACAAATGCAAGAAAAATAACAAATAATCAAAGAAGCTCAAGGAAAAGCAAAGGAGAAAATGGCAAAGAGGAATCTTCTATGACAGAGGCAACAAGAAGGACCACCACTACAGATCAATGCACTCAAAGTAGCAAAATTTGATGAAAAGGATATGGTGGATCAGGCAATCAAAGTCAAGGTTGGAGTAACCAAGTGGAAGCAAGTGCACTTCTAGATTCAAGAGCTAAAGGAAATCTTATTTCCTACAAATTATATAAGCATCTTGCACTTGAGGAAAAGCTCCAATCCACACAACAAAACATTCAAAGCTAGGATGAAACAATTATACTCGTGAAAATTAACCAATATGTCTACCCGCATCAATTTTATGTGGTAGAAGATCAGCCAGCGCAGTATCCATAATTGCTCGGTTAGCCATGGCAGAGATAATACAATGTACAGATTGATTGGAGCTCTGGTATAGTCCACATTCAACATGCAAAGGAAAGCCAGGTTGTTCCATTTGTTGTACACAAAGCTGACAAACCATTGGTAGTGGAGTCAAGAGATAAGGGCAAACAACCCTTCCTTCCAGAAGTTCAACAATGGATACCAAAGAGAACTTCAAAATAGATCACTTCTGCATTTGTTTCACCCAAGGAAGTTACGGCCAACAGAGGAAAACTACTAGTGAGTATGTCAGGGAAACAAACAAGGCAAAAGCCGTTGTCACAGTCCACAATAGTATACCTAAGCATGTCTGGATCAAGAAGGATGAAGTCAAAAAAATTCGGTAGACCATGCTCAAAGTTACCTCTCCAATGACATATGATACACCTAGAAAACTAGACCCACAACATATCACAAAAGTATGGGTGCCAAAGAAGTTGCTTGCAGTCTAAGCCAAGCACGAAAAGCTTTGGATTCCAAGGAGACAAGAGCAGGGAACTCCCTTCATTACAAATACCTAAGATACAAACAAAATCAAAGCCCATCAAAACATAACGAGAAGAAGATACCCTCCTCTCGCACAACATTAATTTTTCCATGCATTGATTGCGTATGCATATAGGGCTACACTACATGTCCTGCATTAGCACAATGTTGATACCCATGCACAACACATACCCTAGGGTGATACAAAAGTATTTGGCACATGTCAAAATTCAGGCCAAGTTACGACGAATCAAAATTGCAAAACCAAGAGGAAATAACGATTAGGTGTCCAAATGATGAGACGTCTAAGCCACAGGTCGTATGACATGAAAAATGTGGTCAAGGTAAGTATGCACATTGCACTCAGGGTAAGTCGGGCACATATAGGCAAAAATGGGCAAATTAGACCTCATTTGCACTCAGTCTCAATCAGAGAGAGAGAGAGAGAGAGAGAGAGAGAGAGAGAGAGAGAGAGAGAGAGAGAGAGAGAGAGAGAGGCCATAGGGTTTCTAGCAAACAAAAAGAGCAACCGTGGCTTTAGGGTCGTAGGGTTTCTAGCTAGCAAAAAGAGCACCCCGTGGCCTTAGGTCCATAGGTTTTCTAGCAGCAAAAAGAGCACCCTGTGGCCTTAGGACCATAGGGTTTCTAGCAAACAAAAAGACCAACATGTGGACTTAGGCCATAGGGTTTCTAGCCAACAAAAAGAGCACCATGTGGACTTTTGGCCATCATGTTTCTAGCTAACCCCTGTGGCCTTAGGGCCATAGCGCTTTTAGCTAACACAAAGAGCATCTATGTTCTTAGCACCATAGGATTTCAGGATATGGGAGGAGGAAACAACCACACTAGTGGGTGGTATTGCCATCTAAGTGCCCCATAAACTATGATGAAGAAGGCCCCTCATTGCCAAAGATGCAGTAAGGCCTCACGACGATCCCACATGCAGCCAAAGCTACCCTGAAGCCTCTCAAACTATCCTCTAAATGTATGGATTGACTCCAACCAAATGTCACATACACACTCTGCCAATGGGACGTGTTGAGTGTCAAAGATGCACAAGCATAAGTCTCTCTAGATGAGCCAAAGCATCAGGCTATAAATGAGCTCTTAACAGTACTCTCTATCTTTGCTCCACTTTTGAGGTACACGCTCTATGGTGGGTGCCCGCTTGTATCATAATCATCTTGCTAACAGAATCCATCTTAAAACAAAGTGATGGGCGTGTGAGGGTGGACCAAGCTACAGTACCAATGGCTAGTTGTCAAAAGTGCAAGCATCAACCAAAGAATTCAAAGCCAAACCTACTATGCCATGGGGCAATCCAGCACACAATGGTGTTGTGCCACAAGTGGGTGGTCACAAGTAGCACATAACGTCGAGTAGCCACTATGCACCAATCAACTCCCAACTGAAGTATCTCGATTGGTGACTAGCCACTAGAACATGATGACTCTCCTTGGCTGTCTACTATCCCATAGGTGTCCCAAAAGTTTATAAAGGACTCGGACATGAGACCCTCCTCTTGTTAATGATCCACTATAGCAGGGGAGCCTCTCTCCGAGCTGCCAGTATGTGATGGCCCAACTATGTTGTGTATTTTAAAGGGAGTCCTTGGGTAATCAACTAGAGTAAAGGGATCCCACCAGAACCACTCCCTCGTGTCCCACTACTTTCACACATGAGAGTAGTTATCCCAAGCCCATAACCGGCGACATATTGTCTCAAGAGTTGACATGTCAAGATCTATCACACAATTCCTCCCACTGATGTCCACAACTCGGATCCGCAAAAGGCAACACTCTGTAACCTTTGGTGCCTTGATAATGACTCTGTGGAGGCACCACTCTCCATGACCCTCACAAAATATGAAGAAGCATGTGTCTGTGCAATCCATAACTCCATTTCCAGCTCCCCCATCTAGCGGGGAGCTGCAAGCTAAAAAGGGGTGAGCCACTCTATGGGTATAGTCTCCTCTAGAATATCATGACACATGCTTTGCACCCCCTAATGTCTTGCATTTGAAGACTTGACTCTCCTCAAGAAGTGCTATAAACTGCAATCAATCCCCAAAAGTGTGGGATGGACCCGTTGTCAGAGGACCCCAAGAGACATGAGGTTGACTACCAACTATGTGGCCTCGTTGTCTGCTGACTAGATGGTTCCATGTAAGTGGATGCCTCAAGCACCCCTCAATGCATGGGGGCTAGTGTTGGTCAAGGCCTCTCTGTAGGTGATCCCAAGAACAAAGTAGGATCAAAGAAAAAAGGTCCTTCCATCTCTTGTTCAATCCCACTGAGGAAGACAAAGATAGGATCTCTGAGGGCCACACAAAGCCTGCATGGTGCCATACACCCAAAATTCTCAAAGTAATACATATGCGCTCCCAAGCAACCAACTCAGCCCCGTGTATCATACCATGGCTATCCCCAATCCAATCTGAAGGGTCCTCAAGAATGTTGAAGTCCATCCTAATGCACCATTTCTCTGCATGAGGCAAAGGTTTCAAAATATGTGACCAAAACTCAACCTGTGCACTTGCATGATTGGGCACATAGATGTTTGAAAAGCCCACAAGTCTATCATGAAACTACATGGTGAACCACGGATGATCCACTTGGCACAATGATACCTCTGTCCACATTGGCCTTTTGCCATGAGTCCACAATAAGCATACATACACCTCTGTAAATGCCTCTAGGCCCAAAGGCAACTGACCAAAATGTCTCATAGCTACCACGCAAGATCTATCCACAACACTGAATATGACTCTCATAAAGATGATGCTCCTAAAGCATATCTATTGTGCAACCCACAAGGCATCTCCATAGCTCTTGACCCCTCTGACAAAGAAACAAGGATTCACCTAGCCTCTACACATTCCATGAGACAATCTACCACGTTCCCTAGCTGCTGCGTCATTTCCTCCTCATCGTCCTCTGTGATGAGCCCAATCTTCTTCCAGCAAGAGAAAGCGAACTATCCCTTCTCGACCAAACTGAGTAAGCTCCGCATAGTGAGTTCCTTGCGGCATTGATAGAGGCGATACACATTGATTGTTGCCTTTAGAGCCTCCCTAAACCAGTCGGCTCCATACAACGCCTCTCCGTTGGGAATGGCTTCCATGGCATCCTACACAGACTTGATTTTATTCTCAAGATAGTCGGTCATCGTGAAAAGTAATAGAGGTGTGCAACGGAAGCTACTGGAAGCTTTCACAAAAATAGATTCAAGCAATGGTAATTTATAGCCATTGTGTTATTCACAATTTGACAAATAAACAACAATTTCCCAAATTAAAAAAAAACTGCAAATCAATGTACCAAAATGTGGCCATCATAAGATAAATTTAGAAACTAGTACAGTTGTCCATTTTGTGAAGCATACTAACAAAAAGTGAGAATTGACAAATGCTATGCATCCATGCCTGGATAGGTCCGGCTTTGGCTCAGTGCCCTGAAGATATCAACATCTGCCAGGATTGGTTGATGGATAAACATGTTCTCATTTTGGCTTAACCCTAGCACACGCAGATAAATAAAATACAAATGTTTACATGCAAGATATGGTTTTTGCTTTGACACTCGTTCCATGAAGTCTAGACATGTGCACGATGGTTGCAAATACAAACTTTGTACACCCCAACATGACCATCTTCACTTTTGGCCTCTACTTTGAAGACCTCATTAACACCATCTGCTGCACATATCTCTTCTACGACCTTCGCTCTCAGGGCTAGTGCTAAACTAATCTTGCGAGTAGCATCCTCAGAAATGGAAGTCCGATACCGTACACACACACCATCTCACACTGTGGCTCTTGCACTGCCTTCAAGAGTGGATGTATCTTTTGACTTGAAAGGAGAGTTGGTCATATTTTGTGCAGGAGAAACCAGCGTTACATTAGATATTCCTTCTTTGCTGAGCTCCACTTGATACCCCCCTTCATGCAATATTTGCACCTCATCCTCCGATAGGTTGGTGCCCACATGCACGGGCCAAGTGTGTGGTGGATGCTGAGGCTGTGGCTCAATGTTATGGTCTACTATATGGCAATGCAAGACATGATCCAGACAAAACCAAAACCATTGACACACCACACCATTTGGATGCTTTCGATATCCTTCAAAAGATGGGGCCGGTATACCAAGGCTAGAACCTGCAACACTGCATCCACACCTTCGTCCTCCTCTTGGCGTGCCGCTACATGTGACCCTACTACCTTGTGGAGTTCGGCGTATGGCCCACATTGCCTCATTGACCTTGCACTCAACTACATACTGCCCACCAGAACCTGTACTTCGTTTTGGGGTTTGTGATATCCCTTCTTCTGCAAAGTTGATCTTATGTGGTCTTCCACACTTCTTGCGATCTTTGGGGGCCTATGCGATGCATCACCTTCCACGTTGATAACCTCATTTGGCTTGCGTCTTTTTCCTTGATGTCTCCTTATCTCCTGTCAATGGAATTGGTTGTTTATACATTGGAGTGCCCTCAATAGCCTCATTCACTGCTCTTATCACTTGGCTGGGACGTTTTTCATGGCGTTCCACAAGCTTTTGTATTGATGGACCCTTCCCAATGTGTTTTCCATGGCTGTATGAAATGGCCTTTGTGCTTTGTAAGATGGGATTTGCAAGGTCGGTTGTACATGCATCATATAAAGAAAACCCTCCCCTGCTAGCCAGCTGCCATGCTTGCTCTCCGCAAGGTTAGTGCGTGGAGTGTTTGGTCCATCAGAGCTACTTTCTACGCGTGTCATAATGCCACCCCAATGTGCAATACGAATTTCCCACCAACTAAGCCATGAATCCATGTATGGAATGTTATGGTCTATGCAATGAACATTACGCCACAATTGGCGTATCAGACGAGCCTTTGTTGCTGCAACCTCTTTTGTTGGTGCTTGCCTCCATTGAGTGTCAGAGCTCAGGTAACTGAGGAACCGAAGCAGGTGACAGAGCAGCTTCATCCGCTGGAGCCACCTTTCCCGACACCACTCAGCAGTCAGGGCGGGGCAGTAGCAGCTCCGTATCCCACTTTCACGGCCCCACTTTTGGCATGGCGTGCAACTGGACCGTCTCCCAATGCATTCATTGCCTCCACATCTGAGGCCCCGCTCGCAGTTGATCCATTGCCTCTTTCACTACCTACACCCCCCCCACATATAGTTCATACCCTCTGCCATTCCCCCCACCGCCCTTCTTTCATCCACCTCACCCATGATGTATCCCCCCCCCATATGTATTTACTTTTGATGCAATGGAACACATAGATTTGGGGTTTGCTATATGAAATAGACCATAACTGTGTGTAAGGAACTTCTGTTTGTCTTATTAATAGTGTATTGAATGCATCCATGGTGTTTTTTGTTTGAATGTAAGTTGGCCGTGAACCGACAATCAAATTTTAGTTAGAGAGAGAGAGAGAGAGAGAGAGAGAGAGAGAGAGAGAGAGAGAGAGAGAGAGGGAGATAGATGGGTACATTATCCCTTCTTTTGGGAATCTGCTCGCCCGATTTTTAAAAAGCGCTCGCCAGAAATTGCTCGCCCAAAAATTGCGCCCGCGGCCAGCTACTCTTTCTTGTTGGTGGCTATGCACGCTATCAACAGAGTTTTGTTCGGACGGCCAAGAGGTGTGCGTGAAGCCGCACCTTTGTGTCCTTGCATGCTGACAACTCAGAAGAGAGAGAGAGAGAGAGAGAGAGAGAGAGAGAGAGAGAGAGAGAGAGAGAGAGGCCACACCTTCCTGTTCTAGCATGCTAACGAACTCACAACCGACACACTAAAACACACACACACACACACACACACACACACACACACACACACACACAAAGCGAGATGACTACTTGGAAATTGTTTGCCAGAGATCATCATAGAGTCAATTATGGCTGTTTGTACGACTACGTGGCAAGTACTTGCCACATATCATCACATAGTCGATTGTGGCTGCTTGTACTGCTCGAGCAAGGACTCTCTCTCTCTCTCTCTCTCTCTCTCTCTCTCTCTCGCGTGTGCGTTGAGATGGTGAGCCGAATTGGTGAGCCAACATATAGCACTAGCCATCATGGGAGGTGAAGAACCGCTAACTGGCGGTTCTTCACCTCCCATGATGGCTAGTGTTGCATGTTGGCTCACCAATTTGCTCCCCTAGTGGACCTTCCCGGGCTCTGTAATAACTGGGGGTTCTTCACCTCTCATGATGGCTAGTGCTGCATGTTGGCTCACCAATTCGCTCCCCTAGTGGACCTTCCCGGGCTCACCACCTCAACGCGAGAGAGAGAGAGAGAGAGAGAGAGAGAGAGAGAGAGAGAGAGAGAGAGAGAGAGAGAGAGAGATTCCTAGCCGTTGCAATCAAGTTTTAGCAGCAGAAGCAAGCGGCCAGACTTCTCATTACAACTGAGAAGAAAAAGGAGTAACTTGGATTCACGCTTTTGTGCTACGTGACCTGCGTGAATTCCCTCTCCATAATAGAGTAGTATAAATAGACACTTCTATGTAAAAAACATAGACGCTTTCTTGATAATAAAAGGTGTCCATGGTTATATTTGTTTGTCACTTTCTGGAGGTGCCCCATGTGGTGTGTTACAATAAATAATGCTAAGGGGGTATAACTGAGCTTGTGGGCTTCACGAATCAACAACACCACCTTTGCGCCCCTGGATTCTTGCTATCAACGAACCATTGTTGCAGGCTCCCTCCTCCATGCATGTTCAGACCCTTAAGAGCAAGATGCAGAAAAAGTAAGGCCATTTAGAGGTAAGTCTCTCACCTGCAAATCCATGGCTTTCGCCTCTTTCTCTAGAGATGGTGATGCCTCTTTAAACATGCAAGCAACGCAATTCTGCAATTTGAAGGCTTGATTCCGATCAAAATTTGGGCTTGTGAAGATTGTAATCCTTGCCATGGATCTCTTCTCCTCTCTGCCGTTGCCTGCACTTGGAAACATGAGCCCCGCCTACAGAGTGGTGCTCCTCATTGTCTCCACTCTTTTGCTCGCCAAGATACTGTCCACCCTCTTTTTCAAGAGTGCCCGCAAGAAGCTGCCACCAAAGGTGCGTGCATTACCTCTTATTGGTGGTGTACGCAAGTTCATGAAGGGTCCCATCAACATGATCCGTGAAGAATACCCACGTCTTGGCAGCGTGTTCACCGTGAAAGTACTCAATCGCAACATCACTTTCCTGCTTGGCCCTGAGGAATCTGTTCACTTCTTCAAGGCCCCCGAGTCTGAAATGAGCCAGCAAGAGGTATATCAGTACAATGTGCCCACTTTTGGCCCTGGAGTTGTCTTCGATGTTGATTATTCTGTGCGCATGGAGCAATTCCGCTTTTTCAGCGAGTCTCTTCGAGTTAGCAGTCTGAAGAGCTATGTGGAGCACATGGTGCATGAGGCAGAGGTATGCAACAATCGCATAACTCTATCTATGTTCTGAAGTCTGATTGTTTGAAGATAGTGGAAATTTAATACACCTTGTCATGTTTCCCCATACTGTTTTCTATTTTTTCTTCTTATAAAATGGTGCATGAACTCTGATGTATGGTATTTTTTCAAGGGGTCTGAATCATACTTTTTCCATAATTTTCGTACTTGTATCTGTATGTCGTATGGCTGGTGTTTGAGAAAACTATGTGTAGGAGTACCAACTATGCAGTGTTATAATGCTTTCTCAGGTTACAAGTTCCCACATGATTGTTTATCGACTTGAGGAGCTGTAAATGTTTATCCATAAACATCTTTGCATTAAATTTTTTCCATAAAATGGTGTATGACTCTCTCATACCGTATTTTCAAGAAGTCTGAATCATACTTTTTTCATGCTTTCATATCTGAATACGTACCCCATATGATTGGCATATGAAAAAACAGCATGTGACACTAGGAGTACCGACTATGGAGTGTTTTAATTCTTTCTCAGGTTACAAGTTTGCATATCATTTTTTATTGTCTTGAACATCTGTAAATGTACATATCATATATATCTTTGCATTGAATCTTACTCGCTTGTCGTAGAACACTTATTTTTGCAATTTAGTCAGATTTGCCACAGGTATCCATGTTTTTATATACATGTTTATACATTTGTTCTAGAATTCATCATTGTAAATCCTGTGGTTATTATGGGCAGAATTTCTTTGCTAAATGGGGCGACGAAGGTGAAGTGGATCTGAAGAGTGAGCTAGAACATCTTATTATCCTCACTGCAAGTCGGTGTCTCTTGGGTAGAGAGGTAAGGGATCAGCTATTTCAGAATGTGAGCGACCTCTTCCATGACCTTGACAATGGGATGCTACCCATCAGTGTTTTGTTTCCTTACCTTCCAATCCCTGCACATAAACGGAGGGATAAAGCACGTAAACAGCTAGCAGACATATTTGCAAAGATTATTCAAAATCGAAGAGCCTCTGGCAAGCGCGAGACAGACATGCTGCAAGCGTTTATTGATTCAAAGTACAGAGCAACAGGGCGTTCTCTTACGGACTACGAGATAACTGGGTTGTTGATAGCTGCTCTCTTTGCTGGCCAGCACACAAGTTCGATTACCTCCACATGGACTGGTGCTTATCTATTAAAGTAAGTTGTTCTCTTCAATAATTTTTATCACATCTCTCTCTCTCTCTCTCTCTCTCTCTCTCTCTCTCATCATATGCTCTTCTTGTCTTCATCTTATCAATGGCTTTTTCCACCATTTCCGTAGTAAAGAAAGTACTAGTAGCAGGGCATGGCTCTAGCGGATCTGGTAGTGGAGGGTCTAGTAGCAGAACATTTGATTCATGCAAGGGATCTACTTTCAGTAGTCCTTGCTCGTCTGTTTAATCGGGTCATGTGTGAAGGATTACCTGAATCTTGGAAATTATATACTATCGTACCTATTTTCAAGTCAGGGGATCCTATGATACCCGGGAACTACCGTACCATTATGGTGGGCCACACATTGACCCGACTGTACGCATCCATTCTGGAACAAAAACTGAGTAGATGGGCAGAGAATGAGGGCATAAGGGCAACAGGACAAGCTGGATTCAGGAGGGGTTATTCCACTCTAGATCATATTCTTACGCTCAGAGCCATTATTGAGGAAGGAAGAGCAAGCGGGAGAAGGATGTATTGTTGCTTTGTGGATTTTCGGAAAGCTTTTGATACAGTACCAAGGGCCAGATTGATGCGCAGGATGCAAGAGTTAGGGGTCCCCAAAGAGATTATCTGGGGGATCATGGCCTTATATGGGTCAGTAACTGGTTATGTACATACTCCAGAAGGGGATTCCGACATTGTTCATTCCACCGTTGGAGTAAAGCAGGGATGTCCATTGTCCCCTACTTTATTTGGTATGTATATAGATGAGGTATCAGATTACATTGATAGAGAGGGTGACAGAGGTGCTCAACTTGCAGGGTCATGGATCCCTTTGTTGTTGTGTGCAGATGATATTGTATTGATAGCAGAATCACCAGATGGAATGCAGAGGCAGCTAGACGCATTACATAAATTCGCGGAGGACAGCGGACTGTCGGTGAATTTGGGTAAAACCAAAGTTATGGTGTTTAACACCACACTGCAATGGGTTAGGAGATCAGCACCTACATTTGCATATGGCCAGGATACAGTAGAGTACACAGATGCATACACATACCTTGGTGTGGTATTTGCAGGACCGAAGTTTACTCTTAAGAAAGCAGCAGAGGCTAGATTGTCCAGAGCCTCTGCGGCCTTGGGAGGGCTGGAGAGGATGTGTTCACAAGTGCAATTTCAGGAACCACGAACAAAACTTTGGCTCTTTGATACTGTGGTGGCTTCGGCTATGCTTTATGGGGTCCAGATTTGGGGACCATCTGTGGATCAGGATAATTGGAAGCCAATGGAGAGACCTTTGGTATCTATGATTTCCCGAATGATTAGAGCCAAGGCCTCCGTACCACACGCGATTATCCGAGCGGAACTAGCTGCCCCTCCGATAGAAATTGAAGCTCTTACCAGATCAGTGTCCTTTATACATGGTTTGTGGGATACAAATAATTGCCGCTATACTAGATTGGCCCTCGGATCCTCTCGACAGTTAGCAATGAAAGGGGATACATCATGCTGGTATGCGCAACTGTCTTCGTGGTTTCAGAGACACGGGTTCAGTATGGAAAGATTACCCCCCTACCAATACTCTCTTGAGGCTCCATCACTGGCAATTACACGAACGGAGATTAATAAAATTATCCGTCAGGATCTTATACAGTTGGATACTAAGAGGACATGGGTAGACCCTACACAAGAATTGGGCACGAAGATGGCCGACTACAAAGAAAACTTCCTACAGCTATCTGAAGATGGATTTGTGACTCGCCCAAGCTACATGGATACCCACCCGTCTCATGGTTTGAGATGTGCTATTGGTCAGATTCGTACATCCTCACACCAGCTGGAAATTGAATTTGGCAGATTTAGGGGAATCCCACCTGAGAGCAGAATTTGCAAGTTATGCGGAATGGAGCCGGAGACAGAATTACACTACATATGCCATTGCACCGTATACTATGAGATACGTGGGCGTTTCCATTGCCTATTTAAAGAAGGCTTTGGACCTCTAGATAGAGTCATGCAATACCAAGATCAAAGATGCTTAGGTTTGTACCTATTGGAAATACATCGGCACAGGGATAATCTAATGAGAAGACAAAGAGCACTACAGCCTCAGAGGCAGATCACAGATTTCTTCGGATCGAGAGAAGCAAGAGGGGAAGGAGAAGCAAGAGACCAGCAGCCAGCGCAAAGGAGTACCCACATCCATACCAAAGGCACCCTCATTGACAGGGCGATTGAGCTTAGGAAATCGAGACGACCACGACCGAGATGCAGAAGCACACTCCACCGGAGGAGGCTACAACAAAGGATTAGAAGCATTCTAGCTAGACACCCAGAATGCTCCTAAGTAGTTTATTTAATACTTTGTATTTAGTTTTCACATTTATTTTCACACTTTCACACTTTTCACACTTAGTACTTTAGTACTAAGGTACCCAGACTTTGTAACACATTCACCACTTTTGTATCAGTTTGGTCTCATAGGTCATTCTGGCCTTTTTGAAGACGTTAATATAACATTTCATTTCATTTCATTTCTCTCTCTCTCTCTCTCCATATACATACATAATACATATATATTGAAAGCTTATCCTCAGCAGGGCTTTCTGTATGTATATATGTATGTATGTATGTATGCATGTGTATGTATGTCGGCTGTGTTGATCCTATGTTTGTATGTTGAAACCTTGTCCTCAGCAGGGCTTTTTATATGTATTTGAATTTTACATTGGCTTGCCTTCTTGTTTTGGATTACGTAGGCATAAGCAATTCTTGGGACCAGTTCTGGATGAGCAGCGAGATGTGATAAAACGCCATGGAGACAAGCTTGACTATGATGTTTTAGGTGAGATGGATGTGCTATACCGGTCTATTAAGGAGGCCCTTCGTCTACATCCACCTCTCATTCTTCTGCTACGCTACACACACAAGGACTTCGCAGTAAAGACTAGAGAGGGTGATGAGTATACCGTGCCAAGGGGGCACATTGTTGCAACATCCCCCGCATTTGCAAACCGATTGCCTTATATATACAGAGATCCTGATAATTATGATCCTGACAGATTTTTGCCAGGTCGTGAGGAAGACAAGGTAGCAGGGGCATTTTCATACATTGCCTTTGGTGGTGGACGACATGGTTGTCTAGGGGAACCCTTTGCGTATCTACAGATAAAGACAATCTGGAGTCACCTTTTTCGCAATTTCGAGCTTGAGTTGGTGTCCCCATTTCCAGAAATCGATTGGGATGCAATGGTTGTGGGCGTGAAAGGGAAAGTAATGGTCAGATATAAGAAGAGGAGTCTGAAGTCTGAGGAGTAGTATGGAGGTTTTTTTAGCAGGTCAGAAAGGGAGGGTTTTTGAAGAGATGGCAGAAGTCTTAGTTTGCTCTGCCTCAGTGCAATAGCGATTGAAACACTGAATTGTTTTATGGTTTCGAGGGCAGAAAGCCCAAGAGCAGCTGAGCGTTGCTTCGGTTTGCTGAAGGGATGTGCCTTTTTTGTAGAATTAAGAGGGCTACTGATATTTTTGACGCAGAAAGGGCTACTGATATTCTTGAAGCTTTCTGCACCAAACAAATTTCTTTGATGCAGGGCATGTGAATCTCTCTCTCTCTCTCTCTCTCTCTCTCTCTCTCGCGCACGCATGCATGTACTTGTGGATATAGGCTGTCCACGTATTAGTATACAAAGGCTGTGCTGCATTGGCTCATTATGTCTCTAATTACAGCTACAATTTAGCTTCCATGTCCTTAAAATAATGCAGGTGGTGTCTTGTTGTGGTGTCTTGTTTTCATGTATAAGACATACTCTATCCTCTTAGCGCCTTCAGTGGAAGGTATATCAATGTTTTTAGATTGTGGTTATGCTGTGTTATGAGGGTAATGAAGAGTTCACAATGTATTGTGCCAACTGGAATGGGTTGTCTAAACACTCACAGATTGCTTTTGAACAACAAAAAACAAAAGCAATCTGTTAGTGTACAAAGTGGAGTGAGCTTTTTAAGTACCAATGCATGTTCAATGGGACAGTTTCCACACAGGTTTAGAACTCTGGAAATGGTCATGGTCTGAGGGTCTCTCACTCCTCATTGACATGTGAGATGTTTGGAAGCCATCTCCGTTCCTGGTGCAGGCAGGAGAATTTTGTGCTGGGAGCGTACATCGATTAGAAACTTGCTCTCATGTATGTATGTATACATACATACATACATACATATACACGTGCCCGTGCACACTCACACACACTTGTCTAACACTAAATAAACCATAATAGGAAAATTCGTATATCAAGGGTTCATCTACACTGATCATCCTTTGCTCACAAAGTCTACCCACAATATAATGCTTCCAAATGGTCGAAATCTACCATAAGCTTCTCCTCAAAGATAGCGACATGCAACTCAAATCTGCAAGTTGTCAAAAGAAACCACTGAAAATTCATATAGCCCGAAGGTCGTGCAAAGGGCTGCCTTATGTACAATGCGTATTTGATGGTAACCCCTCTTTAAATCTATCACAAGAAGATATAGAAATTTTCTCATGTAGGAAAACGGAGTCTTTTCCAGTGTTTTTCATACAATGAATAACATCATGAGCTTCTGCTCGAGAGGCACCGCATACCTAGCTAGGTATGCAGTGCCTTCCTCACAGAATCTCATGATGTTGAGGTAAGTCGCAATGTGGGAATTATTGTGAGAATTTGTCCAAAACTTCTTGTGTATATGGGGCTGAAGGTACCTTTTAGCTTATCAGGGTATCGTTGATTTGTGGAGTTGAAAATTGGTTTTTGATTGTGATCTTGTTTAAAGATCTTTAGTCTACACACACATGAAATGTGCTATCCTTCTTTTGTACCAGAAGAATTGGAGAACAATGCTCAGAAGTACTTTGTAGTACCAGACTCTTCTCCAAAAGTTGCTTCAAAATTATTTCTTGTTGAGTCAAATTCCTTGTATGGGGGTTGGTTTGGAGGACAATGGCCTAGAACTACATCAATGCAATGATCTTCCGGGCGTTTCGGAGGTAGCTTAGCTGGTACTAACTCTATAATACAATCTTCATCAAATTGAAAACAATTTTTATCAATCCTCAAGTGCAAACTCTTGTAGAAATCTCTCTCTCTCTCTCTCTCTCTCTCTCAAAATTCAAATAAGTAGAAAGACACATTATAATTTCCTTCTCAATGAAAACATGGTTTACACTAGCAAATTGTCAATCTAGGGATTGGTAGCATAAGTCTTTATCTTTTTGTCTCTATATCCAATGTGAGGGACTTTTCAACGTAAAAAGGATCTTGGGTATGGCATTCCCAAAAGAATGTCATGTCCTCCAAGGGTTCCATAAAAAATGTTTCTTTGTAATTATACTCGCCAAGCAAAAGATTGAGCTGGCCTTACATTAGAGTTGCATAAGTAGTCAACCCCTCAAAAGGAGAACCTCAAGCAATTAGAGTATCCAACTTTTCGAATATGAGCCACAAATGCTTTGCAATGTTAAGGGATTTTTTTTTAAAAAAATGTGTATCTAGGGACGTAGAGGATCAGAACTCTTTGGTTGCTCAAGCATCCCCATCCTTGAGAAGTTGTCTCTTGCCCTTCTTTTGTCTTGTGTTTCCTTGACCATTAGGGATAGAGTTGGAACTCGCCGGTTTGGGACCGTGTTCCTTCTCTGGAGGCCTTTTTCTTTTTGTTGCTGCTAATAAGACAAACTTGATGTGGCCCTTTTCTCCACATAGAAAGCATCTTCCTTCTCTTCTGAAGGTCTGCAATTGTGCTAATGAGAGATATCGTGATTCTCTTGTTGTTATCTTTGGCTTCTTAGACTATTTTGACTCTCCTAAAGAGCATACACTGCTCTTTGTCTTGCATGGTAGGTGCTTTGCCCCATCTTCCTTGGAATCCTTGTGGATTGTAAGTCCTCACCTATGATCACTGACTCCATCCTCCTCCTAAGGGTAGCATGCGGATACACCTTTATACTCTGGCAAAGTGGGGGTTGAAGACCCGCTTTGAACTTCCTCTTCTTTCTCTTGTCGGAGATGTTTCTAAAGCTGTAACCTTGAAGAGAACTAACCACAAAATTTCCACATAAGTCGTAAATTTCTCATGCTCCTTCTATGCGAGCTAGTCCCATTTCTTTTGAATGTTACTCATAAAACTCAAACTTGAATCGGCTTGTGTGCTTTTGTGAATCTTGGCAAGCCACCAATTTCTTGTTGTCTACTTAAGGTATATTGCTACATGCTCAAATTTGACTTCATAGTGAAGTTTCCATTGACAAAGGAAACCTCAAACTAATTGATGATAGAGAGAGCCTTAGAGACATCTGGTCTTACAATATACCTATCACCTTTTGCCCTTAGAATTGAAGACTTCTCTTGCTGTTGTGCTTGCGCCTTGTCTTCTTGAACTTGGGCTTAGATTGAAACTTATGTAAAGAGATAGTAACAGTAGTACGAGTAGTAGGAGCTTTATAATAAAATAGATAATATATGAGAAGTAGAGAGCAATCTTTGTCCTTGCTTTTGTTCCTCTCATCTTGAGCATTCTCCTCTCAGGATCTCTTATGTTCAAGGGAATTTTCATCACCATTTCTTCCTTGCCATTGGTTTCCCGATCAACAAATACTTGATACTCATTGTCATCCTTCTCTTGGGGATTTTTGAGAGCATCCAAGACTCTTTGAATATGTGGTAGAGCAAACAATTGTTGCACCTTTGAAAATTGAGCTTGTACTTGTTGCTGAAGTACCTCTTTAATGGTTCTATTTTTATTGCAAATGGGAGTGTGCAACAATATCAATAACCTCACATAGAATAAACGAGAGAATAAGAAGTATGAGAGAATATTGGGGAAGAGAAGATTATTTCTCACCCTCTTAAAGAGATACCTTAATTGATAGGAAGAAGCCTTTTTGCAAGCACATGAACCAGGGTGGGGTGCTTCTCCCATGCTCCGTTCTAAATCTCAAATTTGATGGAGTTGATCTACTTTATTGCTTCCCAGTGTTATAGCGACTCACCACTCCCACTACACATTAGGAAAAATATGAACCCTCTAGGGGCCCTTTGGGATTAAGGTTAATTAGAGGCCAACCAATGAGAAGAGGGTAATGGACACACTCTACTCAAAACTATTCCTTAGTCAAAAAGTGATTTTCTCTCTCTAGGACCCCTTTTCTAACCCCTCCTTGGTTGCAATCATCACACTCACCCTCTACTCCAACACTTCCTCTTTACACCATCTCCATTGCTATAGCAAGGAAGCTTCTCTCTCCTCCCCTACCACCTCCCATTGCCACACCAATCAAGGGTTATCCACCTTCTCCTATCTCGATTGCCATAACGCTCCTCCCTCCCCTCTATCACTACCAAATCCCATTGGCACACCAAGCAAAGTCATTCACTTTCTCCCACCTACATTGTAGCAACAAGCAAGGTCCTGCTCCTCCTACTAATTTCCTTTGTTCATCCATGGTCAACTCTACTCCACAAAGGCGATCAAAGGATGAGGTCACATCACTTGCATGCCACAATTCACAAGAAGTATAGATGATGAGTGGGTGCCACAAGAGTTCACCAAAGGTGCTTGGGTGTACATGCAACCATCTGCTATTGGCCCTCATCGTGTGTGAAATCGTGCAAACTTGAATCATTATTAGAAAGGGAAGCTTTTTGGCTTCAAGAATCGCAAAGACAAGGGGACCGTAGCCATTATGCAACATGCTTTCTCAATGTCAAGCATGCAATTGCAACAATTAACTCGATTTCCAATACATTGTAAGTACAGAATACAAAGCTAGGTGTGAAATCACAATGGAATGTTTTTATGGATTCATACTTAAGATTTTCCATGCATTTATATTCATATTTCCATCCACATTGATGGAGGAGAAACCACTATATAGTCTCTCCGACACATTCAATGCTATACATGCGAATATTGGAGCAATAATTTTTGTACATCTTTGTCCAACCAAATTGGTTCAAAGAAGGATTTTCTTCTACTCTCACTCCTATATTGTGCCCACTTCTACACAAGAGTTTGGAAATTTTAAACCCATCAAAGTATCTTCCTTATTAAGTATGGAGTGGCCACAACGAGATTTGTGGTTGGTAGCATCTTTCAAGCAAAAGATGATACTAGATGTCCAAAATTCCTTGAAATATTCTAAAGCTTCTAGGTTTGTGGGCTTGAGTGGGTGTTTGCCTATTCATTGTTTCATGCATATTTTTAAAGAGTTTGGTTTTTTAGAGACTACCACAATGCTTGTATGTAAAGATGTGCATTGTGAGGATTTATGGAGGCTTTTAGAAGAGGACTGTGGTATTTGTGGAGGGTATGCACAATGGGGATAGGTATCGTTGTAAGGTTGGATACTTAGGTATTGGGATGTGCTATTTAAAATCTTGCAACTCGTTATACATACGATTTCACTATGATTGTTGGATGTGAAAGCTTGAAGTGTGGACTCCCGTATAGAGTGTAGATGGCGCTATTACAAGCTTGACATTGCAGTGAGGATGCCCAATGATGCTTTGGAGGCTGTCCAAGTGAACAAGCATTGGACTCTCAGTAATGTTTGGCTATTATGGGTTTTGAGTACCTTCAACAAGCGCAATTTTTTTTACAAGGTCACAAGGTGAGAATGCTTCCACTACATTTTCACTCCATCATAGTTTGACAATCATTGGCTACTTACTGTAATGAATGTCCGCAGATTGGGAAGAGAATGGAAGACAAATTGAAGGTCGAGGAGGATTGGGGCATGGATGGAACTATGCTATCGCTCTTATAGCTTTGTAACTCTTGTAGTCTTGGAAATAATCCCCTATGTAATCAATATGGTTTGCTTCGGCAAATTTAAGACTTTGAATATAATTTTTCACATTGAGATGAAAGTTCATTTATTGTGAAAGTGCCTTCTTTAAAAAAGGGACCATTATAAAAGGGGGGCTTCATAACTCATTCAAACCTTTCACTTTTGCAACCCTTGAGATCCTCCACTCCTATCTGCACCCCGAGCTAGATATAGATGCCTCCACAGCCTTTGCATCTGCACCCACATCCACCTCTTCCTCAAGGACACCAACTATAGTCTACAAAGGGATGTTGGACCTTTACACCTTCTTTACTCGTCTCCCCAACCTTGACGCTACAATTGCCCTTCACATGGATGCATTTGCCAAGATTTCAGTGTTCATAGAGGAGCACATCATAAAATATTCCGAACCTATCTCCCCACATGCAGGGATCTGGGTGCCTTGCGATCTCTTGTGCTACATACACAAAGGTGATCGCCCATTCTCCAAGTGGTTGAGACGGTTCCAAGAAATTGCCACCGATACATGCCATTTCTTGGACGAGCAAGCCCCAGGGTTGTCAGTACTCAAGAAGCGCAAGTTGGGGGTGGAGTACTTTTCTCGACTGGAAACATTCATCTTCTTTGTGAGCGAGGAACCTGATTTGGAGGAGCTCTGCCTACCACACCTTCAGGTTGGGTCCGTTATCAAGGACACCAAGGAGCAGGAGGGTGTCCCCATGAACCTTGCAGCGGAAGGACAGGCACTTCGACTCGAGTACCCCAGCGGGCTCGAGGTGGTGGTTAAGAAATCCATTGTTGTAGCTAGCCCCAGTGACAGTCTAGTGGATGCGCCACTGATGTATGAGTCTATCCCAGAGGTAGAAATCAGTTGCTTCTCCTCAATGGTAGTGGAAGGGAGGAGTATGTCTTTATGCATGACTTGGGGAAAGCATTTGCTATGCGCATGGATGAATGCTTGAGCGTGCTATGCACCAACGCCCAATTTCCCTTAGACAGTGTTCCATATGTCCTTGAAAGCAAGCTCTTCCTAGTGCGTAAATCCCATGAATACACAACATTTGGCACTGGCTTCCATGGCAAAGTGCTTGCCCGCTTTCGTTGGCTCAACTGACCCTCAGGTAATAGCGCACTTCCTCTTGGCCGGGGAGCTGCCTTATGTGTAAGAGAGGAGCTAGGAAATGGCAAAGAATTATGAGCTCCTTAGATGTATGATGTAAAATGAACTTTTTAAAAGTAATAGAATTTATTTTGAATTGCCTCTCTATCTTGTACATTCTTTTCAATGTGATCCCTCAATCTTGTAAATTACTGAAATTGGTGATGTGTTTTAATAAGCAGTGTCCTTTTTGCTTAAAACAACAACTCAGCATAAGTGGGATGCACATGATCACTCACTTCAACTTAACTCAATATATTAAGAAACCAAAAAGGAAAATAATTCTGGGGACAATATAAAAATCATCTGCGTGAAAATAAGAGAAATTTATACAGTCATGTTGCATAAATATCTGCTTTCATTAAATATTAACATTTTTTGGTATCCTAGAGGACAAATAAGCCAAAAAATGCCAAAAAGGGGGTTGCCACAAGGACGCGCAGATGGCCCAAACAGAAGTCCTGGATGGCTCATCTGCGCGCCCTTGTGGCTACCCCCTTTTTTGGCATTTTTTGGCCTTTTTTGCACTTCAAGACCCTAAAAATGGTGAGATAAACCTTAAATTTAACTTTTCATGCACATGATCACTCCCTTCAACTTGAATTAATACTTAAAGAAACTAAAAGGTCAAATCATTTTGGGTACAATATAAAAATCATTTGAGTGAAAAGAAGTGGAATTTCTAATGTCATGTTGCATAAACACCTGCTTTCACTAAATATTAATATTTTTTGGTATCCTAGGGGGCAAACAAGGCCAAAAAATGTCAAAAACGGGGTGGCCACAAGGACGTGCAGATGAGCCATCCAGGAATTCTATGGCCCTTGTGACCACCCCCTTTTTGGCATTTTCTGGCCATGTATGCCTCCTAGGATACCAAAAAAGTTAATATTTGGTCTAAATTCAATTGTTCATGAACATAATCACTTAACTTAAAAACACATGAAGAAGCAAAAAAGGCAAATGAATTTGGAGACAATAGACACAACTCTCAATCATTTTTTCATTGCAAAGTCATCTGAGTACAAAAAGAAGGGTGTGCAATACAAAAAGGGAGGTGTAACTTCAGCTAATGCTCGAAGTTTCACCGCAATCGACATGCAAGCTGCATGTCCTTTGGTTGTATTGTCACTCATTTGTATGTATGGCGCATAGGTTGGTATCTTCCAACACCAAAATGATGTGGGCCTCTGCAGCTTCTTGAATAGCCTCCAACGCCATTGCTTGCATCCTATCTTGATTTCCATAGCTTTGAAGCACCTCCTTCACCGTGTGAGCAAAGGGGGCACTTCAAATTAGAAGCTCGGTAGTATTCTAGTAGTGCCAGATTTCTGCAAATACCCTTGCTATTTTATGACGCCTGAGGTTATCTAGGGGGCACTTGCACATTTGCTGGTGGGCGGCGTTTGGGCCTCTTGGAAAACTTAGATTTGCACATATTTACATACTTTGACGCTAGATGTGCCGCCTCTTCTGAGTCATCCTCCTCTCTTGCCTCTTGATCTTGTGTTGTGGAGAGAGCTCGCTAGTCACGAGGCAACGTCTTCCCCCCCATTGGCACCTGGTGTGTGAGCGGTATTTGAGATCGCTGCCATGGTGGCTCTGTCTCTGATTCAGTATCTGTATGAACCACTTGAGCTCTGGATGGTCCTGCTTGCAATTCATGGCGTGGTAGCTCCTCCCTATCAGACTCTGATGTCTGTTGGCCCTCGTCTTCTTGCCAGCATTGGGAACATTGCTTCACTCTATGTCGACCGAGGTATTTGTTGTTGTACACGTGAAGAATCTTCTGTCCTCGATGACTCTTGGCCCCGACTACCATGCCCACTGCTTGAAGAGTGCATAGAACGGCCAGGTGTTCACAGCCGTTTTCTGTGCCTTTAAGTGATGCCGGCTTTTCACATTCTTGGAGGGTGTTTCTGTTGGAAGGCAAATGCTCTTTGGCGATTTGTTTGATGCACACCATTGGGTATGATAAGAGCTTACCTACGCTTAAGAAATAAGTGGTTTATGAGAGGATCAAATATTTATAAGGGCTCATTTTAAAAGGGCCCTGTTCACACTAATTTTTGCAAAAAAAATTATTATTTTTTAAAAGGATGCGCTAAAATTTATTAAAAGAATATGTAAAGACAAGGTGGACCCTGCGTTCAATCGCACTCCATTGGCGCCATGCAGCATGCTTGGTGGGGCCTTGCGACATTCACCACTTATTGCTGTGATCTTGACCACTCAATTTGCGCACTTCCCTAGCAATCTTGGATTATCGTGCACGCTCCATTGTGAGCTTACGAGTAGATGTTGTGCCAAAAAACCAGTTGAACATCTACTCCAAATAATTGGATTGCACCATTCCACCACCATGTTGAATATTTTTGAAGTACACCCCCCTTGCTCGATAATGGGTCTTCTCCATGCCTTGAGTGCTAAAAAATCTTAAGCGAACCATATTTGCGCATTAAAAAAATGCACTATACGCAAACAAGATATGATGTTCACATGAGAAAATGATGCACATTATTTACTGAAAACAATCCCTTGTAATAAGTTCACTACGTAAAATGGCTTACCATGTAATGTGTGATGTTATTTTCACCCCAAGAAAGGGTGAAGACCTTGGTGAAATCCGCCAAGGCTTCTTGAAATGATTGGCATTGTTCTTCTATTGTGTTGGTAAGGCCCATAAGCTTGACCATTTTATCAAAATGTGCCCAAACTTGCGTGAACTTGTTTACAAGCTCGCCATTTAAATCATTGTCAGTAGTAGCTTTGCATAATTCCTTCTAAAGTTCCCAAAGGTTACCTGCCTTGTGGTTGGAGCTGTTTTGAGCATCATATCGACCTGGCTTTCCTTGGGTTACTTTCTTAAAAAGTGTCTAGCTTTTTGTCCACTCATCAACACTTGTTGGGCAATTTCATGGGCCTCCCCTGTGTTATTTGCAGCAACGATAGACACATCTCCACTGTGACAGCCAATGGAATTCAAGAGTGTCTCCACCCTTTCGATCGCTTCCTGGGACTTTTCCAATGGCTTCATTGTGAAAGCATAGTCAATGTGGAGTTTCAATAGCCTATTAAAAATGCACATGAATACGTGTAATGTACAAAAATGTACATTTGATAGAGTAAATGGAAAGACTGGATTCCGAGCCTGGTCCTTTTGTGCACGATATGGGGCATTGAGCATGTGACATCTCAAAATAGACACTTTCCATTCTCTGCCTTCATCTCTGACATCACGATAGTCCAACCCTTCTTCTCCATCCCCTTGCCATGGAAGCATTGAACCTCCCTTTGCAGAGTCAACCATAAGCTTTTGTGCATCTTCTAAAGTGTTTGCTAGAAGCACTACATCATCTGCATACAACAAAAGCATGATTACTGCATTGCAAATAGTGACCTCTTCAATGCCTTCTTCTTGCATAAAGTCAAGTACCATTTGTTCCAATTGATTGATGCATAGACCAAAGAGAGTTGGTGACAACGGACATCCTTGTTTAACCCCAATAGTGCTTACAAAAATTTCTGAAATTTCTCTTCCCATGCACAATTGACAAATCACCTTTTCAAAGATTCGAGAAACCGCAAGCATAAACTCACTTGTCACTTGGAGTTTTTCCATATTTCTCCACCAATTTTACGTGGAATCATATAAAAAACTTTCTTAAAGTCCACAAAACAACAATACAATTTCTTGCCTTTCAACTAACTTTCCTCCATGAGAACACGAAGAGTGACAAGATGATCAATGGTGCTACTTGTCCTTTTGCACGCTTGTTATTCTCTTGAGCCCAATCACTCAATTTCATCTCCATTATGCACCCAAAAAACTTTTTCATAAGAGACCCAATCATTATAGTCCGGTAGTTGTTTACATTCTTTACATCCCCTCCTTTATGCAAAGGCTTAACCCAATTAGTACTCCAAACATAAGGCATACCATGTTGAAGTGAAAGGTTGAACATATCACACATCCACTCATGGATAATATCTCCCGTCCATTTGATCATCTCCTGCTTGATACCTTGAAGATCTCTCGGTTTACGAGTGGCCAACTTTTCAAGCCCACTACATACATCCTCAATAGTAAAAAAACAGGGCATACATAGGAGTGAACTATAAAATTGTATTTTTTCAGCATTTGCTTGCTACAATTGCCTACAATATGTATATATATCCACAAGACTACAGCTATCAAAAATCTCAACCCGCTTGCCCCTCAAGTTTCTCCAAAATCTTCCACATGCATATGCCTTTTCTTGGACTTGAACAAGTTGTTGCTTTACTTTCCATCTTCTTCTTTTCTTTTGAATCAATGCCTTGTATATATGCAAATGACTTTGATAGTTGTCTTTTGAATCAGTGCCTTGTATGTATGCAAATGACTTTGATAGTTGTCTTTGTCCATAGTTGCATCAAGTTTTATCAAGGACTTTCGAGCATCGTGACATTCTTTATCAAACCATCTTTTGCATGATCTATAATTGTTGATACCATGGAGACGCTTTATGGAAAAGCATTCTTCGGCACAATATAAAATAACTTCCTTGAAAGCTTCCCATTTTGTTCTCAATGATGCGTCATATTGGAGCTTTGTCATCCATAACTTTTGCTCAATCGTTTCAATGTACATTGGTGCCCGTTTGAATCCATACATAATGATAATTTCTCTTCCCTTTGGCTAACATTATCATGCTTAGTTGCTTCTCCACATGAAAGGTCAATACATAAGGTCCGATGGTTGGATCTCGGAGTCCATTGGCCAAACATAAAACTCTTTATGCGATACATGATGGCTTGCGTCTTCGTCCCTCCATGTTAGCCTCATTCCCTCCATGTTGACGAGGATCATTCAATGCAACTGAAAAGAAGAATATCCCTCAATCATTACGAACGAATGTTCAAAAGAGTAAAGAATCTACTTAAAGTACACTTTTTGAACTTTTACCATGAAAGACCCACCTCTATTATTTGCCATATTTTCTAGAGAGAGAGTGCAAAAAATGCATTTTCTTAGAAGGCCCTTGTTAACCCTCACGGCTCACGGACACCTTATCACCTACGACGGCGTTGTAACCTACAGCGGACATTGTATTATTTATTTCGTAGAGTCAGGTACCGGGCTTGTCAGTCCAATATGAAAAGGGTAAGAGTGATCGCCGATGAGAGACGCACTCTAACTGCAACATTCAAGGGATTAGTTGGGCGCCCAAGTGTGAATGGTGTGAGCTCATATAAAAGTCAACGAAACCTAAAATTCACTCATTCTCTCATTTGTGCAATAGAGGAGTGCTCTTGCTCCATCTCCATCTTCTTCTTCTTCATCTCCTTGTGTGTGTGTGTATGCATTTGAGAGAGAGAGAGAGAGAGAGAGAGAGAGAGAGAGAGAGAGAGAGAGAGAGAGAGAGAGTGATCGAGCATTGCGACGACGGCACGGCGGGGGCGAAGCGGTTGAGCGTGGTGAAGCGACGTCTCCTTCTTCTTCGCGATGACGAATCCTCCACGAAGCAAGCGTAGAGCGGTGAGTGACACACCATCGCCTTCTTTGAGCTTACTAGTTTAAGCTTGTTGTGTGCTTGGAGCCATTTGTGGATCGCACACGGTGTATCGGCAATTTCCTTGCATTGACACGTGCGACATATGCACACATTTTTGGCGCCGTTGCCGGGGAATGCCATACATTAAGCTCGAGTAGCACTCTGTGCTTCTCCGTGGTGCAATTTCTATTGTAGGAAAGGTAAGGAAGGAGGGTGTGTGTGTTGAGAAGAGGGATTTGGTGTTATACTGTGTGTTTTTTTTTTTAATGGAGTTTTCAAAGGTACTGTGTTTATTCTCTGTGTATTAAGGTTGTTAGTTTTCTTTGTTAATGGAGATTTCAAAGGTACTGTGTTTATTCTCTGTGTATTAAGGTAGTTAGTGTTCTGTGTACAATAAGTAGGAAGTAGATCTATGAGAGCTAATAGAGTGTGTTAGTGTGTAAGAGTAGGTGTATTAGTTAGAAGTAGGTAGATAGAGTGTGTGTGTGCTCTCGCGCAGACCGCGACGACCTAATCCTTTAAAAAAATAAAAATATTTTTTTTTTAAAAAAAAAGGTTGGACCGGGATCGGGTGGACCGGGATCGGGAATATCTCCCAGACCCAAGACCAAGCTCATGCTCAGGCCTAGGCCTCAGTTGCCTATTAAAAAAATGAATTTTAGCTTCACACGTAGCTAAAAATCGATTTTTTGAGGACCAACGGAACGTCAGATGCTCGAAAATTGTGTTGTAAACCACACAGCGACCCTCTAAGTGATACACTCATTTCGAGCTATCACACACTTTAATATAAAAAAATCAAACATTTAAAAACATTAAAAAACATTAAAAACGTAAAAAATACGAGTGAAAACGGACGCTTAAAAAAGGTAAGCGGTTAACCTTCGAGGTTATTCGCCGACGTTTGTAGGGTGCCAAAGGCACATGCATCTGCGTTCTGATCGTGTGCTAGAGACGGAGCAACTAGAGAGAATTTTGACTTATGCGAGTTCTCAATATCCACCTACTTTAGGTTCTGGACCCTTTGCGGGGACCCAAGGTACTACAAACCAAGACCCGAACATAGCGGCTAGTGACTATTCCTCTGACTACGACGTCATGGAGGGTTTCCCAATGCCTAATCCCGATAGCTCAAGCCAAGACATGCATGCCATGGGTCCTCGGTCCGGGCCGAGCGTGCTTAGCCGCGTGAAGGAAACCTTTAGTAGAGCCACTCGCTCCGAACATGGAGCAAATGATGTAAATGAGGGGGGTGGGGAAGTAAATTCTCCATTCGTGACAAACGTAGACCCTATACCGTTAGAGAATCGGCACGTGAATACTTCATTCACTGCACCTCCTGACTCTTCAGAGTTATTTCCCTCGGAGGTCATATTACCCGATGGTAGAAGCCTTGCCGAAGTGCAAGAGGTTGAGCGATATATCCTTGCAGTGAGGGAAAAGGAAGTCGAGAGCTTACGCAAGGCAAAGCAACGAAGAGAGTTAAAAGCGAAAGCTCCTATGTCAATATCCTTGCTAAGAGAGCAATCAAGTGCTCCTGATTTAGCAACCGCTAAGGGCCAACCCCTAGAAAGCTACATTGCATCTAGCTCAAAGGACACCCCTAGCACCTCAATCCTAGATGGAGTGTTCTTAAATGAGAACTGGGAGTACGAATTACAAACAGAGACTCCGACTGACCTATACACATGTCACACCTATCATGTGGGTTGGTTAGATGTCCTACAATCCACAATGGGTGCTACTATTGTAGAGGATCAACAACAAAGAGTTTGTGAGTTCATCCATAGGGTCATTGAGGTAGAGAGACAGAACAAGGGGATCAAATGCCTTCAATGGGTCTCATGAGGTTCTTGGATACAGGGAAGGCTAAACAACCGACCTTATCGCAAATGGAGACTCCCTCGGTAAGTCCGATGGATCCCCCATATGTTGTTTCGCCAGGGTTCTCAGTGCAATATGAGTCCACAAGTGATAGCTTCACCTTTCCAAGTCTAGCTCATCTTTCCCTTGATGACACCACGGCTACCATGTCTACCCCAATGATGGGCATGCCGAGAAACACGCCATGGACCTCATTTGTTAGTAAAGCACCACTACATGGTAGCTCCATGCCTGCAACAGTACCTACAAGTGTGTACCAATCGTATGCACCTATGGGTCATCACACTCATGTAGTCCCTACCCCTCCCATTGTTTCAACAACTTATGCTCCACAACCACAACACCCAAGTTTTTTTTTCCATGGGACTATACCGGCTAGAATTAGCATGCCACATCCGAGGTCTGCTATGCCTAAGGCCACCCATATGAACTATGGACCACCACATGGCACAACATCGTACCCAACGTGGAACCCAAGGGCTTCCTATGCGCCAAGCCCGATGCCAATACCTACTCTACATGTAGTCTCTGGAGCACCTTCATCCATGGTGCTTGCTGATTTAGGTGATTTGGCAACATTTGCTCAAGCTATCGGTCGATTTATTACTGAGAATATGCGTAACACGCCTGATAGAGAGCCTAGAAATAAGGCAGTACAAATAGCCAAGCTCACACAAAAATTTAGTGGAGACGGGGATGTGAGAAGGCATATCGAAGTGTTTGAACAAATATGCGATTCTCTAGGAGAACACAATGACCTACATAAGAGCAATGATTTAAGGTTAACCTTAAGTGGAAAGGCTGGGGATTGGTATAGAACCGTAAGGGGGGAAGAAAAAATGATTTACCCTACTGTTAGGAGACTGTTCTTAAAAGAATACATACGAGAGGGAGTGCTTTGGGGTGTAGCCTCTTAGCTCCAGAAAGCCCAACGAGAGGAAGGAGAGTCGGTGAGAGACTTTATAAGTCGCTTGAAGCATTTGAATTCTTGTTGTAATCCAAATGAGCGCTTCAACAATAACCAATTGCTTGATAGATTCATTAGGGTATTACGGCATGAGCATATCTACAATAGCCTAGTCATTAGACGTATCACCACTTGGGAAGCAGTCACCAACAATGCGATCCAATTGGAGGATAATTTAATGATTCAAGGAGAAAGAGTGTCTGTTGAGTCTAAATCTATTAGCTCACAAGCATCGGGGCATCAGCCAATGACCCTAAAGCCTATTGCTAAGGAGCCAAAGATATCTGAGATGACTTTAGCAGATCTCACCAAGGCTATTCAAGAGAGTCTTAGAGACAATCATGCTCCGTAGAACAATCATATGTATCGAAGAAGGGAACAACAATGGTGCTCACTATGCTATGGACTGCATAGTACCAGTGAATGCCCTACTTTTAGAGTAAAATTCAATGGGAATTGCAATGCATGTGGAAGGTATGGTCATCAAGCTAAGGATTGCATAGTATTTAAGCGCGCGATGGCCAATAGACCAACCTTAGCATGGACAGACACACCTCGAGTGCTTGCATTGATGTCGGCCCCACCTCTTGAACAAACAACACAACACATGGTCCCTAGGGCCCAAAATGTTGTTCAAACAACACCCTTACCACCTCCAGTGCTAGGACTGCAACCACCACATCCGAGAATCACTTCTGTGAATCAAGTGGGTTGTGAGTCATCTATTGCTTTTTTGGAAGGCTGTGAGGAAGATATAGATCCTAATATTGCCTATGGGATGGATGTTCTTGAAGAAAGTCCACAATACGACATGGAAGACTATTGGGGACAAGTCAAACCCGTATATCAAGTAGTTGCTCTTGCGGCAAGAGGCAAAAATATCAATTACAGTGCTAAGAGACCACCTCTTCAATGTTATGAGTGTGGAGGTCCACATCGTGTAGCCGAGTGTCCTCTTAAGCTACAAAAGAACGCCACACTAATGCAAACCAATCAAGCGAGCACGTCTACAATGCCAATACTCATGTGTAATCGATGTTGCATAGATCTTTGATTGCCCAATGTCCAAATAATCCAAATGCACCGAAGATCACGCCATTAAACTTGATTGAAGTTACTGAGGAGCCATCACAAAGTACACCTGTGGTACCAGTAAACGTACTCACACGATCGATGCTCCAAAAACAAAATTGTATTCTTGAGGAAAGAGACACGGCATCAATTGCCCAATCTCAGAAAAAGAAGAAAACACGAAGAAAGAGATCACAAAAAGCATCGAAGTCAGACCTCAGTTGACCCCAGTTCAAAGACCAACATAGGGACTGGTGACGACCTCGTATATATGAACGACGCTGAAGAAAATTCTGATTCAGGTGAAACCATGGAGACCAAAACGACCACTAACATAGAAACCAACAAGGAAGATCTTCATGAGCCACAATGGCTAGGATCCAAAAAGAAGATAGGAACTTACCCAAACCGTACAGAGGAAATTGAGCGAGTGAAGCAATTAAGGAGTTTGGTAGAAGATACCCAAAGGGATCTAGAACCAGCACCTAGGAAGATCCAGATTACAGACACTGTGTTCCCTACGTAACAACAACCTCACCAAGTCCATAGACCCTTGGACATACCTAGTGATTCATCTAGTGAGTCTTCACTAGAAATCGATCGTAATCGATAATTAAACAAGAAGAGTAAGAGATATAGGAGGCGACGATATCGAGCAAATGTGCATGCTAGAATAAATGAAAAGAAATCTATCACAAAATGGCTTAATTATATAGGGGCATGTGATGCTCATCGAAAGTTGGTAGATAACTGGGGTGAATACCTTCAAAGCGTTATGTGGTGTAGTCCACAACCCATTGACATCTCACAACTAGAGAATACACAGAAGCCAAAGTTGAGCCGTACCGTAAGGAGATGAAAAAATCGAGAGTTAGCTCAACAACAAAAGGAATCAGAAGTTAAATCACAGTCCACAGAACAACAGGACCCCACAGTCTTACACCCTGCACCTGAACATTTCAAATCCTATACCACAGAGGAACGTAAGGTTATGTATACAAAGGCTCAAAGAAAACCTATTGATTGGAGCAATGGAGTCTATGATGGTCCAGCGATAGTTAAGGAAATAGAGTTAGCATACCCATGAGAAGAGTCTAAACCTGTTTTCATTGCCCAAGATCTGACCGAGACTGAGGAGTGTGTACTTAAAGAACTTCTCAAGGAATTCAGGGATATATTTGCCTGGACTTATCATGATATGAAAGGTGTTCCACCTTCCGTGGTGCAACACAATCCCTATGAATAGCATGGCTAAACCAGTTCAGCAACGACCCTACCCAATGAATCCTAAATATGAAAAAATCGTTCAAGAAGAGATTGAAAAGCTTGTGGAATGCGGATTCATATACCCTATTGAGCAGTGAGAATGGGTGTCACCAATAGTGATTGTGCCACAAAAGAATGGGAAACTCAGAGTGTGCCTGGATCTCAAGAAGGTCAATGCTGCCACTAGGAGGGACCATTACCCCTTACCATATTCAGAACATGTGCTTGAAAGAGTTGCAGGGAAGGAATCTTATAGCTTTTTAGATGGGTACTCTGGCTATAATCAAATCACAATTGCGCTAGAGGACCAAGCTAAAACAGCCTTTATAACCGAATTTGGAGTGTTCGCATTTTGTGTTATGGCTTTTGGCTTAACCAATGCCCCGGCTACCTTTCAAAGATTAATAAACACTGCTTTTAGAGAATATTTGAGGGAGTTTGTGAAGCTTTCTTAGATGACCTTTGTGTTTATTCCTCTTGGAAACAACATCTATCATGCTTACGAAAAGTGTTTGAGAAGTGTAGATTGTATCGTATCTCCTTAAACCCTTTCAAATGCCAATTTTGGGTTAAACATGGAGTCATTTTAGGGCATATAGTGTCCAAAAATGGGATTTCCACAAATGAGAGAAAAATTAAAGCCATTGCTGAATTGCCACCACCTACAAACTATAAAGGAGTTCAAAGGTTCATGGGCCATGTTGGTTATTACCGACGGTTTATTTTAAACTTTGCCGAGATAGCTCGTCCTTTGTACAAGCTTCTTATTGAGTTCCAATGGACTGCGGAGTGTGACCATGCTTATGAGTCATTGAAAAAGACCTTGAATAGCGCTCCTATTCTACGAGTGCCCGATTGGAATGTAATTTTTCATGTGCATATTGATGCATCGAACTTTGCTATTGGGTGTGTTCTAGCTCAACCAGGAGAACATAAAGTGGACTACCCCATTAGCTTTGCAAGTCGTCAGTTGAATGATGTCGAAAGAAACTACACCACTACAGAGCGAGAAGGTTTAGGTATGATTTATGCAGTGAAGAAATTTCGCTACTACCTTCTGGCCAACAAGTTTGTGTTCTATGTTGATCAGCAAGCCTTGTTGTATCTAGTAAATAAACCTTGTTCCACGGGAATAATTACACGATGGTTGTTAGTTCTCCTTGACTTTGATTTTCCCGTTGTGGTGAGACCTGGTAAAAGACATGTCATGGCTGATCATTTGTCTCGCATACCAAATGGTGAAGCCCCTACTGGAGTCGATGATGAATTGCCTGATACTTCTCTATTCCTAGTCGAAACCATACCTGAATGGAGTGAGAAGATTGTGAACTTTCTAGTTAATGGTTTTCCACCCAAAGAGCTTCGTAAAGACATAGCTCAAAAACTATTAAAAGAATGTGAACCTTACTCTCTCATTGCGGGAACTCTCTACATGCTAGGAAAGGATGATATTCTTAGACGTTGTGCCCGTGAGGACGAGTATTTATACATACTGCAAGAAGCCCACATGGGTATAGGCGGAGGACATTTCTCAGGGGAACTAACAGCTAGAAAGGTGTTGCAATCAGGCTATTGGTGGCCAACCTTATTTAAGGATGCATCACTTTTTGCAAAAGGATGTGATGAATGCCAACGTTACAAGATCACACAAAAAAAGGATAGGATGCCCTTATATCCTGTTAAAGTGACTCAACCATTTGAAAAATGGGGTTTGGACTTTGTAGGCCCAATTAGTCCGGCAGCTCGTCGCACTCAATCTCGATATATTATCATTGCCACTGACTATGTGACAAAGTGGGTGGAAGCAAGGGCGACACGTAAGGCCGATGCAAGGTCAACTGCCAAGTTTCTCTTTGAGAACATTATTACAAGATTTGGTTGTCCCTTTGAGATTGTGAGTGACAATGGTACTCATTTTATAAATGGAGTAATAAAAGAATTCACTACCAACTTTATGATAGCTCACCATAAATCCACACCTTATTATCCACAAGCAAATGGCCAAGCTGAGAGCACCAATAAGACCTTAATCTCTATCTTAACCAAAACGGTGGAAGCTCATCGCGCAGATTGGGATTTAAAGCTTACATCAGCTCTATGGGCTTATCGTACTGTGTATAAAGTTGCCATTAACTGCACACCATTCAAGATGGTGTATGGCCAAGAAGCGGTTATGCCATGGGAGTTTGTCGTTCCTAGTCTTCGAGTAGCTTCTCAAGAAGGTTGGGATGGTAACCCCTTAGTTGAGCGATTATATATCCTTGAAAGGCTAGATGAAGAGAGGCAATTAGCTGTGTAAAATGCACTTATGGAGAAAGATAGGAGGAAAAAATGGTTTGACCGTCATCTAAAGAACAAAGATATCAATTTTGGTGATAAAGTCCTTATGTATGGAGTGAGTAACGAAAAGAAAAAGTTGAAATATGCGGGAAAAGGACCATATAGAGTATGTGAGATCACCCCACAAGGAACCATTCGTGTGGAGACTTTTGATGGAGTTGAAACCATTGGATTCCTCAATGGGAGAATATTTAAAAGATACTATGATCCTTTAAGCCAAGAGGAGTTGCGTGCCATCCATACAAAAAGGCAGCCAAGGCACAACTAGAATTGAAGAAGATACAAGCTCAAGCTGAGGCTAAGGAGCGACAACAACGTATAAGACAAAAACGAGAGGCTAACCTTGGAGTCACACATGCATTCCATGTTAAAATCGACGAGGATTGGTTGGACTCTGATACACCTCTACGATACCCTATTGAGCTAAAGAGCACCTATAGAAAAGTGCTATATAACGCCTTATTGGACATGGATGCTAAATATAATCTGCTATTATATGGGCTGTGGCGTCAGTTAGGGAAGCCACCTCTATCTGAGAGTATTATCCAAGTCAAGGGTGTCAACAAGAAAAAAACTGCAAATTTTGAAATCTGGCACACTTCTGTCAGTTATGACAATGGGGTTGTAGCTCAAGACTTTTTGGTCATGCTTGTTGGAACTATGGAGGGTAATATAAACCTAGGACGCACGTGGATGATAGCCACCAAATGCACTATTGATTGGGGGATAGGGGGTGGCACAACACAGAAACCAACTCTTAGCCTTGCCACGCAAGCCATAGTCCCTGAGATATTGCTTCTTAAGGAAATAAAACCCAAAACATTG
Source organism: Adiantum capillus-veneris (assembly GCF_014529385.1). NCBI lineage: Eukaryota > Viridiplantae > Streptophyta > Polypodiopsida > Polypodiales > Pteridaceae > Adiantum > Adiantum capillus-veneris. Next base: position 140,065,852 of record NC_140931.1, on the reverse strand, counting down.
CATGTCCAAGAGGTTGAACCATATGTCCCCATAGCCCAAGTCTCTAGAGCTTCAACTGATGTAGCTGACATAAAGCTTGAGACACACAAGAACCATCCCAATATAACAAAGAAAACATACAAGTGGGTCCCTAAAGCTTCTTTAGCAACCATAGCCAATGCTAAAAGACAGGAGCATGGTAAGAGACATCCCATTCGCCCTAAGAAATGTAAAGAAATGCTACGTTGGATTCTTAAAAAACTATTGGAAGCCCAAGGCTACTATGAGGGAAATGATCAAATCTGGGTGTCAAAATGTAAATTGTGCTCTTACTTGTCACACCGGGCCCATGTGAGCTCAATCTTGTGGCTCCAAAACAAATTGAAGATCGTGGAAAGGAAAAAATCACGGAATGCGACACACCTGCTCCAGAGCTAGTTTGGGTACCAAAGAAAGAACGATTTGTTCCACCTAGCTCAGGAATAGGGAAAGCAAATGAAGCTTCTTGCTCTTCATGTAGTTCCTATATGGAAATAGAAGCTTTGACACAACCTCCACCTACCATTGTACATATCCATACAAGCAAGAAAGAGTTTACACCTCCCGTTGTAAGTTCACCACCTATAACGATGTTGCAAATAAAATCATGGGAGAGTACCTTACCACCCTTGCAACTAGATGAAATGCATAGAGCGGTCGAAAACTATTGGTTAAAGCCTTCACCTATAACAACTTGGAACAACTGGTTTCAAAGGGTGACGACATCATTTCAAACGGTATGATTTACCCAAGGAAGGGGGGAGTGTTTGTTGACATCCATCATTCACTTGCTTCCCTCTCAACCTTTCTCCCTGACCTCTTAATATCCAATCTTAGGAATGTATATATAAAGCCTTATACTCACAAAAACAAGATAAAAAAGTAAAAGAGCAAGAGCCATAACACAAAATCATAAAAACACATTATGCACAAGAACACGACCCTTGTAATATTTGCACTCTAACCATCATCTATTTGCATGTACAGATATGGCTAGTATGCTAGAGTCATCCACTCCTGCCTTGGGTGAGAGGTACCCTCGTTACTTTTCACAAATGTTTCACATGGTCTTACCGGTGCTTGCATGTGAATGGGATTTGGTAAGTACGCTAGCATGTGAGAGAAATTTTGAGGAGTTAGAGTGGCTGATACGTCTCTTGACCATGACTGATCCATACTTAGTAGAGAGCGTTTTGTTGAGATGTCGAGCTCTACACCTTGAGCTGGCATCCACTACGGGTCTTGGCCGCTTACGGCATTTACTCATTGGCGCGTTAGGTGACCGACACGGAGGATCTCTGCCAGTGATTCTACAGCTGGACTACACATATAGTGCCAGCCTAGTACGCTTCTACCGAGTTCACACTTAGTGACCGCATGTACATATGTGCTACTTTTCAGCTTTAGCACTTAGTCATTTTGTACTCTCTTTTCTGTGAAGAAGAAGAAGAAGCTTTCCATCTCTGTGTGCTTTGTGCTTGTCTTGTTTAGCTCTCTTGCATCCTCATTCTTTACATGGTATCAGAGCCTGGTGCAGGCAAGAGAGGCTAAGAGAGCAAGAGCATCACAATCCCTTCATTCACAATCCACGACCAGATGCACAAGTTTTTAGGGGTTTTTTGCACAAGTTTCTGAACAGGTCTCCAAAGTGCAGTATATAGAGATTTACTGTACAAGTACAGTGGTTGTATGCACGCTTGATTGTGGACACTCGTTGAGTGTAGAAAGCGTTACAGGTACCACGATAGCAGGCTCAACAGATTTGCAGTTTTTGCAGATTGCAACTATTTTGTCTTAGTGCTTCAAGATGTCTGACGGTTTCAGTCAGATTGTTACTGAGAAGGTTGAGAAAAATAACTACCTTGCATGGAAGTTCAGAATAACAAATTTCCTAAAAGGAAAAGGTTATTGGGACTATGTAGAAGGAGACAATGAAAAGGAACCAGAGATTTCCGAGGCAAATGCTACAGCAGAACAAAGGAAAGCTTTGAGGGACTGGCAACAAGGCCAGAGCAAAGTGATGTATTGGCTTTCTATGAGCATCACAGATGGCATGATGGGCTATCTACAGGATGCTGAAACCCCCGCCATTGCATGGAGAAACTTAGGCAGAGTGTTCGAGGTGAACACCAAGGCCAGGAAGCTTCAACTAAAGTCGGAGCTAAATCAGGTTAAGAGGAACAACCTCTCAATCAATGATTATGCCTTGAAGATCAAGAGTATCATTGAGGCTCTTGGATCTATTAAAGTCTCAGTGGAAGACGATGACATTGTCCGTGCATGCTTGGATGGTCTAGGAGATGAGTATGTACATTTTAGGTCTTCCATGAATACAAGAGACGACATCCCCGTGTTCCAAGATTTGATTTCTATGCTTATTCTCGAGGAGAAGAACCTTGACACATCTTCTTCTCATGGTAGAAATAATTCTGAACAGGCCTTCTATTCTAACTCCAACAAAGGTAGAGGTAGAGGTCGTGGTCGAGGCCCAAGGGGTTGCAGGGGCCAATTTCTGGAAGGTCAATCAAATCAAAACAATACAGGTGGCAGGGGAAACCAGTCTCAAGGCAGGGGGAGTCAAAGAGGTCGTGGTGCAGGATCAAGCAGGCAGCAACATACTCCAGATAGCAGAGAATGTTGGACTTGTGGTGAAAGAGGTCACATGTCACGTGACTGTCCAAAGGGAAAAGCAAGTGGAAAGAGAGAACAGGGCAACTATGCATCTACTAGCAGAGATGCAGATGACAACAAAAACGAGCGCATGTTTGTTATGCAGCATGTAATGAATACAATGACTGTAGAGAATTCCACCCAAGATGATGTTTGGTATGTGGATTCAGGTGCCTCTAATCACATGACGTCTCGTGGAGAGTGGTTTAGAGATATGCGCAAACCAGATGTCAGGCTATGTGCAGACAGGAGATAACACAGCTCACCCCATTGCTCATGTAGGGGACATACCTCTAAATTCGAAGAGTGGGAAATCAAAGTACTTAGCAGATGTACTTCATGTCCCAAACATTACAAAGAATCTTGTTTCTGTTGGACAAATGGTTGAGCAGGGTTTGCAGGTTCGCTTCAATCCAAATGGCTGTTATGTAGAAGATTTCCAGAATGGCTGTAAGCTGATCACAGAGGGCAAATGTGTGGGCAGAATGTAGACATGCCTGAGGTAAAAGCTGCATTATTTGCACAGGGCACAGGTGTTGTGGCTGATGTTGACATTTGGCACAAACGCATTGGCCATGTCAATGACCAGAGATTGCGCAGCATGCAATCAAAATAGATTGTAAAAGGTTTGCCCAAATTCAAGGTGGATGGTATGGATAAAGTGTGTGCAGCATGCCAGTTTGGAAAACAGTCAAAGGGCTCATTTCCACATGAGCGCAATGTATGTAAAAAGCCATTTGAGGTGGTGCACACAGATGTTTGGGGTCCAACCGATACTGCAAGTATACATGGTTGCAGGTATTATGTCTCTTTCATTGATGACCATACAAGGAAAGTATGGGTCTACTTCATGCGTAACAAAAGTGAAGTGTTTGGTCACTTTCAAGACTTCAAAGTCATGATTGAGAAGGAGACAGATATGCAAATCAAGACATTGAGGTCAGATGGAGGGGGAGAGTACTTCTCCAATGATTTTTCAGATTTTTTGCGAATGCATGGTATACGCAGGCAGTTTACATGCAGATATACTCCACAACAGAATGGGGTCGCAGAAAGGAAAAACAAGCACATTGCAGAGGTTGCACGTGCATTGATGAATGAGAAGAACATGCCTCATCATTTCTGGGCTGAAGCCGTAAATACAACTGTGTACATTATGAACAGGACACCTACAGCTGCGGTGCATGATGTAACACCCGAGGAAAAGTTTACAGGTATAAAGCCTGATTTGGCCCACTTGAAAGTGTTTGGCTGCATAGCTTACGTGCATGTACCAGATGAGTTGCGTAGGAAATTGGATCCTAAAGCAGAGAAATGTATTCTTGTGGGATATTCCCTTGAACAAAAGGGGTACAGGTGCTACAATCCTACTACACGAGAATTACGAGTGAGCAGAGATGTAGTCTTTGATGAGATGAGCAGCTGGTACAGTAATGCACATGGCACTATTGGGGCTGATGTAAAAGATGATGTGGTTGTATAAAATGTGAGGCCACAGTCACAGGTTTTGAGTGGACCACAAGAGTCCTCTTCTCGTGGCTCTGTTGAGAAACCATGGAATGGTAGACTATGTACGCAGGTTACTCCACCAACAGGTACAGGGAATGTATCACGAAAAGGAAAGGAAAAGGTTGATGAACCTCCCTTTATGGCTGATGCATCATCAGGTTTTTCACATGTAGACATGGATTCAGATGGTTCTGAACAAAGTCTTGACGAGGAATTTGGAATTCCGGCTGTTAGGACACCTGGTGTAAGGAAAGTACAAGAAGATGCTAGAGGGCAAATGAGTGACCCAGGACTGCGCAGATCTAATAGAGTCAGAAATCCAGTTCAAAAATTGGCTTATGATGGGTATCTAGCGCATCACCAAGCGTACATGGCTAAGGTGATACAGGATGTGGAGCCCACATGTTTCGAGGATGCAGTTGGAAATGTGCATTGGGATGATGCAATGAATGAAGAGATGGCTGCATTGGAAGCAAACGACACATGGGAGTTGGTGCCATTGCTAAGTGGCAAGAAAGCTATTGGCTGTAAATGGGTGTATAAAACCAAGCATAAGGCTGATGGTAACATTGAGTGTCACAAGGCAAGGCTGGTCGCAAAGGGTTATGCACAGACGTATGGCATAGACTATGAGGAGACCTTTGCTCCAGTGGCAAAGATGACGACTGTGAGAGCTGTCATAGCAGTGGCTGCATCTAGAGGATGGATTATGCATCAAATGGATGTAAAGAATGCCTTCTTGAATGGTGAGTTGCAAGAGGAAGTGTATATGGATTAGCCACCTGGTTATGTCGATCCAGGTTACCCAGATTATGTATGCAGACTTCTCAAAGCTTTCTATGGTTTGAAGCAGGGCTCTAGAGCATGGTATGACAGGATTGCCAAGTATCTTGTCAGTATTGGTTTTAGGAGAGCTCATGCTGATCATTCACTCTATGTACGTGAGAGTGATGTGGGGATTGTGGTCATTACCATATATGTAGATGACCTTATTATTGTTGGTGACAATGCTATGGAGATTGACCATGTGAAGGGTCTTCTCAAACAGGAGTTTGAAATGAAAGATTTAGGCGAGTTGCGCTACTTTCTTGGCATTGAGGTGATCAGGACTCCAGAGGGTGTATGGCTATCACAGAGACAATATGCTTTGGACATGTTGTCAAAGTATGGTATGGCTGATTGTAAGCCAATTTCTATTCCCTTGGATGTGAATGCAAAGCTAAGTGCAGAGAAGGGTGATGTTGTTGAGGATGTCAACATGTACAGGAAGATTGTGGGTAGTCTAATCTACTTGACTATCACGAGGCCAGACTTGAGCTACACAGTAGGCTTGGAGAGTCAGTTCATGCAGCTTCCGAGGAAACCACATTTGGATGGAGCAAGATGCACACTTAGGTATGTGCAAGGTACTCTTGACTACGCATTGTTCTATGCAGCAGATGCACCATTAGCATTGTATGGGTATACAGATGCAGATTGGGCAGGTAGCATTGTTGATAGGAGATCTACGAGTGGCTTCATGTTCTCTTTTGGGAGTGCTGCTGTTACTTGGAGCAGCAAAAAGCAGCCTACGGTTGCTTTATCGAGCACAGAGGCCGAGTACAGAGGTGCAACAGTTGCGGCGTGCGAGGTAGCTTGGCTACGCACATTACTTGAGGACTTGGGAGTGTAGGTGGACCAGCAGATTTTCATCCATTGTGACAACCTCAGCAGCATGCAGTTGGCTAGGAACCCAATGTTCCATGCCAGGACCAAACACATAGAGGTCCATTACCACTACGTTAGAGAGCGAGTGTTGGCGGGCGACATCGACTTGGTCTACGTAAGCACAGAGGAGCAGATAGCGGATATCTTTACCAAGGCCCTCGGAGCTGAGAAGCTTCGACGTTTCCGGACTATGCTTGGACTCTGCGACATGCATAGCTCGAGGGGGAGTGTTGAGATGTCGAGCTCTACACCTTGAGCTGGCATCCACTACGGGTCTTGGCCGCTTACGGCATTTACTCACTGGCGCGTTAGGTGACCGACACGGAGGATCTCTGCCAGTGATTCTACAGCTGGACTACACATATAGTGCCAGCCTAGTACGCTTCTAGCGAGTTCACACTTAGTGACCGCATGTACATATGTGCTACTTTTCAGCTTTAGCACTTAGTCATTTTGTACTCTCTTTTCTGTGAAGAAGAAGAAGAAGCTTTCCATCTCTGTGTGCTTTGTGCTTGTCTTGTGTAGCTCTCTTGCATCCTCATTCTTTACACGTTTCTCCCATTGCACAAGCCTATCCTTTTGACCAAGGTGACTATAAGCGTCTAGTGACCTTCTTAGTAAACATGGATACCTATGATGAAGAAGAAGATTTACATGACTACACGGATGGCACATATGGTCTCATGGATGATGACTTTGTTTATCTCGATGATGAGGATAGGGGTTTTGCCTTAGGGTTTCCCCCCAATCTCTACAATATCCTATTCCCTTGACTCTCTAGGGGGAGTGCAAATAATTAGGTTAGGGTTCCTTATGTTTTTTGTTGTGTTCAATAAGTGTTGGTACCTTTTCCCACTGATGTGCCTCCTGGAGGTATTCCTTGTGTTTCCTAGTGTGTACATGTGCGTGTTGCTGTTGTTAGGATTTGGACCTTCATGGAATCTTTATCTCGACTCACTCTTCAAATCAAGCGCGACCATCAACACAAACAGGTGTTTCTTGTCCATTAGCATTGCCCCTTATCTTTTTTGCATCTATGATTGTCTGCTTTGATTGTGATTGGTAGCATAATATCCAGCATATTTGCTTAAGATCAAACATTTAATTCAATGTAATTTTTTGTCATAATCACTTGTCTATGTTTAAAAATCAAGCAAGTTTGACTAAGCTAGTTTGACCAAGTTAGGTGTTAGAGATCTTCTCTTAATACCATGGGGAATGCCTTCCTAATAATCAATGGTTACTTAGGTTCTTAATCCGATTTAGGTAGCATTGTGTGAAATGTACTAGGGCTTTCTAGTGGGCTTGACCCTATTGACCTTTAGCTTAAGTATTATAAAGGGAGTTTACTAGTGTGATGAGCCTGGGGAGGTGTATCAGTGTTATATGACCCCCCAAAGTTACAAAATTAAAATGCTGAAAATGAACAAACAAAAAATCAAAGTGCCACATTGTAAAATCTTAAGCTGGAAGAGAAATCTCAGATTGATTGGATACTTCACTCACATGTATCGTCTATAGTACTAGAGCCCTAGAGGTTCCCAGTATGGGCGCTTTTCCTTGAAAAGCAAAAAAAAAAAGCACACACATCAAAATTGAATCACTGTGAAAAGACTTTGGGGGGTCAAAGGAAAGGTGATCAGTCAGGCGATGATTTCATGAGAAATTCCTTTTATCATAGCTTAACTACAAGGTCTTCTAGGTATAGCCTCTAGTCAGCCCTCGAACATGAAATACTTGGCTCTCGCGATTAACAACTTAATTGACCAAAGAAAATTAAGAAGCTTACCCATGGTATTAATAGTCGATCTCTAGTGCCTTTCGACTGTTAAATTAGCGACCCCAGACTTGTTTAATTTTTCACCTTTACATCTGTTTATGCATTTGATTATATTGCAATTTAATGTTTATTGATGACAAATTGTTTAAAATTTTGTTACCAATCAATTTGTCTGGCTAAAATTGCATATGCTTTTTAATCGCTTATGAGAATGCAATTACTGTGCCAATGTTGTTTGATTTTGCAGTGAGTGAAGAAGGCTAAGGACATTCATCTCAAATGCTCTTCCACCTCGACGAACGAGCTTCAACTCAATAGCTTCCGAGGACGGAATCTACATCAGGAAGGGGGGCATGTTAACCCTCACGGCTCACGGACACCCTATCACCTAAGACGGACGTTCTAACCTACGGCGGACATTGTATTATTTATTTGGTAGAGTCAGGTACCGGGCTTGTCGGTCCAATAGGAAAAGGGTAAGAGTTATCGCCGATGAGAGGTGCACTTTAACTGGAACATTTAAGGGATTAGTTGGCTTAGCATGGGCGCCCAAGTGTGAATGGGGCGAGCTCATATAAAAGTCAACTAAACCTAAAATTCACTCATTCTCTCATTTGTGCAATAGAAGAGTGCTCTTGCTCCATGTCCATCTTCTTCTTCTTCATCTCCTTGTGTGTGTGTGTATGCGAGAGAGAGAGAGAGAGAGAGAGAGAGAGAGAGAGAGAGAGAGAGAGAGAGAGAGAGAGAGAGAGAGAGAGAGAGAGAGAGTACGATCGCGCATTGCGACGACGGCACGGCGGCGGCGAAGCAGTTGAGCGCGGCGAAGCGGCGGATCCATCTTCTTCACGGTGAGGAATCCTCCACGAAGCAAGCGTAGAGCGGTGAGTGACACACCATCGCCTTCTTTGAGCTTACTAGTTTATGCTTGTTGTGTGCTTGGAGCCATTTGTGGCTCGCACACGGTGTATCGGCAAGTTCCTTGCATGTTAACCCTCACGGCTCACGGACACCCTATCACCTACGATGGACGTTGTAACCTACGGCAGACATTGTATTATTTATTTGGTAGAGTCAGGTAATGGGCTTGTCGATCCAATAGGAAAAGGGTAAGAGTGATCACCAACGAGAGGCGCACTCTAACTGGAACATTCAAGGAATTAGGTTGCTAAGCATGGGCGCCCAAGTGTGAATGGGGTGAGCTCATATAAAAAATCAACTAAACCTAAAATTCACTCATTCTCTCATTTGTGCAATAGAAGAGTGCTCTTGCTCCATCTCCATCTTCTTCTTCTTCATCTCCTTGTGTGTGTGTATGCGTGAAAGAAAGAGAGAGAGAGAGAGAGAGAGAGAGAGAGAGAGAGAGAGAGAGAGAGAGAGAGAGAGAGAGAGAGAGAGAGAGAGAGAGAGTGCGATTGAGCATTGCGACGACGGCACGGCAGCGGCGGAGTGGTTGAGCGCGGCGAAGCGGTGGCTCCTTCTTCGCGGTGAGGAATCCTCCACGAAGCAAGCGTAGAGCGGTGAGTGACACACCATCGCCTTCTTTGAGCTTACTAGTTTAGGTTTGTTGTGTGCTTGGAGCCGTTGGTGGCTCGGACACGGTGTATTGACAAATTCCTTGCATTGTCACGTGCGACATACGTGCACATTTTTGGCGCCGTTGTCGGGGAATGCCATACATTAAGCTCGAGTAGCACTCTGTGCTTCTCCGTGGTGCAATTTCTATTGTAGGAAAGGTAAGGAAGGAGGGTGTGTGTGTTGAGAAGAGGGATTTTGTGTTATAGTATGTGTTTTTTTTGTTAATGGAGTTTTCAAAGTTACTGTGTTTATTCTCTGTGTATTAAAGTTGTTAGTTTTCTTTGTTAATGGAGTTTTCAAAGGTACTGTGTTTATTCTCTATGTATTAAGGTAGTTAGTTTTCTGTGTACAGTAAGTAGGAGTAGATTAGTGAGAGTTAATAGAGTGTGTTAGTGTGTAAGAGTAGGTGTATTAGTTAGAAGTAGGTAGATAGAGTGTGTGTGTGCTCTCGCGCAGGCCGCTGCGACCTTATCCTTTAAAAAAAAAAATAAAATTTTAAAGGTAGGACCGGGATCGATAATATCTCCCAGACCTAATCCCAAGCTCACGCTCAGGACTAGGCCTCAGTCGCCTTTTAAAAAAACGAATTTTAGCTTCACACGCTAAAAATCAATTTTTTGAGGACCAACGGAACGTCAAATGCCCGAAGTAAAGCACACAGTGACCCTCTAAGTGATACGCTCATTTCGAGCTATCACACACTTTAATCAAAAAAATCAAACATTAAAAAAACATTAAGGTAAGCGGTTAACCTTTGAAGTTATTCGCCGACGCTTGTAGGGTGCCAAAGGCACATGCATCTGCGCTCTGGTCGTGTGCTAGAGATGGAGCAACTAGAGAGAATTTCGACTTACGTGAGTTATCAATATCCACCTAATTTAGGTTCCGGGCCCTCGGCGGGGACCCAAGGTTTCTCAATGGAGGGTTTCTCAATGCCTAATCCCGATAGCTCGAGCCAAGACATGCATGCCATGGGTCCTCGGTCCGGGCCGAGTGTGCTTAGCCGCCTGAAGGAAACCTTTAGTAGAGCCACTCGCTCCGAACATGGAGCTAATGATGTAAATGAGGGGGGTGGGGAAGTAAATTCTCCATTTGGGACAAACGTAGACCCTATACCGTTAGAGAATGTGCACGTGAATACTTCATTCACTGCACCTCCTGACTCTTCAGAGTTATTTTCCTCCGAGGTCATATTACCTGATGGTAGAAGCCTTGCCGAAGTGCAAGAGGTTGAGCGATATATCCTTGCAGCTAGGGGAAAGGAAGTCGAGAGCTTACGCAAGGCAGAGCAACGAAGAGAGTTAAAACTGAAAGCTCCTATGTCAATATCCTTGCTAAGAGAGCAATCAAGTGCTCCTGATTTAGCAACCGCTAAGGGCCAACCCCTAGAAAGAAACATTGCATCTAGCTCAAACGACACCCCTAGGACCTTAATCCTAGGTGGAGTCTTCTTAAATGAGAACTAGGAGTACGAATTACAAACAGAGACTCTGACCAACGTATACACAGGTCACACCTATCATGTGGGTTGGTCAGCTGTCCTACAATCCACAATGGGTGCTACTAGTGTGGAGGATCAACAACAAAGAGTTTGTGAGGTTATCCATAGGGTCATTGAGTTAGAGAGAAATAACAAGGGGATCAACATGCCTTCAACGGGTCTCATAAGATTCTTGGATACAGGAAAGGCTAAACAACTGACCTTATGGCAAATGGAGACTCCCTCGGTAAGTCCGGTGGATCCCCCATATGTTGTTTCGCTAGGGGTCTCAGTGCAATCTGAGTCCACAAGTGATAGCTTCACCTGTCCAAGTCTAGCTCATCTTTCCCTTGATGACACCACGGCTACCATGCCTACCCCAATGATGGGCATGCCGAGAAACACGCCATGAACCTCATTTGTTAGTAAAGCACCACTACATGGTTGCTAAATGCCTGCAACAGTACCTACAAGTGTACCAATCGTATGCACCTATGGGTCATCACACTCATGTAGTCCCTACCCCTCCCATTTGTTCAACTACCTATGCTCCACAACCACAATACACAAGTTCTTATTTCCATGGGACTATACCGGCTAGCATTAGCATGTCACATCTGACGTTTGCTATGCCTAGGGTCACCCATATGAACTATGGACCACCGCATGGCACAACATCGTACCCAACGTGGAACCCAAGGGCTTCCTATGCGCCAAGCCCAATGCCAATACCTACTCCACATGTAGTCTCTGGAGCACCTCCACCCACGGTGCCTGCTCACTTAGGTGACTTGGCAACATTTGCTCAAGCCATCGGTCAATCTATTGCTGAGAATATGCGTTACACACCTGATAGAGAGCCTAGAAGTAAGGCAGTACAAATAGCCAAGCTCACACAAAACTTTAGTGGAGACGGGGATGTGAGAAAGCATATCGAAGTGTTTGAACGATTCTCTAGGAGAACACAATGACCTACATAAGAGCAATGCTTTAAGCCTAACCTTAAGTGGAAAGGTAGGAGATTGGTATAGAACCCTAAGGGTGGAATAAAAAAGGAATTACCCTGCTCTTGGGAGACTATTCTTAAAAGAATACATACAAGAGGGAGTACTTTGGGGTGTAGCCTCTCAGCTCCAGAAAGCCCAACGAGAGGAAGGAGAGTCGGTGAGAGACTTTATAAGTCGCTTGAAGCATTTGAATTCTCGTTGCAATCCAAATGAGCGCTTCAACAATAACCAATTGCTTGATAGTTTCATTAGGGGATTACGACATGAGGATATCTACAATGGCCTAGTCATTAGAGGTATCACCACTTGGGAAGCAGTCACCACCAATGCGATCCAATTGGAGGATAATTTAATGATTCAAGGAGAAAGAGTTTCTGTTGAGTCTAAATCTATTAGCTCCCAAGCATCAGGGCATCAGCCAATGACCTTAAAGCCTATTGCTAAGGAGCCAAAGATATCTGAGATGACTTTAGCAGATCTCACCAAGGCGAGTCTTAGAGACAATCGTGCTCCGCAAAACAATCATATATATCCAAGAAGGGAGCAACAATGGTGCTCAGTATGCTATGGACCGCATTGTACCAGTGAATGCCCTACTTTTAGAGTGAAATTCAATGGGAACTGCAATGCCTGTGGGAGGTATGGTCATCAAGCTAAGGATTGCATAGTATTTAAGCGCGCGATGGCCAATAGACCAACCTTAGCATGGACAGACACACCTCGAGTGCTTGCATTGATGTCGGCCCCACCTCTTGAACAAACAACACAACACATGGTCCCTAGGGCCCAAAATGTTGTTCAAACAACACCCTTACCACCTCCAGTGCTAGGACTGCAACCACCACATCCGAGAATCACTTCTGTGAATCAAGTGGGTTGTGAGTCATCTATTGCTTTTTTGGAAGGCTGTGAGGAAGATATAGATCCTAATATTGCCTATGGGATGGATGTTCTTGAAGAAAGTCCACAATACGACATGGAAGACTATTGGGGACAAGTCAAACCCGTATATCAAGTAGTTGCTCTTGCGGCAAGAGGCAAAAATATCAATTACAGTGCTAAGAGACCACCTCTTCAATGTTATGAGTGTGGAGGTCCACATCGTGTAGCCGAGTGTCCTCTTAGGCTACAAAAGAACGCCACACTAATGCAAACCAATCAAGCGAGCACGTCTACAATGCCAATACTCATGTGTAATCGATGTTGCATAGATCTTTGATTGCCCAATGTCCAAATAATCCAAATGCACCGAAGATCACGCCATTAAACTTGATTGAAGTTACCGAGGAGCCATCACAAAGTACACCTGTGGTACCAGTAAATGTACTCACATGGTCAATACTCCAAAAACAAAACTATATTCTTGAGGAAAGAGACACGGCATCAATTGCCATATCTCAGAAAAAAAAGAAAACATAAAAACAAAACTATATTCTTGAGGAAAGAGACACGGCATCAATTGCCATATCTCAGAAAAAAAAGAAAACATGAAGAAAGAGATCGCAAAAAGCAGCGAAGGCAGCAGACCCCAGTTCAAAGACCAACATAGAGACTGGTGATGACCCCGTATATATGAACGATGCTGAAGAGGATTCTGATTCAGGTGAAACCATGGAGACCAAAATGACCACTAACATAGAAACCAACAAGGAAGATCTTCATGAGCCACAATGGCCCGGATCCAAAAAGAAGATAGGAACTTACCCAAACCCTACAGAGGAGATTGAGCGAGTCAAGCAATTAAGGAGTTTCGTAGAAGATACCCAAAGGGATCTAGAACTAGCACCTAGGAAGATCCAGATTACAGACACCGTGTTCCCTACGCAACAACAACCTCACCAAGTCCATAGACCCTTGGACATACCTAGTGTCATCCAAGAAGAAAGTGACTTAAAGTCATGGGAAAGTGGACGTACTCACTTCTTGATGGAAAGAATGTTTACAGAGGGACTACCTGATCCTATCAAAGAAATGGAGATCCCATCTTCCCCACGTCAAGGGACTCAAGGCCAAAAGGTGCCATTAAACATTGCCAAATTGATGGATTTCATGTCTTCAGAAGTTAGAACCACCATCATGTCCAAACTATATAAAGACCCTGAGCTAGTTTCAGCTCTTCGAGCCTTCCTCAATGGAGAACTAAAGTTTGGGCTACCACAATTTGCCCAGATGGATGTGGCTGGGGATATGCCAACAGGGGAGGAACACTTAGATCCACAACCCAACCTAGATGAGAACCTTGTTATAGAAATACCTGTTAACAAGTTGGGACAATACTTTGAGGGTGATGAATCCAATGCGACCATACCAATCACTACTAAGGGATTAACTGTGAAGGGAATCCTTGATGGTGGTGCTCGGGTTAGCATTGTGACTAAAAATTGCTGGGAAACTATGGGAAGACCTCACCTTGCGACCAGAACCATAGTAGTGAAGATGGCCAATGGGTCTATTGTTAAACTTATTGGGATGCTAGAAGATCTCAAGATCAAGGTCTTTGGACATAAAATAAGGATTACCTTTATTGTTATGGATTTCTCCAAACACACTATGGCATCGGAGATGATCTTAGGACGTCCTTTCATGAGGGAAGCAAAAATGGTGCATGACTGATCCGAAAACCATGTCTACCTGCAGTTCCAAGATTCTGTCATTCGAGTGGATCTTGTGACGGGTCGAGCACATCCTCTAGGAAAAAGGTTGATAATTGATCATAGATCTAACACCACAGTTCACTCGGCCCCATTGCAGTATTGTTACACGTGTAAAGCGGACACTGATGTTGGGGAAGATTCTCCTTATATGGATGTACTACCTCGGATGACTGAGTCGGACAATGTGGATTGGGTCCACCTAGCAGCAACGATAGACACTTGGGAAAACAGGGTAACGACCTGGGTAACACCTAAGGGGGATGAAATGCCCGTACCCTTAAATATGCTACAAGTAATGCATATAGCTTCTGACAAGACTCATCCTAATATAACGAAGAAAACATACAAATGGGCCCCTAAATCTTCTTTAGCGACCATAGCTAGTACTAAAAAACAGAAGCCTTGTAAGAAACATACCACTCGCTCCAAGAAAAGTAAGAAAATGTGGCATTGGATTCCTAAACGACTATTGGAAGCCCAAGGCTACTATCAAGGAAATGATCAAATCTGGGTGCCAAAACGTAGATTGTGTTCTTACTTGTCACCTGACCCATGTGAGCCCAATCTCGTAGCTCCAAAACAAATCAGCGATAGTTGAAAGAAAAAAATCATAGAATGCTACACACCCGCTCCAGAGCTAGTTTGGGTACCGAAGAAAGAATGATTTGTTCCACCTAGCTGAGGAAGGGGGGAGTCCCATGAAGCTTTTAGCTCCTCATGTAATGCATCCAGAGAGGTAAAAGCTTCTCCACAGTCTCCACCTACAATAGTGGACCTCCATGAAGCTACAAAGGAATCCACACCTCCCAGTGTTCAAGAATCACCTGATGAACCACTTCAAGTTCGATCCTGGGAAAGTACCTTACCACCCGTGCAACTCGACGAGGCACCTAAGGTAATAGAAAACTAATGGCAAAAATCCTCACCTATTACCAATTGGAACAATTGGTTTCAAAGGGTGACAAGCTCATTTCAAATGGTACGATCTACCCAAGGAAGGGGGGAGTGTTTGCTGACAATCATCATTCACATGCTTCTCTCCCTGACCTCTCAACCTTCCTCTCATTCACTTGCTTCCCTCTCAACCTTCCTCTATGACCTCTCAATATCCCAATCTTGGGGAATGTATATATAAAGGCTTATACTCATAAAAAACAAAAATAATAAAGAGCAAGAGCAATTAGCAAACGAGTATGCACAATAAAAGTCAAAACACTGACCCAGACCTACACATTCACATCCGGTACACTGAAACAGAAACCTATGTCATAAAACACCTTTGATCCTCATCACTCAAGTGATGGAGGGTAGGTAGAAATAGTACGATAGGAGTGTTTCTGTTTTAGAGTTGAGTGATTAGCAAAGTCCTCTTTCCCACTGATGTGCCTCCTAGAGGTATTCTTTGTGTTTCTTAGTGTGTACAGGAACGTGTTGCTGTGGTTAGGATTTGGACCTTCATGGAATATTTCTCTCGTTCACACTTCAGATCGAGCGTGACCATCAACACAAACAGGTGTTTCTTGTCCATTAGCATTGCCCCTTATCTTTTTGCATCCATGTTTGTCTGATTTGATTGTGATTGGTAGCATAATATTCAGCACATTTTCTTAGTACCAAACATTAAATTCAATGAATTTTTTGTCATAATCACTTGTTTAGATTTAAAAATCAAGCAGTCCGACTAAGCTAGTTTGACCAAGTTAGGTGTTAGACATCTTCTCTTAATACCATGGGGAATGCCTTCCTAATAATCAATGGTTACTTAGGTTCTTAATCCGATTTAGGCAGCATTGTGTGAAATGTACTAGGGCTTTCTAGTGGGCTTGACCCTATTGACCTTTACCTTAAGTATTATAAAGGGAGTTTACTAGTGTGATGAGCCTGGGGAGGGTAACAGTGTTATATGAGCCCCCAAAGTTACAAAATTAAAATGCTGAAAATGAACAAACAAAAAATCAAAGTGCCACAATGTAAAATCTTCAGCTGGAAGAAAAATCTCAGCTTGATTGGGTACTTCACTCACATGTATCGCCTATGGTACTAGAGCCCTAGAGGTTCCCAGTGTGGGCGCTTTTCCTTGAAAAGCAAAAAACCCAAGGCATACAAAATAAGCACACACATCAAAATTGAATCACTGTGAAAAGACTTTGGGGGGTCAAAGAAAAGGTAATCAGTGAGGCGATGATTTCATGAGAAATTCCTTTTATCGTAGCTTTTAACTACAAGGTCTTCTAGGTATAGCCTCTAGTCAGCCCTCGAACATGAAATACTTGGCTCTCGCGATTAAACAACTTAATTGACCAGAGAAAATTAAGAAGCTTACCCATGGTATTAATAGTCGATCTCTAGTACCTTTCGACTGTTAAATTAGCGACCCTAGACTTGTTTAATTTTTTACCTTTATATCTGTTTATGCATTTGATTACATTGCAATTAAATGTTTATTGCTGACAAATGGTTTAAAATTCTGTTACCAATCAAATTGTCTGCTTAAAACTGCATATGCTTTTTAATCGCTTATGAGAATGCAATTACTGTGCCAATGTTGTTTGATTTAGAAGTGACTGAAGAAGGCTAAGAACATTCATCTCAAATGCTCTTCCACCTTGACGAACGAGCTTCAGGAATCTACATAAGGAAGGGGGGCATGTTAACGCTCACGGCTCACGGACACCCTATCACCTACGACGGACGTTGTAACCTATGACGTACATTGTATTATTTATTTGGTAGAGTCAGGTACCGGGCTTGTCGGTCCAATAGGAAAAGGGTAAGAGTGATCGCCGATAAGAGGTGCACTCTAGCTGGAACATTCAAGGGATTAGTTGGCTAAGCATGGGTGCCCAAGTGTGAATGGGGTGAGCTCATATAAAAGTCAACTAAACCTAAAATTCACTCATTCTCTCATTTGTGCAATAGAAGAGTGCTCTTGCTCCATCTCCATCTTCTTCTTCTTCATCTCCTTGTGTGTGTGTGTATGCGAGAGAGAGAGAGAGAGAGAGAGAGAGAGAGAGAGAGAGAGAGAGAGAGAGAGAGAGAGAGAGAGAGAGAGAGAGAGAGAGAGAGAGAGAGTGATCGAGCATTGCGACGACGGCACGGCGGCGGCAAAGCGGTTGAGCGCGGCGAAGCGGCGGCTCCTTCTTCTTCGCGGCGAGGAATCCTCCACGAACGTGCTGCAAAGAAACGCGTCTTGTCCATCGCACAACATGCTTGCATTGATTACAAGGACATAAGATCCTCGTTGAGAGATAGGTGTTTCGGTTGGACGGCCCCACATCCTCGTCACTACTCATAATGAGGGTGAAAACCTTATAACCTGGACATAAATTTAATCTTCTATTGGCGTCCTCCGTCTTTTATCTCTCTCTCTCTCTCTCTCTCTCTCTCTCTCTTTGTTCACACTGTAAACTACCTCACATTCTCTAGTCATGTCCAATCCCCGCACACCTCGGTCTAGAGGTGCACGGAGATCAGAACCACCGGGTTATAATCTCGCCTTTATTGGTCTATGCCTATATTTGTGGGTACAAGAAATCTACACACCCACATCTACATGATAGTCCATGTAGTGGACAAAATCCCTTTGCCTCTTCTCTAGCTGTAGCATTTCACAACATCTTTTCACAGTAGCTCTTTGTCTGTAGCATGCAGGTACGCCATTCTTGCAATGTAGCTGATGCCTGCTCAAAGCACTTAATTCTTACTCTAAATTTGACGGGCTGTGTAGTGTGTGTGTGTGTGTGTGTGTGTGTGTGTGATCCTTGGAATCTTCATCTTGCATCACTAATTTCTGTGTAGGCTCAATTTGCTCTTCCATTGGCTGATCATGACGGCTTATTGTATGGCAGCAGTAGTCGAACATGCAGGTGGAATTGTTGGTCCGCATGGACTGTCGAGGCTATGAGTGTAGTAAATTTTCTCATGTAGAAAAATGGAGTCTTTTTCAGTGTTTTTCATATAAGCAAGTGTTTTTCATACAATGCTTAACATCATGAGCTTTTGCTCGAGAGGCACTCCATACCTAGCTAGGTACGATTGGGAGCAGGGGACCACTGGGCCAGCGGTCCCCTGCCCCCAATTGTACCTAGCCCGGTGGTCCCTTGCTCCCAATCGTACCTAGCTAGGTATGAGGGGCCTCCCTCACAGAAGCTCATTATGTTAGAGGTAAGTCACAATTAGTACTAGTTCACGCATGACCATGCAACATGGGGCATAGTATGCATTGCGTGATATCCTTAATCCCAACTATTTCTCTAACCGTCAGCATTAAGACAATCTTTACTTTAAATCTGTTAATTCATAAAAAAAAGAGGGTTCAATCTTTTAATGTCTACATTTTAACGAAGGGGTTTTGCATGTTTGGAGAAGAGGTCTATTACGTTCATGGTTAATGCCTATATTTGTGGGTACAAGAAATCTACACACCCACGTCTACATGATAGTGCATGTAGTGGACAAAACCCCTTTGCCTCTTCTCTAGCTGTAGCATTTCACAGCATCTTAACATCTTTTCACAGTAGATCTTTGTTCGAGAGATTACTTAGCACATTACATGTTGGCCTCCAATCTAAGTATCATGCCGTTGAAAGCTTTCCAGCTTAAGGTCGCATCCGTAGAGAGGAAGAGAGGGATCACCGTTCGTCTAACTCTAATTTTTTTACCATAATCTCGAAGGTAGCTCTAATATAAAAACTCAATCCAAAATCTAATCTTAAATCTAACCTAATTGAACATGTGGTGATCCGCGGCTAATTTAATATGGTTAATGTGTGAGTTAATAGGCGTCAGATTCGGATGGGAATATACATATTGTTATGTAACTAGTGTTTGCTCTTTGGGCAAAGCGCACCTTCATTGACATGCACTAAAATCTAACCTAAATCTAAAAAAAGCTAGTCCATCGAACATAAATCTAGATCTAATTTAATCTTAAACTCAAAATAAACCTAAATCTAATTTAATTTAATGTAAATAAACCTAAATCTAATCTAACGTAAATCTAACTCAAAATAAACCTAAATCTAATTTAATCTAACCTAAATAAACATAAATATAATTTAACGTAAATCTAAATCTAACGTAAATAAACCTAAATCTAATCTAACGTAAATCTAACTCAAATAAACCTAAATCTAATTGAATCTAACCTAAATAAACATAAATCTAATCTAACTTAATCTTACACTCAACATAAACATAAATCTAAATGTAATCTAACCTAATCTAATTTAAATTTTAACCTAATTTCTTTCTCTCTTTTTTTTCTCCCCTTACCACTCTCTTTCGTCTTCTCCCCCCCCCCCCGCCCCCTCTCTCTCTCTCTCTTCGGTTTTTTATTCTCTCTCTCTTTCTCTTTGTTTTCTCTCTCTCTCTCTCTCTCTCTTTGTTTTATCTCTCTCTCTCTCTCTCTCTCTCTCTCTCTCTCTCTTTTCCTCTCTCAATGTGTGTGTATGCATTCTTTGTTTATGCATGTGTATGTGTGTGTGTGTGTGTGTTTTGTTTATGCATGTGCTCTCTCTCTCTCTCTCTCACACACACACACACACACACACACACACACACACACACACACATCTCTCTCAAAAACACAATTCTCAAAAACACAATGTGTTTGTGTGTGTGTGTGAGAGAGAGAGAGAGAGAGAGAGAGAGAGAGAGAGGGAGAGAGAGAGAAAGAGGGGAAGGGAACATGAGAGAGAGGAGAGGGAAGGAGCATACCTGGCTCCCCTTACTCTCCTCGTGTATGTGTGTGTGTGTGTATGGAGAAGAGAGAGAGAGAGAGAGAGGGTTACCTCTTTGCTTGCTTGTGTGCTGAAAACTTAGATCTGAGATCTGAGGTTTCAAGCGCTCAGTTTATTTTTTACCCTTGTTGGCGTCACTATGTTACAAATAAACTAGCGACGCCCATAGCGACGGAGTGAATTTTCACTTTTAAGAGTCGCATTGCGAGCGTCGCTAATGTGAAGTACCTCTTGTAGTGTGTGTGTGTGTGTGTGTGCGCGCGCACGTGCAAAAGAGCCATGGTGGCGGTAAGGGGAATGAATAGCCACAAGAAGATTTAGAAATTTTCTCATGTAGGAAAATGGAGTCTTTTACAGTGTTTTTCATATAGTGAATAACATCATGAGCTTCTGCTCGAGAGGCACCGCATACCTAACTAGGTACGATTGGGGGCAGGGGACCACCGGGCCCCCCATTGGGCCGGCGGTCCCCTGCCCCCAATCGTACCTAGCTAGGCATGCGGTGCCTCCCTCACAGAAGCTCATGATGTTGAGGTAAGTCACAATGTGGGAATTATTGTGAGAATTTGTCCAAAACTTCTTTTGAGCCGGGGGGACATGATGCAGGTTTGGCTTGTCTTCCTCATGACACCCATAGTGCTCAGGCTTAAAATCCAAGGGTGGCATTGCAGCAAGGTCAACAGTGGGCACAATCAAGACTGTTGGGCGTAATCAAGGATGTTGGTCGTAGTGGAGGTGTCAACTGAAGGGGCAAGACTGACATCGCAGTCGGCTCAAGAGGGAGGGCCTTACGATCTCCATGGGCATGAGTGCCACCATTGTGTGGATGCAGGGCACACACTCATAGATTGCACAATATGCATAACATCTAGAAGAACACTTGAGAGATAGATAAAAGAGCACCACTTGAGAAATAGTCATTACAAGAACACTTTTCATCTTCTAAATGATGACGGAAGTTGGAATTTGCGACAACAATTGTCTGTATCTCTATCTTTGATATAAGTGATGTAGCAACATGACAATCACCACTCATTTACATTTTCTTTGTGATATTAACAATTTTCTCCTTTAGTTGTACTAGCATTACAGATCGGCCTACCGATCGGTATGTCCCACTCTTTTTGGGCCGCTGCGCTGCATGGTCACATCCATAGGCAAAGGACTGTTGGGATGTGGTTCTATCATAGGAGTGTTGATGCAACTACGGGATTTGGACTGTGGACGCAGATTCGGACTGCTCGGATGCAAACTACGTGAGGAGCGCGACCTGAGGGAAGTCCACCATTTAGCTTGTGCTTTTTGAAGCTGGCCACATTTTGCATACAAAGTGACTAAACCATCTAAGTTATTCTTCTCCACCAACCCTCTTCTCAGTATGTCGTTGCATATTGCCACATGCCTTCAAGATGCAAGTGAAAATGATTACATATGGAGAGGTGTCCTCACTTCCCATCTGCAAAAAATAACCTAGAGCTTCCTAGCCCAAACCTTGTTGGGCATATCCCACAATCAAATGCATTTGGACAGATGCCATCACTCTGAATTAACTAAAATCAGCCTAGCCCTGATCTTGTTGGGCATATCCAACAATCATTGTATGTGGATAGATCTTGTTGGGCATATCATGCAATTGATTCATAATTGAGAGAGAAGCCCTCACTTCCAATTCACAAAAACCAGCCCATAAATTTTTAGCCCTGCTCATGTTGTGCATATCCTACAATCAATGCATTTTTTGCATTTGAGAAATGCCTTGATGTCATCCACCACGTCGAAACCCCGCATCGAGTTGTTGTTGGGTCCAATGGATGGCATGCATGTCAACTTCTTGGTATGCCTTGGCTCATCCTTCAATGCCTTGGCTTGCTATGGGCTGTGAGTGGGGTGAAACATTGGGATTGTTCGCGGGGGGGGGGGGGGGGGGGGGGGGCACAAAGCCTTTACACTTCCTAGCAAGAAGCTCTAGCTCTCTCCTCCTCTATTGGTCCTCTACTTGAACGTACATCATGCCCCAATTCTACTCACCATGGGTGCATGCAAATTTGTTACCCCCTTTCCCAATCATGCTACCCCCTTCTTGGCCACACTTCTACCTATAACAATGTAGCAAAAGTTGGCTAGTTTCAGCACGAAGTGTGAATACTTCTTGAATAAAATGCACCGAACATGCATATCTCTGAAGGAGACACCTCCTACCTTTGTGGGAAATAGACACCTCCTACCTTTGTGGGAAATAGAGATGCCCAATTACATGCTAGAGAAATACCAAAGGAAGAATATCCCTTATGTGTTTTGCAACAATCACTTTGTTGTAGTGCTTTAGCTGCAAAAGGTAACTCTCTTTTTACTCACTTTACATTTTTGCTTCAATTCACTATGGATAAGTGCTTGAGATACATCTCCAAATAGAACATGCATGGTTTTGGATGGGTCGAGAGAGAGAGAGAGAGAGAGAGAGAGAGAGAGAGAGAGAGAGCTTAGTGACGTTTGGGAAGGGCAGTGGGCACAATCAAAGAGACATCATGGGCAAGGGAAAGAGCACCACATAGTATTGAAACAACCTGATGTTCTTGGCCCTCATATTGAACAATAAGTACACGTCGAAGGGAAACATCTTTACCCAAATGCTTGTTGTTAATGACTTTTTGTGCAACGGCAAGTGCACGACTCTCTATATGCATGCATATTGACGAACCTTTTCCCTAATCACCTGTTAATGATGACAAACATTAGCATGTGTCTTAGTGCTTTCACAAAAATGTTTTTGAGTGCATAATATTAGCGAGCTTTGAAAAGAAACCCCTCTTTATACTACCAAGTCCCTTCAAAAGTTCATTCATGTGAGCTTACTAAATATTACTACATGCCTTCAAGATGCAAGCGAGAGCTGCTCACTTTGCATTCCATGGAAGCAATCACAAGAAGATTCAAAAATTTTCTCATGTAGTAAAACGGAGTCTTTTCCAGTGTTTTTCATACAATGAATAACATCATGAACTTCTCCTTGAGAGGCACCTCATACCTAGCTAGGTACGATTGGGGGCAGGGGACCACCGGCCCCCCCATCGAGCCGGCGCTCCCCTGCCCCCAATTGTACTTAGCTAGGTATGCGGTGTCTCCCTCACAGAAGCTCATGATGTTGAGGTAAGTCACAATGTCGGAATTATTGTGAGAATTTGTCCAAAACTACTTATGATAGCTATGGAACCTTAGCATTGTCTATGAGCACGTAGAGTAAAATGTCGAACTATGAGCATCTATATCTATACTAATTATGATGGGGGGAGGATTTCCGGCTCCTCCCCGGAAACGTGTCAAAGCTTCTCACTCCAGCACGTTCAGGTAGGGTAGAGGAGCCATATTAAGCACACTTAAAGTGGAGGCCCTATTCAAAGCACAGATTGTAGGGTTTCTATCAAAGTGTGTGCTCAAACAGGGTCGCTATAGGCCCTTTTGCATGTGGCAATTAAAAACTAGGTTATGGGCTCCATTTCCCCCTCTTTTTTCCAGTTTTTTGATTTATAGTGTTACAATTTTTGGTACCATTAAAGCTACAATATCCGCCCATGCCATGTGCCAAGGATAAGCCCTTTCTGATCCTAAAGCTGTCCAATCACCAAGCGTGGCTCTTCAGTGAGAATGGGTCAAAAAGTCTTTTCCAAAACGTTTCTTCGTCACGTACAACATGGTTTGTCACCAATTGAAGAACTGGCGATGCTCTGTATGAGCTCTCCCTCAGTCTAGATGTGAGCTACACACGCATCGTTTTCTGTGGGGAATTTCCTACAGTTTGGAGCGGGCAGGAAAGGCGCCCCCTGTTTCACATTCGTCATCATCTCCAAACATCTTCACAGGCATCATGGCCATCTCCGAGGGACTTGCACAGGCTCTCAGGCGGTGAGCTTTTCCTGGATGTAGCATTCCTTGCTTCTGTAATATGTTTTTGTTTTTGTATTCCTTGCTTCTATAATATGTTGCAGAAGACGTGAGGACTGTTTTCTGTGCTACAAAATGTAGAGGACGCTACACACAAGCAAGTTGAGCTTCACCTGCGAGATCCCTCTACCCGCATACTTGCATGGCAGGCGATATTCCCGTCGAGGTTAAACACACTCATCTCTTCGTTGGAGGCAGATTTGTCGACTCCATCTCGGGTAAGATTGTCTCTCTCTCTCTCTCTCTCTCACACACACACACACACACACACACACACACACACACACACACACACACACACACACACACACACACACCGTTCTTCATCCTCTTCGCACAATGTCTGATGCTGGTGGCTTTACATGGAAGAGGTGGAAAGTACTCTGAGGATGGTTCTTGTTGTTGCAGATGAGAGGCTAAACGACATAGTTGCATTGCTTATTACGTTGCTCTAGAAGTTCTGCATAGATCCTATAGTATTGAAGTGGAGAGCATTGGAGTAATTACGTACATATTACTATGTGGCAGCCGCCTATTTTGGGCACGTACAGAATCTGGTATCTTTAGATTTGTCTGAGCCAAGTTTCGATGAAGCACCATGGCCCATCTTGTCACTTGAAGCAAGGGACTTTGTGAAGAGGCTTCTCACGACAGATCGCCACAAAAGAATGACAATTGCTCAAGCCCTGAGTAAGTCATTGTGTATCCAAGTATGCAGGACTTCAAGCCACTGGTTGTAAATTTATGAATGCTTTCGTGAAGGGCCTAGGTGTCTAAGTAAGTGTGTTTGCTGTGTTCTATTTGTCAGCACATTCGTGGATATGTGGATACCAACAAGTTCCTCTAGACATAATGATTTTCAGAATGGTGAAAAGGGAGATCTAAAGTGTTGATGGTGTCGCTACTCTGGTCTTTTTCAGGTGAGATAGCTTCACTGCAATGGTTCTCACTCAGCAATCATGACTACTGCTCACTTAGCTATGTTTCAATACTTCAATTAAAGTTTGTAAGTCGCATGAGTTTGGCTCTTGTTTGGTCTCGATTCATATATGTTTGTTTTGTATGTCACATAGTTGCAAAAAGGTGTTTGATGTCTCTATTGTTTGACTACATTTGTTTACTCACTGCTAACAAATTGAAAGAGAGGAAAAATTAACTCTATGAAGGTAAGAGCAGTTAGGGTAGGTACACTTGTGGTTTCAAGATATTACAAAACATGGCATTGTTGTGGATATAAAGGGAAAAGTAGTAAAAAGAAGGCATTCCTAACAAAAAGTAGGGTGGGATAAGCAAGATCTGATGTTTTTTGCTGATTCACAAAATGTCACACTGAGAGGCTTATTGCAATTTATGTCGAGATCTTCGTAGTTTCTCCAAGCACAACTTCCTTGCCAATGCTTGATATGGTTGATCTTGGTGGAGAGACTTGATGAGGACACCTTCAAGTGAACCATTCTCCCAAAGTATCGATCGCAACCGCTTCTCAAAGAGCTGTTGTTGTATCTCCCAGTCCTTTCTAGTTAGCTTAGCCTTGGTTGCATATGTTGTCCGTTGACGGCGCTCCTCTTTCTCAGTAAGAGATTGTAGCCGCTTCTTATCCTTTTCTACTTTTCGCTCTTCTCTTGCTTTGCTGATCTCCTCTTTTTTTGCATTCTTTGCTTTCATGCTTTCAACATATTGAGATGATGTGATGATCAAACAGTTTGTGTAATCCACAAAGGCTTCTCGTGGTGCTCGCCTCACACATACTTCTGTCATAGGCACTCTCAAGAGATTAATTATTGTGTTCTGCTCATCTGATGGTTGTGTGCATGAGAATGGATTTCTTGCTGAAAACTCAATAATGCTGGATTGTTTGCTCCATTTGTATGTTCAGTTGTCCCTTGCATGTTGTTGCAGCCTTCTATTCTTTGTGTGCTTTCTTGTCCTTGGCCTTCTGATGGGAATTGTAGTGAAAACCTGTCATCATTTATGGGATCATCAAAGCTGAAAAGTTCTTCTCGTGAAAGATTTAATATGATGTCTTCGATTTCAACATCATCCAAAGTAGGAATCTGAACCTGATTATCAGCTGCCATGGCTTCAAAGCATCAACTGCCTCACCTTCCATAGTTGGCAATTCACCTTCAATAGAAGGTAAAGTATTTTCTACGATTGAAGCTGATGGTAAATTCTCTGGAATGTCTGAAGTTGGAGTGTTAGGCACTTGAGACTCATCACCCACCTCATTGATGTTATCCTCGATTATTTCGATGTGATTGCATGGCATACCTTCAAATGTCACTGCATTAGCATCATGTGGCCATATTCCTGTGGCCCTAAATCCCGCCTTGATGTTCTCTATTGTAAATGATAATGTCAAAGCTTTGGATTCAATTGTGGCAAGTTCACCTAGCCTGAGAGCTTGCTGTCTTTTGTTGCCATATAGCTCGCTCCTTACGAAAGTTGGCCTTTAGAGACTTGAAGACTGACACATCTAAAGGTTGTAACTTATGAGACGTATGTGCAGGTAAAGTAACAATGTCAATACCTGAGTCATAAGCCTTGGCAACCACCTCCAGGGACACATGGCTTCTGTGTCCATCCAAAATCAGCAAATGTCTATGCTCAAATCCCATCTGTTCATTGATTGACTTTATTAAGTGATCCAGCCATGCTTGAAATAGCTCTCCCGTCATCCATGCCTTCCGTTGCATTGCCATTGCTGCACCTGGTTCACAATGCTGAATGTAATTGCTTCCGATTTTGCTGCCTTTGAAAATGTAGCATGATGGGATTGATTGTCCAGTAGCATTTACACAACACAAAACAGTCATCCATTCTCTTGAATTGCATGTAATACCATAAACTGACTTTGTTCCCTTTCTTGCAAGTATTTTGATTCCTTTGTCTCTTTAACCTTGAAACCCTGTCTCTTCCGCATTCCAAATGTGTGATGGTGGATATTTATTCACATCATAAAGCTTTTTAAGGTTATCATGTAGTGTCCTCACAATCTCACGTCGAAACCTTGTGGCTCTTGTTTGTTCTAACCCTTCTGAAATTTGGAAAACTAACTCAGGATGTCGCTTTCGAAAACCTTGCCACCAGCTCTTTCGTGGAATTCCATTACTCAAAAGTGTGTGCTTCGTTTGACACATTTTTGCAACCTTTAACTTCACATCGATTATAGATACGCCGTGTCCTGAATCGCACTTGAAAAATATCCACTGTAGCAAAGATTTTTCTTCTTCTAAATTGAGCATGGTCTCAGGTCCTCGTCGTTTCTTGCACGTTCTTCCCTCTTCCCAGCTTGCTATAGCTAATTTTCTTATGCCAAATTGAACAGAACATTTCTGCAAAGAAAGGCCCTCTTCACGAGCTGTCAAAGCCTTGGCCATGTCCTCTTCTGTCCATGATAATGTACTGCGCTGCACTGGTTTCTTTGCCTTTTTACTTGCTTTGTCTTCATTGACTATGGGAGGCTCCTGGGTTTGTGTGTCTGGCTTTGAAGTCACTGATTTGGGAAATCTGACTCTAGTTGGAATTGCAAGTGGAGCGCTTGATTTAGAAACCTTGCTGCAGCTTCTTTGTTTCCTATTTTTCAAGCCGACTTTGGAGGAGGGAGAGATGCTTGGACATTGGTTATTTTTTGTGGTTTTGACTGTTGTAGTCTTTCTGGTTCTCATCCCTCTTTTCACCATAGTCTACATAGACAAAAAGACCTGTCTTAATTATTACAAAAAAATGCTAAAGATGTTGTTTGGAAAGAAAACAAAAAGAATCTGTCTGCAATTTACCTCTTAGTCCTCAAATCTCCGTAGAAGCTTCTCGTACTCCTTAACTGAAAACTTTTTCTTGGGCACCGGAGGAGGAAGTTCTTTAGGGCTTGCTGGTCTTTTTTGTAGCAGTGGTGGAGGTTGGGTCTTTGGGGTTACAAACTCAGCTTGCTTTCTAGGCACTAAGCACATGAATGGGGGTTTCACGTGGACACGACCACAACAACAAACTCGTCCGCCGTTGCGATGGAGCAGCATGGATGTGCATAGTAGGTTTGCAAGTCCTGGGTGCCTCTCAAGCAAGCATTTCTTGCACTCACATGGAGCTGTACAGGCCATCAAGGCACATTCTGTATTGGACTTTAAATCTGAAGGTGATTATAATCTCTCGAAGAAAAGAGAGTAGTGCCTGATAAAATCTGTAGAAAAGAGGGTAGTGCCTAATAGGATGTTTTGCAGTGTTGATGAAGGATGGGTTTGGTAGTGTATTTGAGAGTGAGATGGGGTTGATCTGCAGTGTTGTAAAAATGGTGTGATTAAGTGCTTCTGATTAACGTTGCTTCTAATCCATGCTCTACGCATTCTGATATATTTATTAAATCTATGTTTATCTTAGTAAAATATGAGCCGTTCAAGTGCCTTTAATCTGGATGAATCCGGCAGGCTGTTTGCCATTGGTGGAATTTGTTGAGCGCCAATTTTTGGCTTGAATCTGCATTCAATGTGTGTACGTGCTTGAAATAATGAGATAAGAGGGTCGAGTCTTAAGAGGGAGGTAGTCTAGTTTAGAGTATGGTATTCATGATTGCTGATCTGCTTTTACCTCGTTAATGTGCAAGGGGGCGCTATTACGTGGGAGATGAGGTGTCATATTTGGAGAGAGAGTGCGCTGGATAGGAGTAAAGGCCACGTCCAGTTCTTTGCTGATGGCCACGCTTTCTTTCCAACCTTAAATTTGGTTCTGAAAAGTGTTGTGCTTGGGCCCCGCTTAAATCTCTTTTTTGGCTTTAAACTGGAACCCATCCAACAACTGGCTCCCTTACTCCCACGCGGGAGTGAGCCGGCTGAGCTCACTCCCGCTCTTCCCATCCTACCGGAGAGAAGCGCGGGAGTGAGCTCAACTGGCTCCTCACTCCGGCACGTTCAAGCAGTGTTGTCTGAGCAAAACAGCGAGACAACGTGTGTGTGTGTGTGTGTGTGTGTGTGTGTGTGTGTGTGAGAGAGAGAGAGAGAGAGAGAGAGAGAGAGAGAGAGAGAGAGAGAGAGAGAGAGAGAGAGAGAGAGAGAGAGGTGTGCCACCGCCTATCAGAGGGAACGCGGGAGTGAGCTCGGCCATGTTCACCAACAAGAGCCGTGCAGCTTTGCGTGTACAGCTGTGCCATGGGTTGCATGTACGTGCGTTGGGCATCATGTGCTTATACATGAGCACGACCAAGCCGATACAAGGAAGCCACTACTGAACGATTCTTCAAGCTCTTTGGGGATTTTCTCTAGGCCATAAACTACCGCCTCTAAATCTCAATGTTGTGTAGTGTGTTTGAAATAGAACAATCGCTCTAGACCAAAGCGTGTTGTGCGTTTCGGCGAAAGGGCAGTCACGTTTGTGACTTTTACCCTCCCAATCTCAATGTTGCTGAAGCTTTAGGATGCCATGGATTTTTTGCGTTCTGCACCCCGTCAATATTGAAACAAAATGTCAAAGTTGTGGGAATAAAAAGTAGCAATCAAAAGAATCAATACTCGCACAGGAAGTTTTGGACAAATTCTCACAATATTTCCCACATTGTGACTTACCTCAACATCATGAGCTTTTGTGAGGGAGGCGCTGCATACCTAGCTAGGTATGATTGGGGGCAGGGGACCGCCGGCCCGGTGGGGGGGCCGGGGCACCGGGCCGGCGGTCCCCTGCCCCCAATCGTACCTAGCTAGGTATGCGGTGCCTCTCGAGCAGAAGCTCATGATGTTATGCATTGTATGAAAAACACTGAGAAAGACTCTCTTTTCCTACATGAGAAAATTTCTAAATCCTCTTGTGAAGAAAGGTACTTGGCTTGTGTGAACCTCAGAACAAGGGGGCTTTCATCTGACACATTGATAAAGGCACTACTATCATTTTCTATAGAGATGCCATTTTTGAGTGTGATGTCTACCTCTCTTGCTTTGACATCCATGATATCCTCCCAATTCTTAGCATTCCTTGCACCTTAAGTGCATTAATACATGGCTTAGTAGCCACTCCACGTGCCCTTAATGCAGAAATAGAGCTAAGGCTGGTGATGTTTTCATTGTGGACACTTTTTCATCTGTAGTTAAGCCCTCCATTAGTAAGTCTAGTGCAAGAAGGCCATTGTGAGTCAGGCGTAATTCAATAAATCTTGAAGTCTCAATAGGAATTTGTAGAGTATTTTAGGCTTATGTGCAAAGAGAAGATGAAAACTCGAGAATGCAACTGAAAATCGATGATCCCAAAGACAACACAAGGAAGAAAATGAGCTTATGGAGATTTAGAAGTAAAAAATTGAAGCATGGGAAAATATCGTTCGATCAATAGGAGTTCACAAGGCGCTTTGAATCATCCTCGAAGATGCTCTTTTTGAACATCGATGGAGTTACTCTCAGACTACTTTCAGATGCACTCTTTTTGAGCTTATGACAATTTTCTATCTTGGGTGTCAACCTCAAAGTAGGAGGTGCTATCATTGTCAAAGCTCAAGCAACATGGATGTAGCGACAAGGCTTTCAAGCTCAAGGATTCAAGACATATTGCTGTCACTCCTATCAGCATCACATAAGGTAGAAACTAGGGTTGTTAAATGCAAGGGACAAGGATTTTGAGATTGTTGGATTGCCAAGTGCAGCAATAAGCACGATGCAAGAGGGGAGGAAAAGCACTCAATATCGGATAGGACATTTCAATCTCAACAAAGAAGGTGTCGGCATTGTCAACCTTGAGCAACATGGATGTACTGGCAAGATTCTCACGTTCAAAAATTCAAGGCATGTTCATGTCACACCTATCAACATCAAGGAAGGCACAAGTTGGGCTGTTGAATTCAAGCAATATGGATTTTGCGGTTATAGAGGATGCCAACTGTGGCAAGCAGGATGGAAGAGGGGAGGAGAAGCAATCCATTTTGGAAAGGCAAGCAACTGCATTTTGTGTGTGTGTGTTGGGGGGGGGGGGGGGGGGCAAGTAGCAGTTTCCAAATGCTTGCTTATCAGAGGTGTAAGGCCTCAAGAGGTATGCAAACTTTATCAAGAGCACAACTTTGTACTCTAATGAAGAGGCCACATTTGTAGGTTAATTGCATGTAGGTAGTCTTGGCATGTCTAAGGTAGGCAAATCCACATAGCACCGCCAAAGGCCGAAGGCGGTGCCGTTGTACTAGTATATTTTAAAACAGGTGGACATGTGTGTGTGCGCGCACGTAAGTGTGCATACTCATTTTCTAGAACATGTTTTCTAGTGAGAAACCTTAGTGAGGAAAAACCCAAAAAATTTGGAATGCTCCACCTTCACGTCCTTCAAGGTTGCACGGACCCGCTGTTCAAGGGTCCATCGCCACTTGTGAACGGGAATGTTATAGGAGGCATCACATGGGCATCTGCCTCATGAGCTATTCTCTCACCCACTTCCGACCGCTTGCCTTCGAGTTGACGCGTGTATATTTTTTTTTGCCTGAAACTATCCTCGCTTCTCAACATGATCACGACATGGATGTGTATAGGACATGCCAAAGGAAGAGGGTGAAAGAAAGAGCTTAACATGCCAAAAAGACATGCACATTGCATGCAAGCAATGCACCACTTTATATATAAAACACAAAATCTTTTGACTTTCCACTTTCAGGAGGCTTTTCATTTCGTGACTATCACCCTTCACTTTTGCATTTTAGATAGAAGTTTTTAGTCTTTCCAAAATTGTGGAGACCTACTACCTCAAGAAGGATTTGAACAATGAAGCAAGTCAAGCCATGCCAATTGGCAAATTATCATTGGCTATAGAACTAACACCAAACAAGCTACTGCTATTCATGGACTAGGAGTTAAATTGAGGGAGCGAGACATGCAAAGAGAGTGCGCGATTATGTATGTGTGTTTGAGTTGCTATAGGGAGAAAGGATAGTGCACAAGGTGCTTTGCTTTAGTGGCGGACATGTTGGAGATAGCTTAGGGCCATGCCTATCAGAGCTGCTATGGGTGGAAGAAATGGGACATCGGTTGGTTGCTATAGGGAGAAAGGATAGTGCACAAGGTGCTTTGCTTTAGTGGCGGACATGTTGGAGATAGCTTAGGGCCATGCCTATCAGAGCTGCTATGGGTGGAAGAAATGGGACATCGGTTGGTTGCTAGACAATACTGCCAAGATAAAGTGTTCATGGTGAGAAAATATACACCTTCGATCTAGTGAAGAAAATACAATACTATTCAAGGTGTTCATGGGGAGAAAATATACGCCTTGGATCTAGTGAAGAAAATATAGTACTTATATGCGAGGGTCCTCAAGGCAAGGAAATTAGTAATGTAGGGTGTACATGAAGCTTTGATCCAATAGCCAAGCTCATCATTGGAAGCAAAACCATTCGAACATGCCTTGTTCCAAAGAGTCTCATCAATAATAAATTCTTCATTGTGCAACTGTAGTATTTTTATAATAGGACAATCCTTCCAACAATGGAGGAGAAGTATAGGTCCCTTTGCAACACAGGAGGGGATGAAAGAGGTGCGGGAAAGGCACATTTCCTACAGTATTGTTAACAAAGCCATACATGTGCATGATCTTTTCTTTTTATAATGGGCACAACCATCCCTGTGCATGAAATACATCTCTTTGCATCTTTAAAGATTGTAATATGCAAATTCTTCTCCTTCACAAATCTGACATTCATGTTGTGAGGTTGTAGAGCTTGCTTTAGGGACATACGAGTACGGCCAGGCGTCGAAGCCGGCCTCCCTCTCTCCCTCTCTCTCTCTCTCTCTCTCTCTTTCGCTCCCCCTCTTTATACCGTGCTTGACATTTAGCCTTCAGCTCGTAGACATTGAGACTTGTAAAGGGTACTCGGACTGTTGTTATAGAATACATATAGATGCTACAAAGCCCGGAGAACAAACTATGACGTATGTAAAAGTTACACTCTCTCGTTTCACTTCACACATCACACCACATCAAAGTAATCAAGGCATACCGTTTGTTGATATTAAGCTCATTAATAAACTACTTAAATCCCTGTCGGCACTCTTTGCACAGCAAGGACGTGCTCTGGCGATGGCAGCTCAAACTGCGACGACAAGAGCGGCGCTGCGAGACCAGCGTCCTCCTCCTCACTCGTCATCTCTCTCTCTAAACATGTGCGTCCACAAGCAGCCAGGATTATGCATTCTCGCCTTCGTTGTCAGGCTGCCCATCAACAGACCCTCTCCGCTCCGCCCCTCTGGCAGCCGTCATTGGACAGGTTAGCCTTGGGCTTGCTTCGTATATAGCTTATACCATCGCCATTGCAATATCTTGAGTGATGTTACTGGCAATTCTGCTCATCGGGCATTTGCATCAATGTCTTGTTTGCAGGTCCGTCTCACTGCACTGCTTTTGAATGTAATTTTATCAACATGGTTTTGAAAAAGCAAATTTGCAATCTCGGAAACCTTATCTGTTAGTATACACGATAAATTCTCACAATAATTCCCACATTGTGACTTACCTCAACATCATGAGCTTTTGTGAGGGAGGCACCGTACACCTAGCTAGGTACGATTGGGGGTAGGGGACGCCAGCCCGGTGGGGGGGCTGGGGGTCCCCTGTCCCCAATCGTACCTAGCGAGGTATGCGGTGCCTCTCGAGTAGAAGCTCATGATGTTATGCATTGTATGAAAATCAATGAAAAAAACTCCATTTTCCTACACGAGAAAGTTTATAAATCTTCTTGTGACAATGGTGCATTGATTACTTTGCTTCTCTATTCCACTATGGAAAACTGGTCACTATAAGTTTTATTCGGTATTTTGATTTTTTGTTTGTCCACCCATCGAAAGTTTTAATTGGCGCTTAGCGTTACCATCATCAACACTCGTTGTAAGTACAAATTGTGCTCTTAATTTGCTATTGGTATGCACATTTGCAGCATTTGCCATTGCAAAGTTTGTGGTCATCGACGATGTCAGTCCTTTTTTTGCCCCTTTGCGTTGTTTGATTAGGTTCACTATGCCCAATTTTAACATAGAAAGAAGATAAAATGGGTTGTGCCATGCAGGATGCCATCAAGACAGCTCTCTTGCTTGGGGCCGTGGATAATGGTGTTGGTGCTAGCAAGGAAGCGGGGAACAACAAAAACCATTATGGCTAGGGGATTGCATGCACTGATAACCACCAATTGAGATAGTGATTGGCTCAATTGCAAATGCTGATCCAACTCGACCAGATGAGTATGTCGGACTTTCTTTTAAAGCTATCCATTACAGAAATTGGAGCCTAACATTATGACATTGGCATATATGTGGACTGTTCTTAGTGAAATGAATCAATATATTATTACCACGAGTTTCTTAAAATCAACCCTATCAATGCTGCATGCTTGTAAATGGTCATTTGGTTTTTAAACTTACAAGGGATACTTCAAAGTGAAAAAGAAATAGATGATGTGTGTATTGATTCATGAACCTCCTAAATAAGGTCAGTTATTGCAACAAAAAGAAAGCTGTTATGGTTTTTTTTTTTTAGTACATTTTTAAAATCACTCAAATGGTTCAATATGTTATGTCTTTGCAAAAGGTGAAGCTACCTCTCATCAAGCTCAACGCAATTAATTTAGATTTTGGTTACTTTAGGATCTAGGATTCTGATGTCAGTTTTCTAAAGGGATTCTTGCCACTATTTATTTTGGAGTACTTGGCACAAAGGACGCTTTTGTCTTGGAACTCGATGAGTGTCAATAGTGACAGGCCGAAGGTTAGAGAGGCTAAGTGTCACTCTAATGAATGAGGCCTTTTTGCAAACCAAGTGAAGGGTTTCAGTCAAGCCATCTTCCACCCCGTTTTTTAGTGTGCAATCAGAGAAAGACATTTCGTACGGTTGGGTACTATTGAGGTGCCCAAAGAGACCAATGGAGTACTCTCATAGAATTTTGAGAGAACTCCATGGATCACAGAAGTGATACACTCCCAAATTGCAAGTGGTGAGAAATTGGAGGTTGAGGGTTTTAGCAACTTTGATGTGGAGAGGCACCTACGTAGGGACATGAAGACCATAAAGTGTTTGCTTGGTTGCAAACAAAGGGCTTCTTCTCTCATGCTTTGTCCATTTTGCACTCGAGGGTATAATTTACAGACAAAGAAACTCTCCCTCTTCTCTCTCTCTCTCTCTCTATATATATATATATATAGATATATATATATCTCTTCCTTCCTCTCGCTATCTGTCCCCCTTTCTCATCCCCACTATCTCTCTCTCCCCACTCTTTCTTCCCATCCCTCTCTCTCTTTTTCTCTCTCCTCTCTCTCTCTCTCTCTCTCTCTCTCTCTCTCTCTCTCTCCCCCCCTCTGCCTCCCTCTTTTTTACTCCCCTCTCTATCTACTTCTTTTACCTTTTCTTTTTGTCTATCTCCTTCTCTAACTCCCTCTTTCTATTTGTCTTGCTTCCTCTCTCTTCCCTACTATCTCTTTCTTCCCATCCCTCTATCTCTCTCCACCTCCCTCTTTCTCTCTCTACCTCTCTTTTTCCTACTATCTCTTTCTTCCCATCCCTCTATCTCTCTCCACCTCCCTCTCTTTATCCTCTCTCTCTACAAATCTCTCCCCCTCTCTTTCTATAAATCTC
This sequence comes from Adiantum capillus-veneris, assembly GCF_014529385.1. Classification (NCBI taxonomy): domain Eukaryota; kingdom Viridiplantae; phylum Streptophyta; class Polypodiopsida; order Polypodiales; family Pteridaceae; genus Adiantum; species Adiantum capillus-veneris. The sequence goes on along the minus strand of NC_140931.1, from coordinate 140,030,204 downwards.
TCTTCCCCTCTATCTAACTCTCTTTCCCCCTTTCATTCTTTCTCTATCTCCTACTGCAAATCACTCTCCATCTCTCCCCCCCCCTCTCTCTCTCTCTACAAATCTCTCCCCCTCTCTTTCTATAAATCTCTCTCCCTCTCTGTCTACCTATTCCCCCCCTCTATCTAGCTCTCTTTCCCCTTTCATTCTCTCTCTATCTCCTACTCCAAATAACTCTCCATCCCCCCCCCCCCCCCCCCCCCCCCTCTCTCTCTCTCCCTCTCTCTCTCTTTTCTCTTTCTTCCCATTATTCATTCCCTATTTTCTCTTCCCCACTCTCTTTCTCTTTCTCTAATTCTCCCTACACCCTTTCTCTCTCTACCACTCTCCTCCCCTCTCTCACTCCAAACTCTCTCTCTCTCTCTCTCTCGAAGTGAGCGCTATATAAAGAACTTCATTCACTCAATGCATAATCAATTTGGAGCAATTTGAGAAAGTTTGAAGGTAAATCTCTCTTTCTCCATCCCTCTCTCTCTCTCTCTCTCTCACACACACACACACACACACACACACACACACACACACACACACATTCTCTCCCTTCCTCCCTCCTCCTCCTCTCTCTCTCTCTCTCTCTTGTGTTTTTTTTTTCAACTTGGCGTCGAGTTGAAAAAAAACATGAGAGAGAGAGAGAGAGAGAGGAGGGAGAAAGGGAGGGAGAGAGAGAGGAAGAGAGAATGTGTGTGTGTGTGTGTGTGTGTGTGTGTGTGTGAGAGAGAGAGAGAGAGAGAGAGAGAGAGAGAGAGAGAGAGAGATCATGAATTAAAATCACCTTCTTTTAAATGACCATGAGAACATGTAGCTGAGCTACTTTACTTTTGCTCTCCAACTCTTTCACTCCCACCCTCCCTCTCTCTTACCTTGTTTATCTCCCTCGGAGTCCTTCCCTTCCCCCCTCTCTCTCCTTGCATTACTCTCAAGTGGGCGTTAGCGCCAACTTGACACTGACGCAAGGAGAGAGACGGGGAGGAAGAGAGGGACTCTCCTTGAGTTAGCATCAAGTGGATGCTAGCGCCAACTTGACACTAACACAAGGAGAGAGAGAGGGGGAGGGAGGGAGGGAGAGAGAGGGTAGAGGGGGAGAGAGAGTTGATTGCTTTAAAAATTCAAAAGCATTCTCTCTCTCTCTCTCTCTCTCTCTCTCTCTCTCTCTCACACACACACACACACACACACACACACACACACACACACACACACAAAACGCAGTCGTTTTTTGATCTGATAGACAACAATTCACTCTTTTCATCATAACTCCTTCATCCGAACTCCGATTTGGGTGATCTATAGCCTCAATCGAAGAGCACAAAGCCCTCTACGCATTGATGTAAAGATACAAATTTTTAGAGGTATACAAGGCATTTCGGTAACAGCATTTTTGAAGTGAACATGTTCAAGAAAATTGACTCTCATCTATTATTTTACATAAAATGTATTCCGGCACTCGCAAGGGTTCTTCTTCTTCAACAAGGTGCACCACCATTGTGGAAAATGATCCAAGATCTCCTAAGTGTGGAGATAGCAACACAACCGCCCAACCAACGATATCTTAAACCATGATCATCGCATACTTGGTATCATTGCAAGAGACTGTAAACAAACAAGGCAAAGAGTTACGAGCACTTGCAATGAAGAATGGCACACTAAGGATACTTGTGGTTGAGAATGAGAATCGCAAGAGGACACTTGAGATGGAAAAAATACGTTTCATGCAACTTGAAGAGGAAATCAAGGAATAGAAATGCTCTCTTTTGGACTTGAATGCTTTGAAGGAGCGCATGAGCAAAGTAGAGCATGACCATGTATTGAAAGAGGAGATTTTTGACACCATGAGCCGGGATGTATGCGACATGAAAAATGTATGCACAAACAAGTCTTGAGTTAATGTATGTGGTAGCAATGTGGTTGCTAATTCCTCACTCATGCAAGATATGGCTCAAACAAAGAATGTTGAGAATGTAAATGTGGAGGAGTTGAAGGAACGGGAGCGACGTTCCAAGAACATTGTTATTCGTGGAATTCCGGAAGAGAATCTAGAGACACCTCCTTCTCTTGCCATTGTTATTGAAGGTTTCCTCAAAACCCACTTTGGCATATCTAGAGCTATAGTCTATGGAGCACGTAGAGTGGGGAAGCAAGGAACTCCTCGCCCGGGAGAACGGCCGATTGTATGCATCATGCCGGATGAGACCAAGAAAAAGATTATCCTTGATAATAGTTGGATCTATTTAAGGGATACAAAATGTTTGTATGTGAAGATCGCACTATTAAGCAACAAAATATGGATTGCAAGGCATATGAGGAAAAGAACAAGAAAAACAAGGAGATCTCTCATGAAGAAAATGTGCCCAAGGAGGAGGCAAGTCCCTCGATCAGATAGGGATGCATGACCTATGAGAGCGAGTTACAATTGAAAATATACTTTTGGAATTGTAATGGATACCCATGGAATGCAGGAGTTGGCATTGATGAACTAACAAGCAAAGCAAATGTTGTACTTCTTGTTGAAACTTGGGAGCATGATACACAAAGGATTAACGGCTTGGAGAATTACAATGTACTATCACTGATATGGTCAAAGAATCTTAACCAACGAAGAGGACAAGGAGGGGTAGCATGTAAGGTTAAGAAAGGATTGGAAGATTTTTATTCGGTATTTTGATTTTCTATTTGTCCGAAAGTTATAATTGGCGCTTAGCGTTACCATCATCAACACTCGTTGTAAGTACAAATTGTGCTCTTAATTTGCTATTGGTCTGCACATTTGCAGCATTTGCCATTGCAAAGTTTGTTGTCATCGACGGTGTCAGTCCTTTTTCTGGCCCTTTGTGTTGTTTGATTAGGTTCATTATGCCCAATTTTAACATAGAAAGAAGAAAAAATGGGTTATGCCATGCAGGGTGCCATCAAAACAACTCTCTTACTTGGGGCCGTGGATAATGGTGTTGGTGCTAGTAGCAGGGAAGCGGGGAACAACAAAAACCGTTATGGCTAGGGGATTGCATGCACTGATAACCACCAATTGAGATAGTGACTGGCTCAATTTCAAATGCTGATCCAACTCGACCAGATGAGTATGTCGAATTTCCTTTTAAAGCTATCCATTACAGAAATTGGAGGCTAACATTATGAAATTGGCATATATATATGGATTGTTCTTAGTGAAATGAATCCGTCTTTCTATTTGTCTCGCTTCCTCTCTCTACCTCTCTCTTCCCTACTATCTATTTCTTCCCATCCCTCTATCTCTCTCCACCTCCCTCTCTTTATCCTCTCTCTCTCTCTCTACAAATCTCTCCCCCTCTCTTTCTATAAATCTCTCTCCCTCTCTCTCTCTCTACCTATTCCCCCCCTCTATCTAGCTCTCTTTCCTCATTTCATTCTCTCTCTATCTCCTACTCTCCATCTCTCCCACTCTCTCTCTCTCTCTCTCTCTCTCTCTCTCTCTCTCTATCTCTTTACTCTTTCTTCCCATCATTCATTCCCTATTTTCTCTTCCCCACTCTCTTTCTCTTTCTCTAATTCTCCCTACAGCCTTTCTCTCTCTACCACTCTCCTCCCCTCTCTCACTCCAAACTCTCTCTCTCTCTCTCTCTCTCTCTCTCACACACACACACACACACACACACACACACACACACACACACACTCACTCACTCACTCACTCATGAAGTGAGCGCTATATAAAGAACTTCACTCACTCAATGCATAATCAATTTGGAGCAATTTGAGAAAGTTTGAAGGTAAATCTCTCTTTCTCCATCCCTCTCTCTCTCTCTCTCTCTCTCTCTCTCACTCTCTCTCACACACACACACACACACACACACACATACACACACACACACACACACACACACACACACACGTTCTCTCCCTTCCTCCCTCCTCCTCTCTCTCTCTCTCTTGCGTTTTTTCAACTTGGCGTCGAGTTGAAGAAAAACATGAGAGAGAGAGAGGAGGGAGAAAGGGAGGGAGAGAGAGGAAGAGAGAATGTGTGTGTGTGTGTGTGTGTGTGTAAGAGAGAGAGAGAGAGAGAGAGAGAGAGAGAGAGAGAGAGAGAGTTCATAAATTATAATCACCTTTTTTAAATGACCATGAGAACATGTAGCTGAGCTACTTTACTTCCGCTCTCCAACTCTTTCTCTCCCACCCTCCCTCTCTCTTACCTTGTTTATCTCCTCGGAGTCCTTCCCTCCCCCCCTCTCTCTCCTTGCATTAGTGTCAAGTGGAAGTTAGCGCCAAGTTGACATTGACGCACGGAGAGAGAGGGGGAGGAAGAGAGGGACTCTCCTTGAGTTAGTGTCAAGTGGATGCTAGCGCCAACTTGACACTAACACAAGGAGAGAGGGGGGGGGGGGGGGGGGGGGGGGGGGGGGGGGGGGAGGGAGGGAGAGAGAGGGTAGAGAGGGAGAGAGAGTTGATTGCTTTAAAAATGCAAAAGGATTCTCTCTCTCTCTCTCTCTCTCTCTCTCTCTCTCTCTCTCTGTCTCTCTCTCACACACACCCACACACAGACACACACACACACACACAAAACACAACCGTTTTTTGATCTAGTAGACAACAGTTCACTCTTTTGATCATAAATCTTTCATCCGAACTCCGATTTGGGTGATCTGTAGCCTCAATTAAAGAGCACAAAGCCCTCTATGCATTGATGTAGAGATATAAATTTTTAGAGTTATGGAAGGCATTTATGTAACAGAATTTTTGAAGTGAACATGTTTAAGAAAATTGACTCTCATCTCTTATTTTACATACAATGTCTTCCGGCACTCGCAAGGGTTGTTCTTCTTCAACAAGGTCCACAACTATTGTGGAAAATGATCCAAAATC